>NC_059145.1:44733968-45041985 GCF_020740605.2 Lemur catta
CGGTTGTATTTCAGCCCCTCGACTTGCCACTTAACCGATGTACTTCTTTGTGCTTTAATTTCTCATCTGAAGAAAAAAAGATGATGTCTACCTCTTAAGCTTTTTCTTTTCTTTCTTTTTTTAATTTTTTGGTTGGAATTCAGTGAGTTAGCACATGTGTAGCACTCGGAGCTGTGTGTTCTAGTAGCAACTGCGCAGTCCGGGTTTACTGCTGTCGTCATTATCGGCTGCGCTCTGAAGCCTTTACGTTTCCCTCAGATAGAAAAGGCTACCTCTGCTGTCCCTGCTACAATGCTTGCTGTAGCTGTCAGTTAGCTCAGTGCACGGCACATGAAAGACACTAAGTAAATGTTTTTGAGTGAATGGGAGAGAAAAGAGAGAAATCTTAGTCTGATTTCAAGTAGATTCTAAAAGAAAAATCTCTTGCATTTCATTATGTATCAGGAAAAAAGGAAACTTTAGAAAGTAAGCAGGTTCCTTAAATTGAAAGAATTTTAAAAATACATGCAGTTTCTGTTTTTTGTTGTTGGATTCATATCTGTAGGAGAAAGGAAATGCTGGCCAGATGTACAGTCTAGTTGCCTCTGCTCGGTGCCCCTGGTCAATCCTTTATGTCACTGACAGTTTCTTTCTGTTCACTTCTCTTCCCACTCTGGAGCAAGGATGAGCATGCCCCTTACCTGTTGTTTCAACACGTGGAGCTGTGGGATGAATGCGGGATCATGTCTTGTGAAGAGTGCCAGGGATTCAAAGAATCATTAGAGGATGGAGGCCAGCTGCAGAGCCGCAGGGTTCAGAAAGGCAGAGAGAGGGAGGCAGGACCCAGGCAGAACAGAAAGCGCTGGACAGTATGTGGGGATGAGGGGCCAAATTTGGTCTGGTTAGCAAGAGCATCATTGACTTTGTAGGGACAATTCATGTAAAGTCTTGGACAAAATAAAGCTTTTAGGCACATCACAGCATCTGGAGTTGGGAGTCAGAGATGCCTTGTAAAAAAGTTCCACACGCTGTTTGGAGATCCTCTTGACTACAGCTCTCTCATTTCTCCTTTTGTGCTTTCTGTGATAGATACATTTTGTGGTCTTATTTCATTCAACAGACGTGGATTATCACAGGGCTGTATTGGGCATCTGTTGAGGTAACAGTTGTAAAAGCATTTTGCATAGTTGTTAGTGCAACATGAAATTCTTCTATTTACATTTAAAAATTCCTTTCTATTGGAAAACACTTGCTTTTAATCTAACTAAAGTTTCTTTTACTAAAATTCATATCTTTGTCTTGCTATGTTAAGCAATGGGAAATTTCTGTAAATAGGAGGTACAGTCTAGTATGGCTTCGTATTCTAACTTAATTCTGAGACTTTCTCAGCAAATGAGGCAGTCAGCCTTATAATTCACATTAAGTTATTTCCATATGATGTATGTTGTTTTGCCGCCTGGGGTGTAAACTTCCTCGGGGAAGAACTGTAGTGCCTGGCCCTAAGAAGGACTGCGGATCTTCGTCAAATGACCAGGTCTAAAATTTATCTGTGCTGAAGCTGCTGAAATCTCAACCTTGCTCCCTTTTTTATGAAAAATAACTCCTCATATGTGTACCTTTATTGACAAGCCTTCTGCAGTTCTCTGCGAGCGGATTAGCGAGCATTGCAGGCAAGGGCAAACGTTTCAAGGAGAAATATTACAAATGTTATTGCTTTCAGGGTAGACATAATGTCATACCGTAACTAAACATTATGAAACCATTTCTTTTTGAAGCCGAATCAGTGAACCAAAAATTTGAAATTCAGCTTGCTGTTAGAGATTTTTAATTTAAAATGACTGTCCTTGGTCCACTAGACTGGTACATTATGTAAATGAGAAAGCTTTGTTTGTAGTCTAGTGCTCAGTTACTGCATAAATATGAAATCTAAAACTCTTAACCAGCATTGTTGGAAAGCTAAACAAAGTCCAGCTTCTGTTTAGGTTTGTACACAAGTTGGCCAGAAGCAGCTTGTTTGGAGAATCAAATGTAAATTATTTTTTAAAAAGGAGGCGTGGGTAAGATGGAACTGGGGAGAGGGACAAGGTCTGGCATGTGGTGGGCAGAACTCTAAGAGGGCCTTCAGGATTCCCAGCCGCTGTTGTATACACACCTTCTTCCAGTCAGGTAAACACTAATTTAGTGCTGTTGTGAAGGGATATTGCAGGTGTAACGAAGGTTCCAAATTAGTGAACCTTAAAATATGGAGATTATCTGGATGGGCCTTACTGATCATATGAGCCCTTTAAATCTGGTCTGGAAGTCAGAGACAGGAAAGTCAAAGAGATTTGAAGCTTGAGAAGGATTTGACGTGGAAGAGATGCTTCCTTGTTGGTCCTGGCATGGGGGGCTCACGGGGCAAGGAATATGAGTGGCTGTGGGTGCTCAGAGAGATTCTTAGCTGACGGCCAGCAAGGACATAGGGATCTAAGTCCTACAACGGTAGGAAACTGAATTCTGCCACCAATACGAATGAGGTTGGAACGAGGTAGGTCCCCTCTACCCCCAGCCTCTAGACTAGAACTTAGCTCAGCCGACACATTAATTCCAGCCTTGTGATCCTCTGAAATGATAACCCAGCCATGCTAAGCTAGACTTCTGACCTGTAGAACATTGAACTAATAAATGGAGGTTGTTTTAAACTGGTAAGTTTGTGGTCATTTGTTGTGCAACAACGCAAAACTAATACAAGGCCCCTAGTCGTGTCTCCCTTGGATCACTGTAGTAACCTTTTTTTTTTTTTTTTTTAAAGTAGAGGCAGGGTCTCACTCTGTCACTCAGGCTGGAGTACAGTGGCATGATCATAGCTCACTGCAGCCTCCAATTCCTGGGCTCAAGCAATCCTCCTGCCTCAGCCTCCTGAGTAGCTGGGACTACAGGTGCACAACCACCACACCTGGCTAATTTTACTTATTATTTTTAGAGAAGGGGTTTTTACTATGTTGCCCAGGCTGGTCTCGAACTCCTGGCCTCAAGCAATCCTCCCGCCTTGGCCTCCCAAAGTGCTAGGATTATAGGTGTGAAGCACCATGCCTGGCCTGTAGTAACCTATTAACTAATCTCTCTAGTTCTGTAAATTAGTGCTACTCAGTCTGTGGTGAAGAAGCGGTTTTTAAAATTTCTATTTGTTGCAGACCAGTATTGTGGCAGATTGTGTTTTACAAAGATGTCCGCAAAAATATCTCCCATCCCACATGCTGTTCTGTAGCCTGACTGTACACTCCCCACCAGGAGGCAAAGGCTAGTTTGCATCCACTTGAATCTGACCTGCTTATGCCCACCTAGAACACAAGGAAAGTGGTGCTGCGTAACTTCCAAGGCTAGGTCAGAAGAGACCATGCAGCTTCCACCTGGTTCTCTAGGAACACCTGCTCTCCAGACACTGGCTCCTTGGATGCTCTCTCGGCACCCAGCTGTCACGCTGGGAGAGGCCGAGCCACGTGGAGGGGGCAGCAGCAAGTGCTCCAGACAACAGAGTTAACTGAGTCCTCCTGGAATCATCACAGCCCAGGTGGCAGATGTGTGAGTGAGGAAGCCCTCAGATGATTATAGCCCCCCGCTGTTCTTGTCCACCTCCCACCCCAGCCTTTGGGTCTTCCTAGCTGAGGCCTCAAACATCATGGAGCAAAGACAAGTCATCCCCAGCTTGCCCTGTCCAAATTCATGACCCCTAGGATCTATGAGCATCAAAATGGTTATTGCTTCATGCCACTAGGTGTGGAGTATTTAGTTATGCAGCAAAAGGTAGCTGGAGTAAATATTTTTATAAAATACTATAAAATGAAATTCAGAAAAAGACACTGAATATAAGCAAAACTAACAGTGTCCTTTCTATGCTACTCTGTTGGTCGAACCAGCTACAAACCTGCCCAGACTTACACAGAGAAGACACAGACCCTTCATCTCCAAGGGAGAAGAGTCAAAGAATTCAGGAGTCATTAAAAAAAGTAACAACTTTAAATTTTGAAATAATTTTAGTCTTACAGAGAAGTTGTGAAAGTAGTACAAAGAATTTCCATGTGCCCTTCAGCTAGTTTTCACTAATGTTAACATCTCACAGAGCCATTATATAGTTACCAAAATCAGGAAATTAGCATCGATATAGTAATACTGTTAACTAAACTGCAGATCATATTCCAGTTTTGCCAGTTTTCCAACTAGTGTCCTTTTTCTGGTCCAGGATCTAGTCTGGGATCCTACATTGCAGTTAGTCTTCATGTCTTTTCAGTCTGGGGCAGTTCCTCAGTCCGTCCTTGTCTTTCATGACCATAACACTTTTGAAGTGTATGGGGTAGTTATTTTATAAGATGCCCTTCAGTTTGAGTTTGATGTTTTTCATGATCAGATTGAGGTTATGCATTTTGGCAGGACTACCACAGAAGTGATGCTGTGCCTTCCTCACCGCGTCATGTCTGAGTAAACCTGATGACCCTATGTCTTGTTACTGGGATGTGAAACTCACTCCCTTCGTGGCCTCGGTCGGGTTTCTCAGGCACTGTAAATATAGCTTATGGGGAGGTACTGTGGCTGATATCCTGTTTTTCATTATATTTTGGTGGGGTTGTGTTTTAAAACTGTCCCAAACTTCAATTTTTTTTTTTTTAATCAGTAGAGCCAATAGACACAAACACAATCTTTCAAATTTCTGTAATAATCTTGTCATAGACCTGTGAACAGTTTGCAGGCTGGCTCTGGGCTGCAGACCACACTTTGAGGAGCAGTTGCTCTCCTTCTCCTAGTTCATTTTTCCTGTCACAGTCAGATTAGAGTTTGAACAGCAAATCTAATTGTGTCATTCTGCTTAAAACCCTCAGGGGCCTCTCGTAACCTTTAGGGCAAAACCCAGTGTCTTAACATGGAATTCAAGGCTGCATCAATCTGTTCGTCTTTCACGTTGACCTTTTAGTATTTAAAATGCTCTGCTGGCGCTTCTCCTTACCCCCCACCCGCCGTGTGTGCACACCTGCCCCCTGCACACACTTGAACTGCCAATTCCTAATGTCTTTCAAGGCACATAAACACTGTCTCTCACCGGTCTGGGCTAGCAAGGTTTTCCTCACATCTGTTCCCTTACGTCCTGTGCATACGAGTGTATCTGTGATAGAAGTTAATTCCATTGTTATATTTGTTTATCTGTCAACCGACTTGAGGGCGTGGACTTTTGAGTTTCTAGTATTATATTAGCCTATGGCAAGGCCTCAGCAGTGTTAATCATAAATTGAGTGCTGAGATAGTTTCCAGAAAAAAAAAAAGCCTCTGTGCTAGGTAAGATGAGTATGGCCAGATGGATGCCTGAAGGATAGAGACGGTGGATGAAGTGCTTTGGGGAGGACGGTGTCCCTGCTGGATGGTGCTGGCTCACAGGACAGTGGATCCAGATGTAACGCCCTTGCTTCATGTGTCTCATCCCTCCCCGCGTGGTTAGGTAAAAACCCCAAGCAAGCAAGCAAACCCAAGGCAGGGCAGCTCCGGAGAACCACCCAGTGGTCTCCTTGTACCCGCCTTGTCACTCTTGGGCACTCCTTTCTTTGTTTGCAAAACTGAGTGAAGAACAGGCAGAGATCCTTTGCCTTCTCTTCCTCTACCTCTTCTTAGCTTCCCTGCTCTGTGAATATGGGAGTATGGTGGGGCAGGGCCAGAGGGACTTTAGTTCTTTTAACACTGTTCTTGATTCATCCCTACATGGCCTTGGGGCAGAACTCTTAAATTTTAAAGGAAAGTTTAAAAATGTTAATAATGGCGTGAAATTTAGCCCAACCAACTTCTGTAGCTCTCTGAATAGAAGTGGGGTTAATCTCCCTATTCCTACTTTTCCTAAATTGCAACTAGGAATTTATATCTAAAATTGCCAGATTTACTTCATATGGTAAACTAAAATAAAGTCCTAAGACTCCCAACCAACTGAATGGACCCCCTCTTGGACAAGGGGACCCCAGAGAAACCTTAAAACTGAGTTCCCAGCCATGATGTGATGGGAGGTGAGACAGCCTTGTTAAACCCTCTCCCTGCCACTGGGCTTTCTTCCCTAAGGGCTAAACAGAAACCAGTCTCACCTCCCTTTTGGTGGTTCAGGCCAACATTCCTTCCTGGTAAGAGCCGCTGACTGTGAAGTGGTTCCGACCAGTCTATAGAGGATGTGCAATGAGGGTTTCGTGTCCTCTGCTTCACCTTTTGATGTCAGAGGGCTGAAAACTCTGTGTAAACACTGCCGTTTTTTGTACATGTGTCCTATGAAGGGGCATGAAGCTCAGTTGTCCATGCTCATGTTTCTCCTTTCAAAGATACATTCATGACTCTTCCTACAGTTTGTTAAATATGTACATTCAGCCACCTTGCTCAGCATAAATTCCTGTTTCTGGACATTTCCTTGAAGTACAGGCTCTCGGCTTCTGCCCGAGGCTGTTGCTTCCCAGCCTGTCAGAAAGGCCGCCCTGCGGGCTGCAGCCCTTGTGAGAAATGAAGCTCTCCTTTCCAAGTTTACGAACCTCATCATTTCTTCATTTAACAATCTTTACCCTTTGTTTGCAATGTACATGAAATGCAACTGTGCCAGAAAATAGAGAAAAACAAGGCCATCACGATTCCGTAGGCCACTGCTAATGACTTTACCTCAAAAGCAAGTATTCTTTCTTACACCAAAAGTATTGACCCATTATTTGAAGTATGCATTTTAATTATTTAGTAATCATTGCACATTTGTGATAAAATCCTCTCATAGGTCAATTTGTGCTTTTAGCTTACATAGATAAAGCTCAATAATTTAGATTGTATTTAAACATATGACATTTTAAATACTATTTATTGATGCTTAAACTATCAAACATCAATAAATAAATTTAAAAAAATTTGCAACATTGAGGGTAGTGTTTACTTTGGGGACAGGAGGGTGTTAGAAGGCCAAATAATGTGTTCTAAAGATTTTCATAAGTTTATTCAAATTTTATAGTTGACACAGTACCTCCTTTGTTAGTAATATAAAAAATCCTAGTGAATCTTCTGAGACAAAACTTTGTAGAGAAGACTCTTTAACTACACAGAATCTGTCATTAAATTAAGGGAGAAACGAACAAAGACCTAGGTAAAGTAGTCCCAGGAACTACATTTGGGAGCTATATTTCAATTTACTCATCTGGGATTACTTATACACATTGTGCTTAGACGGCTAACATAAAGGAAGAAAAGTATACTGTAACATAGTTAATAAGTTCACAATCCTTTGAAGATCAGAGATCATTTCAAAAAGATCTCTGTTTGGTTTTGGTTTAAAAAAATGTAGATAAATCACTTCCCGTCCTTCAGGCTTTTCATAAACCATAGACATTTCATTGTTTTAGGATTCAGGATATAACAGGCCTCTGTAGTAAAATGATACCAGTGATTTAAATCATGGTGGCCAGCCACAACAGAACCCCCAAAATAAGATAGGTTTTTGCATCATTATTTTCCAAGGGCTGCTATGATGATTTCAGACTTGCTGCCTGAAGAATTCCCTGAGAATCAGCAGCATCAACTTTTCTTTTAGAGGTAAGCCTCATCCTCTGTGGCCGAAGTACTGCATTAAATGAAGGGTGCTCTGAGTAGAGCTCATGACTCAAAGAGTCCATTGAGGGTTTGATCACTGGGGACCTGAGCCACCAATTGGATCTATCCTGTATGAGAAGAGATGCTTAACATAAGGACAGTGATTTTTTCAAAACCACATTGTAAGAATGCAGTGAAAGACAAAATGAATATTGTCGCTAAAGCAATCTCCTTAAATCTGTGGATATCAGATATTTTATCGGCAACTCACAGTTAAAAAAATAAAAGCAAAGCATTTTATGCCATGACTGAATACATCACAGAACAAAGCTACGTGTGACACCCTTGGATATTCTTTGTTTTATTGTTTTTAATTAAAAACATGCTGGTCAATACTCAGTAAACACGTCTCATTGTCCGCATATTGGTCACTTCCCACATTTTAGAAAAATACTGCTTTTAATAGATACTGCTTTTACAGATAATTTTAAATGATTGCAGCTACCCTTGTTCCTTACTTGCTTTAGAGTTCCTCTATTGGAATCACATGAAAGGTTAGTTCATAAGTCATAGAAAACAACTAAAAATATTCATTTTATTTAGCTTGAGTTCCCTTTTTATTTATCAGGGAATACTGTATGTGGCTGTAAATTATGTTAGTCAAGAACAAAAATTGTTACGGTTGATTGTGTTCAGAAGAATGCGAAGATGGAGTGTTAGACTTTAGAGTCAGAGGAATTGTAAGAAGTAATCCACGCCAGCCTGCCCATCATGCAGAGGCCTGGAGAAGAAATAGCTGGGATTTTGAAGAATGAATTATGGTAGTTTTATGTGGTTATATCTTAATAG
Source organism: Lemur catta (assembly GCF_020740605.2). Taxonomy (NCBI): domain Eukaryota; kingdom Metazoa; phylum Chordata; class Mammalia; order Primates; family Lemuridae; genus Lemur; species Lemur catta. The sequence continues at coordinate 44,742,357 of NC_059145.1, forward strand.
AATATATTTTAAAATACTATCATCAAAGGGCTGGTGTGAGTGGATGTTCTTGGTCTGAATGATGGAGTAGACTAACTTCCAGGTACCATTGCAGAAGTAGGGTATTTATGTTCTTGTGACTTTCTTGGCCTTGGTTGCTAGGGCAACTCTGAGATACATGTTTGGCTATTTTAGCCTGAGCCTAATAATAGTGTATATAATACAAATTTAAGACGACGAATTTAGGGAAAGAGAGAGTTAACATCTAGGAAGCTGAGGAAGAAGACTGTAAATTTCCTTGGCCTGAAGTTGTGCATGGTGTGTGCATCTCCTGTCCTAGCTAGGCATAGTGTGAGGAGCTTCATCCTCACATAGGAGCAGCCTTCAGTTGCCTAGGAAACTGAGAGCATTTAAATGAACTTAATGTTTGTAATCAAAATCTTTTCCCCCCTAATATATTGAAACTACAGAAATAATCACATTTATTTTTAAAATTTGTTAACATTATTTTAAATTGTTTTATTTTTAAATAATCGCATACATTTATGGAGTAGAGTATGATATTATGATACATGTATACATTATGGAATGAGGCTAATTAACATCTATCACCTCACTTTTTTTGTTGTGAGAACATTTAAAATCTATTCTTTTAGCAATATGGAAATATAAAATGCATTATTATTTTTTTAGTTACATACCATAGTATTTAATAAAATGCATTAGTATTGACTAACTTACTCCTCCTGTCTAAATGAACTTTGTACCCTTTGACTTACATCTCCCCTTTCCCTGTCCACCACCCTCCCCACTCACTATTTTACTCTCTGCTTCTATTGAGTTCCATGTTTTGAGATTCCACATATAAGTGAGATCGTGTGGTATTTGTCTGTCTGTGCCTGGCTTATTTCACTTGGCATAATGTTCTCCAGGTTCCTCCATGTTGTCACAAATAGCAGAATTTCCTGTTTTTTTAAGGCTGACTAGTATTCCATTGTGTATGGACACCACATTTTCTCTATTCATTCATCCATTGATGAGCATTTAGGTTGTTTCCATATCTTGCCTTTTGTGGATAATGCTGCAATGAGCAGTAATTACATTTATTTTTGCTAGGCACCAAGGTAGGCCTTTCTAAGTGCTTCAGTCTTTGGGAAAAATATAGTATCTCACTTTCTCTTAACAAATACTTGCAAACACTGCAGTCTTTTTTGGTTAGTTTCATAGGATTGATCATCCTTTTGGGAATCCAGATGATAAAATTCCCTTTCCATCCACCTGGTGTTTTCTGTAAAATAGGCAAATTGCACACACCTACAACGTATGCAACATGATGCTTATCTTAAGCTCTGTGGTTTGTCATACAAAGTTAATTCTAATAAAATGGTAAAAAGGAATATGACTTTTTTTTCTCGATTGAAGCAAGAGTTAGCAAACTATAACTTGTTGCCCAAACTATGGCCTAGTGCCTGTTTTTGTAAATAAAGTTTTATTGGAATACAGCAATGCCAATTTATTTGTGTATTATTTATGGCTGCTTTCACTTTACAATGACAGAATTGAGAGTTGCTATTGAGACAGTGTGACCTGCAAAACCTGAAATATTTACTGCCTGGCCCATTATGGAAAAAATGTTTGACAATTCCTAGAGTAAAGGAAAATTTAGAAATTTAAGTATTGTTCTTAATAAAAACTGACTTTTGAATGGTTTGGGTTTTATCAAGGCTGTTTTCTCTTAAATTACATGAAAAAAATCTTCTGTTACAATTGATGACAATTTACAACTAGATTTGATAAGGAAAAGTGCCTAGGGTCTACCAGGTGATTGGTGTCCAATTTTTTAAAAATTAAAGATCATTAAAATTCATTGTACATTAATTTCTTAATGCTAAGAAGACAGCTAATGAGACATATATAAAAAATTACTCCATGGCATGCTTATGATTTAACTGTGCAGTGAGGGTTGGTTATATTATTTCTGCTGACATTAACTGTTTTGATAGTCTTGATAATTGTGAATTTTAATTTTTACATTAAAATATCAGTCTTTTTGAGATTTTACTTGCTACGGATCAATAAGGCTAGTAGTCACTTGCAAAGAAACTTCATATTATGTTTAATAGCTGTTAGTTTAGTGTTTAAGAATTTTAGCAATAAAATGTGGGGGCTGTAGTGCTCCATATCAGGGCAACAGTTTAAATATGTATTGTCTAACATGTGGTTATGTTTTCATCTTTTCTAACAGACTCGTGGAAGAAAGCAAACTGATCCCACTCATTTTTGAAGTAATTCTGGTAAGAAAGGAAATGTGCACTTGAAATTCAAGTGAGATTTTGGAATTTTAAAGATTTTGGCTGAGTTGTATAGTTGATTTGCTCACCCTGATTCTGCTCCAAAGTATTGTCTGTCGTTTATTGTCTCACTTAATCTCTTCAGACTACAGCTTTCATATCTGTAAAGGGATGTCAAGCTCTGAAATTTTATAGGGACACTGTTTCATGACATACCCTCTTCTTACAAATCCTGTAGATTTGAGTTTTATGGTATTAAGCAATATGCATTTTCTAACGTAGAATACTTTATCTGAGGTTGGTTTGTGGAGGGAGGGCATAATGATTATGGTTACACTTTACTGTGACTTTTCTGATGTTTAATATGAAGCCTTCTGACTTTGTACTTCCTGGGTACCAACAGATCAGCAGTTTTATGCCTGTGGTCATATGGTTGTCTTCTTCAGAACTTAGAGTAGCTCAGCTTCCATACACCATTTTTCTATTCACAGAATACAAAAACATCTATTTGAAAAACAACTATTAAAGAAAATCTTTCATCTATGTTTCTTATTTGTAGAGAATAAAATGGGATGCAGAGTTGACTTTCTTCATCTCTGTTGAATCCTTAATTATACTAAATATAGATCTGTGAGTTAGGCTGAAAATTGAATTGTGCTTATAGCAAGGGAGTGCCTGTGGCCAAAGAAAGATTCTGTTATATCTCGGTGTGTTATCCCCTTTTACCAAGAACTTTGCCTCCATAGCTCGATGACAGTATTAGGGACAAAGGAGGGGACACTTCCCCAGCCAGATCAGCCTAACCCACCTTGGTCATCAATGGAGCATCAGCTGTGATAGTTTGATAACCCTACAATGGAAAATAAACTTTCCATAATCATCCTGAAATCTTAATCTACAAATTTTTTTTGTGTGTGCTATTACGCCCTTATGGTGAAAGCTTTATTTTTTTTAGCTACAGATCACCCTTTCCTTTTCAGGAGAGCTTAGTGGGTTTGCTGAGCTGTTTGCATTGGATGGGGTGCAGGAGTGGCAGTGGGGTAGTGTTCCCAAAGCATACTCAAGTGACAAGATGACAGCTGCCTTGCTGAATGGAATATGCAAGGTTAGAGCCTGGATTGAATTGCTTAGAATAGTAAAAGGGGATTTTAGAGACAGCATAAGAAGGTGGGATAGAGAAAAGGGAGATAAAGAAATTTGTAGATCAAGAGCTGTCTAATGGGGATTTTTATGTTTTGCCTAGTGGCATGTATGTTTCCCCACCTTTGGTAAGGTGCACATTACTTGTTAATTTGTTTTGGAGGACAGTGGTGTAACAAACTGCTGAGTTTGGCACATGGTTGGACATGGGACAAGAATGAAAACTATCCAAACTCAGCCACTTTTGGCATGTATTTGGAAAGAGACTGGTGTTGTAGACATTCTAGAGCTAGAATGGACCTTAATGGGTGGATGTGATTCATCTTCTTGCTTTGGCCGGAGAGCTTCTAACCTGCTACGGTCACTACAGCGCCTTCTATGACTGGTAGAAAGTTCTCATTCTATCCTTTGGCAATCGTCTCAAAGTCTAAAATTGCAACATATAAAATTCCTTCTTGTAGGTTACCAAAGCCCTTCCATACTTGATTAATCTTTTGTTTGATTGATTAATGCCACAATTTAAACTCTTGTCATTGTAGTATGGCTGTTGTAGGGAGTGGGTGGAAGGTGACATCCGTTCTATGTGTCGAGATTGTAGTTGGTCCTGAGCCCTGTGGTCTCACAGGCATGTCTGAAATGATGTCCTTGCTCTAACCAGAACAGCTCCATGCTCAGGTTTCTTATAGGATATTATTTTAAAAAGAGATCCTGCTGCTAAAAAGTAAAGAAGAAAAATATTTGAAATCAGTCCTTTATGGGACAGGACTTTGATGTCCTTGAAGAACATTATTAAATTCCTATTTTATTTTTGTCTTTCTTGAGTTTAATGATCTCAACTTTTTTTCTCTGTACAAATACATTTTTTAATCAATGAAATGTCTTTGTAGCAGTTATCCTGTGAACTATTATCTTGGCCTTTTAAAATTTTTGTCACTGAGGTAGACATAATATAGTATTTTATTGATTCTATGATGCACACTTTTTTCAGATTTAACATTTCTCAAACCGAGATATACTTTCCAAATCAGTGACATTTTACAGTTGCTTTCAGCCAGGTGAACTGGTTGTCATTGGCTTAACCAATTTATTTCAATTTTATTTTCCTTTTTATAAATGCCTAAGAGTGATATATTATAAAAATCTGTGTCTGAATAAGTCTAAAAGCTCTTTCAATAAAAAGTAAATAAAAATTCTAAGTAATAAGAAACCATGTCATAGTTTAATTGGCCACATTTTTCTTTCTTAGTACTTGATAAAATAATGGTGCATCTTAGAACTGATGGATTTCTACATTCAAGGAAACACAGTATATACTTCAGTTTGGTTTGGTTTCTAAGTTTGAGGGCTTAGGTGGTGTCTAGCATATATATCTGGCAGCTTCTAGCAATGATTTGACCAGAATGAGGCAAAATGGGAAGATTGTATGGTACCCTGCATGCTTGGCTTACTACTTATGCCTTCTAGCCACCCATTAAAAAAACAACAAAGCAGCATTTGACTCTTTCAGTTGGTGGTCTCCAGTGACTTCTTGATGACTTTTTCTTTTACTTTTAGCCCATAACTTTTCCAGCTTCTGTTTGATATACTTAAAGCCTGCTTGCAGGCTTTGTAACGTCCTTCCTCCTTTTTGGAGTTCTTCCTATGATGTACCCTTCCCAGCATTGCTCTCCTACATGTTTTTCATTAAGAAGGTGATCGTGTTTCTTCTGATGGAATTGCAGGCAGCTTCTCTGTTTTTCCTGCAGGCATGGAGACAAGTAAAGGTGAGGGGAACAGAATTCCGAATTTGACGTCCTATTTGTACAAAAGAGCCATGTAGAAATCTTAGGAAGAGCAGACATTTCTAGAGCTGTGTGATAGACCAATAGCTCCAAGCATGAATTCAAACTGGTTAAATAATCAATTGAAATTAATTTTATTATTTTGGAAAAAATATAAAAGCAATCTCCAGTTTCACAGTCTACGTAGGGGACACAGGGCTACTTTTGGTCTGGATGGCCAGTATGTAGGCCCTCTGAATTCATGTTGCAAGGAGAAAACGATGTATAAGCACACGTAAGAGTGTACCTAATAAGAGCTTTATGGAGGGAGGAATAGAAAGCTGTGGACCCTGAGGAGGGAGTGACCAACTCTGCTGAGTAGGGGAGGGGAGTCTCACAGAAGTGACTTTTGAACAGGGCCCTGAGGGAAAAGGAAGAGTTATTTGGAGGGGAGAGGGGTGGCAGTCCAGCTTGGGGGATGGGAAGGCCAGGTTAGCGTATGGAATGCTGAGTACAGTAGTAGTCTCTCAGTATCTGAGAGGGATTGGTTCTAGGACCTTACCCCCCATACCGTAATCCTGTGGGCCCCAACCCCAGGTCTGCTGCCATGACCTGTTAGGAACTGGGTCATGCATCACTGTGGAACTGGCCGCACAGCAGGAGGTGAGCGGCTGCAGGTGGGCAAGCAGGCAGTGGAAGCTGCCTCTGTATTTACACTGCTCCTGTATAGCTGCTGTCCTTCCCCCACCGTGGAAAAATTGTCTTCCATGAAACCGGTCCCTGGTGCCAAAAAGGTTGGGAGTGGCTGCCATAATCCATAGGTACTCAGGTCCCTTGTACATCCTCCTGTATACTTTTAATCGTCTCTAGATAACCTGTAATACCCAATACAATATAAATGCTATGTAAATAGTTGTTATACTGTATTTTTAAATTTGTATTTTTTTATTGTTATTTTTAATTTTTTTCCCCAATATTTTTGATCTGTGGTGGTTGAATGTGGAATGCGTGTATAGGGAAGGCCAGCTGCCCTTAGATGTGCTTAAGTACATGGAGCGGAGGCCATGGAAAAGTGGTGGGAAGTGAGGCCAGAGGGTAGTTTGGAACAAAATCCTTCAGGGCTTTATAGTGTGATCATTGGCTTTGCCAATAATTTATGCTTTTTAAAATCCTCTACTTGAGAAAAAAATCTTCTAACACTCTTATGCTGCAGGAGGTATGTGCGATGAGGAGGTGGGCTGATCAGCCACAGGTTGGGACTCAGGGAGAATCAGGCTAGGGTCACGGGCATGTACTGGAAACTTGAGCGTCCGTGCTCCTTCAGTCACTGGGTGAAAGCTGGACTCTGGGAGCTCCTGCCAGTCTCCATCAGTGAGGCTTGAGGTCAGCCTAGGGGACTTTGGGGAAGGGAGCATAAAAAACAGCTGGCTGGTCTCAGAGGTTTGATCTGAAATCCCAGGAGTTCTAACACCATGTTCAGGGTAGAGACCAGGCAGAATGTTTTCAATCTTGAGCTCCAACTGCAACTTTCCCTGCTTTTGGCACACCAAGCGGTGGAGAAAGTCAGGGTGGCTGATTACTTACAAAACTGGGTGCTATTCCCCTGACAGGGCCTACCTGGCTGAGAGCTCTGCATTTTCAGTGGCAGCACAGGCAGCTGTGTTAGACAGTGAGTGGAGGCTCACACATTGTGCACTGGATTAAGCTGAATGCATTTGTAACATGCACAGTCTTCAGGGTCTACATCACTAAGGCAGTCTGGATCTGCTTAATAAATGCAGGTTCCTGAAAAACAGGAGCCATCAGAAGATGGCTTGGCTTTGGAGTGCAGAATCGCTGGATCTGCAGGACGGAGGACATTCTTTTTTTTACTTTGCCACTTTCCAAAGGGTAGAAACCGCTTTTAAATGCATCTTAAATGTGAATTTGGATGTATCAGCCTTTGGGTTTTGCTATAACTCTAATCTTTCTTCATTTTATTTCAGTGGTTTATGTTTTGGCCTACTTCAATAAATCATTTTAATGCCAAGTAATATAGGCAAACTCTATTTTATTGGAAAAAAATCTTTATTCATGGCAGATTTTCCAATATGTGCCAAAATATTGCTGTCATGATATTTTATGTGTCTATTCCAAAACAAACAATTAAAGAGCAATTTCAGTGGCAAATGTTAACAATAAAAATGGGATTAGCAATACACTAGTTTGAAAATTATGTTGTTTTAACAATTCTAGAGGATAGGAGTTGAAGCAAGCTTTAGTAAATCTTTCAAGTCAACTGTATCTTTAGAAAAGAGTCTCTTTATGGATCCTTGGAGCCCAAAGGATTTAATCACGGAGACACCAGTGTAGTATAGACTGACAGTCACATTACATTTAAGGAATGTTTTCAATCCTGTGCATTCATCAGGCTTATAGAATTGGGGTTTGCTCTACTCTAGTTGAAACTCAACTAATATGGGTTGGTTCTTAGAGTATGTTAAAATGACAAGTTCTTTATAATTTTAAGAATTTATATGCTTGTGTTCAGTATACCATTAATGAGGTTCTGCTATGCACATGGGCAAAAATTTCTAAAATAGAAAACAAGATTTGATTAAAATTTCAAAACGTTTGATTTAGGAAGATACTTTTAAATTTGTATGAAGAGTATCTGCCAGATGCAGGAGATAAATCTCATTCTTCAACCTACATTTATACCCATTCGGGGCTTTTGTAGATTGAAGAATGTAGCCGTACAACAAATTTCTGTAGTATACAAAGGTGACTTTACATACTGCTAACATAGACTGCCATTAAAGTATGTACTGAGGTGCTTTTTTGGGAAATGAAAATGGATTTGCACAGATCCATTCTTGGTAGCTTGTATCATAAATTTGTCCTTACAAAATATCTTTCTAGGGCTAGGGTACAATCTATTGTCACTGGATTGAATGAAGTGAAGTTGTTCATCTAGCAAGTGAACAAATAACTGTGATCGTTTCCATGTTAGCTGAATAAATGGATTGAATTAAGTAAAATAAGCTTAGTAAACTTGGGCTAAATACAGCATAACTAGTTCTGCATAATCAGTGCCAGTAAAGACAGACTTTATTATGCCAAAAACCACATATTGTACACAATTTTAAAAAGCTACAATAGGGCTTAGTATGTCTTTGGCCAATCATAGGGCCCAGATTGAGAACCTGTGACATACAGCCTCTCCTACACCAGTGGAATCTTGAGTTTTATCATCATCATTCTTGTTTCTAGATCTAAGTCCTGGGCTTCACTTTGAGGAAAAGGTAGTATGTATCCATCCTTCCTTCTTTCGAAAGAAGACAGCCTAGTTAAGAAACATAGGAGAGAAGTACCTAAGTGATAAGATGTTAAATAATGTTCTTCCCAAGATCATAAGCTTTTTGGTTTTTACTTCTTTTCTTTTTTTTTTTTTTTTTTTTTAAAAAAGCAAAGTTTAGTACAGTTTATTGGCTTTAAAAAAATCTATAGTCTGGTTATAAGTAGTAATAGTAGATGAGATAGGACATTGCTTCTTGTTCATTCACCCTTTACTTTTTCTCCTCATCTGTTGACTTTATCTTTCTTTTTAACTTTCTTTTTTAAAAAATTTTTATTTATTTATTTTTATTATTATTTCAGCATATTGTGGGGGTATAAAAGTTTAGGTTATGTATATTGCCCTTGCCCCCCACCCCCCGAGTCAGAGCTTCAAACATGTCCATCCCCTAGACAGTGCGCATTACACTCATTATGTATGTATATACCCATCCCCTCCCCCCCCCACATCTGCCCAACACCCTATTAATGTTATTCCTAAATGTGCTCTTAGGTGATGATCAGTGAAACCAATTTGATGGTTAGTACATGTGGTGCTTATTTTTCTATTCTTGGGATACTTCACTTAGTAGAATGGGTTTCAACTTTATCCAGGAGAACATAAGAGATTCTATATCCCCATTATTTCTTATAGCTGAGTAGTACTCCATGGTATACATATACCACATTTTATTAAGCCACTCATGTATTGATGGGCACTTGGGTTGTTTCCACATCTTTGCAATTGTGAATTGTGCTGCTATAAACATTCGGGTGCATATGTCTTTTTTATAGAATGTCTTTTGTTCTTTTGGGTAGATGCCCAATAATGGGATTGCTGGTTAAAATGGTAGGTCTGCTTGAATCTGTTTAAGGTATCTCCATATTGCTTTCCACAGAGGTTGCACTAGTTTTCAGTCCCACCAGCAGTGTATGAGTGTCCCAGTCTCTCCGCATCCACGCCAACATTTATTGTTATGGGACTTTTTGATAAAGGCCATTCTCACTGGAGTTAAGTGATATCTCATTGTGGTTTTGATTTCCATTTCTCTGATGATTAGAGATGTTAAGCATTTTTTCATGTTTCATGGCCATTCTTCTGTCTTTTGAAAAATTTCTGTTCTTATGTACTTTGCCCACTTTTTAATAGGATTGTTGGAGTTTTTCTTGCTGATTTTCCTGAGTTCTAAATAGATTCTAGTTATCAGTCCTTTATCAGATATGTAGCATGCGAAAATTTTTTCCCATTCTGTAAGTTGTCTATTTACTCTCGTGACAGTTTCTTTGGCTGTGCAGAAGCTTTTTAATTTAATCAGGTCTCATTTATTTATTTTTGTTGTTGCTGTGATTGCCTTTGGGGTCTTCTTCATAAATTCTTTGCCTAGGCCAATTTCTATAAGAGTATTTCCCACATTTTCTTCTAGAATTCTAATAGTTTCACACCTAAGGTTTAAGTCTGTTATCCACCGTGATTTGATTTTTGTGTGAGGTGAAAAGTGTGGGTCCTGTTTCAGTCTTCTACAGGTGGCTATCCAGTTTTCTCAGTACCATTTTTGAATAAGGATTCTTTTCCCCAGAGTATGTTTTTCTCTGCTTTGTCAAAGATTAGATGGCTATATGAGGATGGTTTTATATCTGGATTCTCGATTCTGTTCCACTGGTCTGTGTTCCTGTTCTTGTGCCAATACCAAGCTGTTTTAATAACCACAGCCTTATAAAAAAAAAAAATAACCACAGCTTTGTAGTATAGTTTGAAGTCTGGTAAATTAATACCTCCCATTTTGTTCTTGTTGCCTAATATTGCTTTTGCTAAATGGGGTCTTCTCTGGTTCCATACAAAGTGTAAAATAATTTTTTCTATATCTGTGAAAAATGATGTTGGTAATTTAATAGAGATTGCATTGTATCTGTAGATCACTTTGGGTAGTATAGACATTTTAACAATGTTGATTCTTATGATCCACGAGCATGGTATGGTTTTTCTACCTGTTTACGTGCTCTACAATTTCCTTCCTCGGTGTTTCATAGTTCTCCCTATAGAGGTCTTTTACCTCCTAAGTTAAATGTATTCCTAGGTACTTTATTTTCTTTGTTGCTATTGTGAAGGGTATTGAGTCTTTGATTTGGTTCTCAGTTTGACTGTTACTGGCATATATGAATGCCTCTGATTTGTGTGTATTGATTTTGTATCTTGAGATTCTGCTGAATTCATTTATGAGTTCCAGGAGTCTGTTGAATCCTTGGGGTTTTCTAGATATAATATCATAAGCAAAGGGTGAGAGTTTGATCTCTTCTGTCCCCATTTGGACACCCTTGATTCTGCTCTCCTGCCTGATTGCTCTTTCAAGGACTTCTAGCACTATGGAATTGGAAAATGAAATAGCCAGGGTTCTTTAGTTTGATGTACTCACAAAGGACAGTGGTTGTGGCTCTTCTTAATTTTGGCTGTGGTGAGTGATGACACTCAACTTCTTCCCTAACTGCAGACTCTCAGGGAGTGCCAGTCATTAGCCATTGGCCAATTCTGGTTTCGGGCTTGTGTTATAAAATGTAATGCTTACTGTGGTCAGACTTGCCTAGTCATACTACTCCCAAACCATGTATTCTTGGAGCCCTTTGAAAGATGGAACAAAGTAAATGACTAATGGTAAATGCAAAGAATTACTGGAAGAACCTAGTATAAAATCAGTAATTACTCATTCTCAATATGTAACCACTGAAATTTTACTTTTTCTCAAAATTCTTCAGTAACATAGACCTCCAAAAGTTCATTCATGAAAACAACTGAAAATACCCACTTTTTCAGAAAGTAGAAATATCAGCAAAAAGTTACTAGTTTTGATTAAATAAAGCAGCAAATATATATTAGCATTTGCTTTTGACGCTCTGCATTTGTTTTCTTGGATGAACAAAAAAAAACAAAACAAAACAAACAGAATTTATGTGCTTACTCAGAGCTACAAAGGATATTCAGACTGAGCCAGGAAATCTGATGTACTAAATCAGTTTACAGATTTATGGGAAAAGTGGAGCTTTTTAAATAGCTCCAGCAAGTCAAATTGCATTTTGGATTTATTAAAGGTACTAAATTGGAGAAAGACTGATGCAAAGCCAGTGAGGGCAAGTTATTACATAGAAATTTTAGGTTGTTTTTGTAACGAAAACAATGCATACTTGTAACATAGAGATATCTAACATAGCATGTGACAGTTTCCCATAATTTCATGGCTTACAACTAGATGCATATTCTCCTCGTTATTTTCCAGGCATGTATTGTATCTGTATCAGTTTTTTCCAAAAATGAGACCATACTGAATATTCTATTTTGTATATGTCTTTATAAGGTCCGTGGCAGCAGCGTTGGATGGATGTGTGTGTGTGTGTGTGTGTGTGTGTGTGTGTGTGTGTGCATGCTTGCATGCGCGTGCATATGCCCATATGTATTCTTTGTGCAGTTTATTTCATTGTATTAGCACAATTTATTTAGCCAGTCTCCATTGATGGACATTGCAAGGCCCCTCCAATTTCTGCTAATATGAGGAACACTGAACAGAGCATCTCTGTCACATCTTTGTCCTCCTATGTAAGTTTCCATAGGATAAGTTCTTAAAAGTTGAATTGTTACACCAAACTATATGCATCCTTTGTATATTAATATTACTTGCCAAATGGTGAAATACAGTTTCCTACACAGTTGTAGTATAAAGTAACACCTGCTTTGTCACACTCTTAGCACAACTGGATATTATCAGTTTGTATTTTGACCTGTTTTCTTTTCACTGTGACAGTCACATTTATCAGTCTTTTTTGCTTGTAGTTTCTGTTTTCCAGTATGCTTAGGAAAAGATTTTTCAGCCAGGTTATAAAATATTTATCTTTTATTCTATACATTTATAGTTTCATAATTAAATTGTAAATCTTTGCTCCAGAATAATTTTGTTGTCAGGAATGAGTACAAATACAGCTTATCTCTTCCCCAGATCTCCTTCTTACCATCATCAAGTTGTTCCAAGAGCATTTATTGATTTAATCCATCATTATGGTGACTTGAGATCCCTCTCTGTCACCATATTAAAAAATCAACTCAAAGTGAATTAAAGACTTAAACATAAAACATGAAACTATGAAACTACTAGAAGAAAACATAGGGGAAATGCTTCAGGACATTGGTCTAGGCAAAGATTTTATAGGTAAGACTACAAAATCATAGGCAACAAAACCAAAAATAGACAAATGGGACTATGTCAAACAAAAAAGCTTCTGTACAGCAAAGGAAACAGTAAACAAGGCGAAGAGACAATCTGTTGAATGGGAGAAAGTATTTGCAAACTGTTCATCCAACAGGGGACTAATATCCAGAATATGCAAGGAACTCAGTAGCAAAAAACCCAAATAATCCAATTCAAACTACTCAAAGGATCTGAATAGACATTTCTTCAAAGAAGACTAAAAATGACCAAATATATGAAAAATGCTCAGCATCACTAATCATCAGGGAAATGCAAATCAAAACCACAATGAGATACCATCTCACCCCTGTTAGAATGGCTATTATCAAAGAGATAAAAGATAACAAATGCTGGCAAGGATGCTGAGAAAAGGGAACTCTCATGCATTGTTGGTGGGAATGTAAATTAGTATAGTCATTATGAAAAAGAGTATGGAGGTTTCTCAAAGAACTAGAAATAGAACTACCATATTATCCAGTAATCCCACTGCTGGGATTGTATTTATACAAAGGAAAGGAAATCAGTATATTGAAGAGATACTTACACCCAAAGGTTTACTGCAGCACTATTCACAACAGCCAAGATATATTGGCTATTCAGTCAGCAAATGAATGGATAAAGAAAATGTGGTGTATATACACATGGAATACTATTCAGCCATAAAAAGAATAAAATCCTATGATTTGTGGCAACATGGATGAACCTGGAGGACATTATGTTAAGAGAAATAAGTCAGGCACAGGAAGATAAATATTGCAGATTCCTACACACATATGGGAGCTAAAAATAAAATTGAGCTCATAGAAATAGAAGGTAGAAATATGGTTATTAGAGGCTGGTAAGAGTTGGGGGAGGAGGTGATAGGGAGAGATTGGTTAGTGGATACCAAATTATAGTTAGTTAGGGGGAATAAATCTTAGTGTTCTACAGCACTATAAAGTGAGTATGGTTAACAATAATTTGTTGTATATTTTCATAAGGCTAGAAGAGAGAATTCCAAATGTTCCAGCACAAAGAAAGGATAAATGTTTAAGGTGATGGATATCCTAATTATCCCAATTTGATCATTACACGTTGTATGCATATGTTGAAAGATCACTTTGTACCCTATAAATATATACAGTTATTATGTGTCAACTAAAAATAAAAGGTAAAAAAATACCATATTTATCACTGTTCATTATATTTTATATGTTTATTTCTGTATTGACATCAAATAAGCTGCATATATTTAAAATGTATAATTTGATGAGGTTTACATGTTTATGCAATCAAGATAATGAACATATTTATTATCTTCCCAAATTTCCTTGTGCCTATTGCAATTTTCCTTACCTAACCCCATTTCTGCCCCAGGCAACTATTTAAAAAAATTTTTTAATCCATTTTATTGAGTTATGATTGACATATGAAAAGCTGTACATATTTAACATATGCATCTAAATATGTCTGGGGATGAGTACACACTCATGAAACCATCACCCTCATCAAGGCTATAAACATATCCATCCCCTCCCGAGTTTTCTTCAGCTCTCTTTTTTATTGTTGGGTTTTTTTGTTTTGTTGTGTATGTGTGTGTGTGGGTGTGTGATTTTTGGTGATATGACACTTAACATAAGATCTACCCTCATGGCAAATTTTTTTTTTTTTTTTGAGACAGAGTGTCACTTTATTGCCCTGGCTAGAGTGAGTGCCGTGGCATCAGCCTAGCTCACAGCAACCTCAAACTCCTGGGCTTAAGCAATCCTACTGCCTCAGCCTCCTGAATAGCTGGGACTACAGGCATGCGCCACCATGCCCGGCTAATTTTTTCTATATATATTTTTAGTTGGCCAGCTAATTTGTTTCTATTTTTAGTAGAGACGGGGTCTCGCTCTTGCTCAGGCTGGTCTCGAACTCCTGACCTCGAGCGATCCACCCGCCTTGGCCTCCCAGAGCTAGGATTACAGGCGTGAGCCACCATGCCCGGCCCCTCATGGCAAATTTAAAGTATACAATTCAGTATTGTTAGCTATGGGCATAATATTTTATATAGTAGATCTCCAGAACTCATTTATCTCGCACAACCGAAACTTTTTATCCTTTAAATATCACCTCCCATTTCCTCTTTCCCCCAAACCCTGATGACCATGGTTCTATTCTGTGCTTCTATGAATTGGACTATTTTAGATCCCGTACATAAGTGAGATCACAAAGTTTTTGTCTTTCTGTGTCTGTTTTATTTCACTTAACATAATGCCATCTAGGTTCATCCATGTTGTCCTGAATGGCTGGATTTTCTTCTTTTTTTAAGGCTGAATAATAGAGACTAAGGCCCTTGGCCCCCTGAAGCTTTGCTGAAAATCACTGACATGAGGCAAATTGATTAATAGGATAAAATGCATATAAATTTTCTTTAATGTGCATACATACACAGGAGCCTTCAGAATGAAGACCCAACCCCCCAGTGCGCTTCAGAAGCTTATATACCATCTTGAGGTTATAGAAGGAATGTGGGCTTCAACCATGGCCAAAAAAACAGGCTGTGGTGGTAAGTCAGGTTTTAGTGGCAAGACAGGTAAGCTACAGGAGGGAGACAAGAGGAGGCTTGGCTAGCAAAGGTGCTTTTGTTATATAGATGAAACCTCACAGGTAGCAGCCTTCAGAGAGAATAGATGGCAAATGTTTCTTTCAGACGTCTAAAAGTGTCAGACAGTTAATCTTTTCCCAGATCTGGGCAAAGGAATCCTGGCTGCATTAATGTAGATTTTCTGTGGATATAAATTTCCCCCACAAAGGACAGCCTTGCAGGGCTACTTCTGATTTCTGGCCCTCTGATAGCCATCTCAAAATATGTCAAAAAATATACTTTGGGGTAAAATATTTTAATTTCCTTCGGTATATACCACAGGTTCTTTACCCATTCTTCTGTCGACAGATATTTAGGTTTTTTCTATATCTTGGCTATTGTGAATAATGCTGCAATGAACATGGGAGTGCAGATACCTCGAGTTAATGATTCAATTCCTTTGGATACATACCTAGAGTGGGATTGCTGCAGCATATGGCAGTTCTATTTTTAATTTTTAAAGAGACTTCTGTACTGTTTTCTCTAATGGCTATATCAGTTTACATTCTCACCAACAATGTTCACCAACCCTTTTCTCCATAATCCTGTCAACACTTTTTTTTTTTAATAGCCTTCCTAACATGAATGAAGTGATATTTTATTGTGGTTTTGATTTGTATTTCCCTGAGGATTAGTGGTGCTGAGCACTTTTTTATATACCTGTTGGCTATTTGCATGTCTTCTTTGGAGAAATGTCTATTCAGGTCCTTTGCCCACATTTTAATCAGGTTATTTTTTGTTGAGTTACATGAGTTCCTTACATATTTTGGCTATCAACCCCCTATCAGATATATGGCTGGCAAATATTTTCTTCCATTTTGTTGGTTGCCTTTTTATTTTGTTGATTATTTCCTTTGCTGTGCAGGAACTTTTTAGTTTGATGTAGAAACCATTTGTCTATTTTTTATTTTGTTGCCTCTGCTTTTGGTGTCATAGCCAAACATTATTGCCAAGGCTAATGTCAAGGAAGTTTTCTCCTGTACTTTCTTCTAGGAGTCTTATGGCTTCATATCTTACCTGTAGATCTTTAATTCATTTTGAGTTGGTTTTTGTATATGGTCTAAGAAAAGGGTTCCATTTCTTTCTTTTTCATATGAATATCCAGGTTTCCTAGCACCATTTATTGAAGAGACTGACCTTTCCCCATTGTGTATGCTTGGTGCCCTTGTCAAAAATTATTTGAATATATATACATTAGTTTATTTCTGGGATCTCTGTTCTGTTCCATTGTCCTATGTATCTTTTTCATGACAGTACCATACTATTTTGATTACTATAGCTTTGCAATATAATTTGAAATCAGGAATTGTGAGGCCTCTCTAGCTTTGTTCTTCTTGCTCAAGATAGCTTTGGCTATTATAAACCTGTAGTTCCATATGAATTTTAGGATTTTTTTCGATTTCTGTGAAAAATGTCATTGGAATTTTGACAGGATTACATTGAATCTGTAGATTTTGGGGGGTAGTAGGCACATTTTACCAATATTCTTTCAATCCATGAACACAAGATATTTTCCCATTTATTTGTGTCTAATTTCTTTCATCAGTGTTTTACAGTTTTCAGCGCACAGATCTTTCACTTTCTTGGTTAAATTTATACCTATGTAGTTTACACTTTTTGCTGGTATTGTAAATTGGAACCATGTAAATGAGATTGTTTTCTTAATTTATTTTCTGATAATTCATCATCAGTGTATAGATATGTGAGTGATTTCTGAACATTGATTTTATGTCAACTTTACTGAATTTATTAGTTCTAATAGTTTTTCACGAAAAATGTTTATCATTTGCAGAGACATTTTTACATCTTCCCAATTTGGGTACCTTTTATTTCTTTTTCTTCCTTAGTTACTTCCAGTTATATGTAAAATAGAATTGGTGAGAGTGGCCATCCTTGCATTGTTACTGATCTTCACAGAAAAGCTTTCAGCTTGTCACTGTTGAGTATGGTGTTATCTGTAGGCTTGTCAAGTGTGGTCTTCATTATGTTGAGTTATATTCCTTCTATTCCAAATTTGATGAGAATTTTTATCATAAAACGCTACTAAATTTTGTCAGATGTTTTTCCTGTATCTACTAAAATGATCATATGATTTGTATCCTTCATTCGGTTAATAAAATGTTATTACATTTATACATTTGTGTATGTTGAACCATCCGTACATCTCAGGAATAAATCTCACTTGATGATGGTGGAGTTTAATATCCTGTGGAATTCTGTTTGCTAGTATTTTGTTGAGGATTTTTGCATCTATGTTCTTTAGGGATATTGGCGCGCAATTTTCTTTTCTTGTAGTGTGCTTGTTGGCGTTTGGTATGAGGGCATTGCTGGCTTCATAAAATGAGTTAGGAAATATTCCCTTTTATTAAATTTGTTGGAAGAGTTTGAGAATGACTGGCATTAATTCATCTTTAAATGTTTGGAGGAATTTACCAGCAAAGCTGTCAGGTCTTTGGCTTTTCACTGTTGGGAAGTTTTTGATTACTTATTCAGTCTCCTTACTTGTTATTGCTATGCTCACATTTTCTATTTCTTCATGGTTTAGTCTTGCTAGATTAAGTGTTTCTAGGAATATATCCATTTTTTCCCCAGGTTATCCAATTTGTTGGTATATAATTGTTCATAGTACTCTCTTATCCTATTATATT
Organism: Lemur catta; assembly: GCF_020740605.2. Lineage (NCBI taxonomy): Eukaryota > Metazoa > Chordata > Mammalia > Primates > Lemuridae > Lemur > Lemur catta. The sequence continues at coordinate 44,760,327 of NC_059145.1, forward strand.
TCTGTGGTATTAGTTGTAATATTTCCTTTTTTATTTATAATCTTGAGTATTGCCCTTTTTTTCAGTTAGTTTAGCTAAAGGTTTGTCGATTTTGTTTATTTTTCTAAAAAACCAATTCTTAGTTTTGTCGATTATTTAATATTGTTATTCTGGTTTCTGTTTCATTTATTTCTGCTCTAATCTCTATTATTTTCTTCCTTCTCTAACTAATGGATATACTACAGTTTACTTATCCATTCACTTGTTGATAGACATTTGGATTGTTTCCATTTTGGGGCTATTATGAATAACACTAGCTATGAACATTAATGTATAAGTTTTTATGTGATGTTTCTGTTACTCTTAGGTAAATGCCTAGGGATGGAATGGCTGAGTTATATAAGGTGTATGTTTAACCTTTATGAAACTACAAAACCATTTTTCAAAGTATCTGTGCCATTTTAGATTCCCATCAGATGTGTGGGAGAGTTGGCAGTTGCCCCGCATTTTTGCTAATGCATGGAATGATTAATCTTTTTAGTTTTAGACATTCTAATGGATTTGTAGTAGTATATCAGTGAAACTTCCATTTGTATTTTCCTAATGCCTTCTGCTACTGGCCTTATTTGTCATCTGTATGTATTCTTTGGTGAAGTATCTGTACAAACTTTTGGCTATTTGTAATTGAATTATTTATTTTCTTGTTATTAAGTTGTAAGAGTTCTTTTTTATATCTAGATACAAGCACTTTGTCAGGTATGTATTCTGAATTTTTTTGTAGTTATAGCTTCCCTTTTCATTTTCACAATAATGTCTTTTGAAGACTAAAAGTTACTGATTTTTTGGTTTTTTTAATTCTTTAGAGATGGGAGTCCTGCTCTGTTGCCCAGGCTGGTCTCCTGGGCTCAAGCAATCCTTTCATCTCAGCCTCCCGAGTAGGTGGAAGTATAAGGCACATACCCCCATACCCAGCTTTAAAAGTTTTTAATTTTGATAAAGTCCAAATACTATTTTTTTCCTTTTAATACTAGGTATTTTTTGTATCCTACTTTAAGAAATACTTGCCAAGCCAAGTTCACAAAATTTTCTCCTGTTTTATTTTAGAAGCATAACAGTTGTAGCTCTTAAATTTAGATCTATGGTATATTTGAGTTAGTTTTTGTATATGGTGTGAAATAAGAATTGAAGTTCATTTTCTTGATTCTGTCCAATTTTTCCAGTGCAATTTGCTGAAAAGATTGTCCTTTTTTCATTGAATTACCTTGACATCTTTGGTTAAAAGTTAATATTTTGTAAATATTCCCTTTATACTGGCAAGGAATGTGTGTTCTGCTGCTGTTGATTAGAGTGTTCTACGAATGTCAGTTAGGTCAAATAGGTTGTTAGTGTTGTTCAAGTCTTCTTTGTCTTTACCTGGTTTTCTCTTGTCTGTCACTTATTGAGAAAGGGATGATGGAGTCTCCTACTATAATTCTGGCTTTGACTATTTCTCCTTCCTCTCATTTCAGTTTTGTTTTCAGTTTTGAATATCTGTTATTCCATGTAAAAATTAAATTTAGGATTTGTGTCATCTGGATAAATGAACCCCTTTATCATCAGTAGATGACCCTTTTTATCCCTGGCAGTAGTTTTAGTCCTGAAAGCTATTTTACATGATAATAATATCACCACTGTGACTTTTTTTGGTTAATGTTATAATAGTAAGACGTATCTTTTTCTCTCTCTTAACTCTTAGTTTGTCTATGCCTTTAAACTTGTTTTCTTGAAGATAGGCCTAGTTGGGACTCGTCTGACGTCTTTTCAATCTGGCAATATTAGTCTTCTTTTTAAGGAATTCAGAACTTATTTATTTAATGTAATTATTGATACTATTGTATTTAAACCTACCCTCTTACTACCAGTTTTTTTATTGTAACTTCTATTCTTTTTTATTTATTTATATTCCCGTTTACTTTTGGATCAGTTGAATATTTTTCTTTTTTGTGGTTGGTTAAGGTTCACAATTCATCTTTAATTTGCTCCGGTCGACCTACTGTCTTGTAGATAATTACCTTGATGTAATGGTCACCTCCAAATATACTGCTGGACAAAGTAGTCGAGAGCTCATTGAACATAAAACATCACAGATCAAATTAAAAAACTCACAAAACATGATTTATTAAATCAATTAAGTATACATAGTAAGAAGCAAAGGGGAGGGTAAATTAACACATTTTAGGTATGGTGCAAGCTGGGTGAAGTACACACTCCTAAATCCTGGGGAACAATATATTCGTGTTTACCCTCCCTCTCTGTTTTATCAGCTTTCTTCAGAGTTGAAATTTAAGAAAGAGGGTCCACAGATGGAAAGAATCGTGGGCCAATAACATATTGGCTGTATAAGAGACACAGATATTTAGAGTTGACCTTGGCTGTAGCTTGACAATGAGCTTACTGAACATCCATGGATTTTATTTATGTTTCCTAGGCAAAGAACACACAGGGCCTAAATAGATGTCAGCAATGTGTGGCTTATTTTAAACTTCCTATTTACTGAATATACGGTGTTTCCTATATGTTTTGTATATTATGACTATTTAAGGCCCAGATGTTTCATGTATGTTTAATGACTCATGAATATTAGGTATGTTTTGGGCCTTTTATCCATTTCTATTCATGTTTAACACACATATGTTCTATTTATACGTGATACTTCTCATAAGCATCCTGTTTTTCATCTATGTTGGAATTAAATAATCTCTAGTAATATAGAAATGTGCTTTATACCACTTCATGTCTTAGTAAGAACCTTACAGCCATATACTTCTATTTTTAGTGACTTCCAGTAACATACATCATAAAATCCAACTCTTGCAAAACCCTACGTGATCTCACTGTGGCTGCCTCTTGCCTCATGTCATCTCTTTTTTTCCCCTTCCTCACTGTGCTTTCATCACTTTGACCTCTTAGCTTACTGAATAGGCTATGCATAGGCCTACTTTTTTCCTAACTCAGGACCTTCGCTTTTACTATCACCTCTCCCCAGAATGTTTTTCTCCCATCTCTTTGCATGGCTGAGTACTTCTCACACTTCCATTTTTGTGGAGGCCTTTCTTCCCTGCCTCCTCTAAATAGTTCTGTGAGAATAACTGGCCATGTCTCTCTCCCCAGTAGCCATAGGTATTAAGTAGCCACTCACTACCTATCAAATAGTTATAGTGTAGTGCAGTATTATTTTTAATGTAGTATTGGATTTAATATGCAGTTTTTTAGGATTTTAAAATATGTATAAATGAATTTGGTCTATAATTTCTACTAATGCTCTTTTAAAAATAACTTTATATTTTGAAATACTTATAATTTCACTTTACAAAGATGTGCACAGAGGTCCCTTGTACTTCACCCAGTTTCTCCCAATGGTTATATCTTATAAACTATAGTACACTATCAATACCAGGAAATCTACATTTGGTGGTGTATAATGTGTATGCATAGTTCTATAAGTTTTTTTTAAATTTCCTGTAGTCAAATAGGTATTTTGATTCTGTGCCCATTGCCCTTCCTCATACCTACCCAAACTGCTTCTTCCACAGGTTTTCCCCATCTCAGTAAAATATACACCTCCCTACCCACATAATATACTCTGTGATCACCGTTTCTTCTTGCTCTAAACATAGCTCAGTTTGTCTCTTTTCCATCTGCCTTAGCAGCACTGTAGTCCAAGCCACGTTGTGTCTCTCCTGGACTGCCACGGTGTTGCCTGACTCATGTCCCTGCTTCTCCTTTTATCCCCCCTGCTGTCTGTGTTCCATATAGCAGCCAGATTTGATCTTAAAAATGAAAATGATACATCCCTCTCTAGCTTAAAACCTCAACATCCAGTAGAAAACAAATCCAAACACCTATAACTGAACTTAAAAAGCCCCACATCATCTGTCCCCTGCATCTCTCTTCCACCCCATCTCATACCATCTGCCCCTTCACCTGTGTTCTTCAGCCGCGGTGGCCTTTGTGTTTCTCCAGCTTCTCAAGCTGCTTCCACCTTAGATTTTTATGCAAAGTTCCATTTGCCTGGAATGCTCTTCTCTCACCTTGGTGTGGCTGGTCCCTCTTGTCATTCAAGTTTCAGTCTAAATCTTCCTCCTCTAGGAAGCCTCCACCCAGAAGAAGTACTCACTCACTGTCTATCAGATCACCCAATTTTAATTTCTCATGGCCCTTAACACTTTCTGATAGTTTTCTTGTTTGTCAACTTTGTGTCTGTACTCATTATGATTTAAGCCTCCTGAGAATAGCAGGGATATTCTCTCTGTCATGTTCAGTACTGTAAAACCAGTTCCTAGAACAGTGAGTGGCACATGAGTAGTGTTGATTAAAAAGTAATTGAATGAATGAATGAAGAAACTCTGTGCCATTTTCTTTTCACATATGTATTTTTTCCTAGTTAAAAAATTTTCATTATAGAAATGAATAATTTTTTTTATTATAGAATAATGGAAGATGAAAATCACCTTTTTACAACTACCTAGGGGTAATCATGTTAACATTTGAGTATATTGCCTTCCAGTTATACATGTGCTTGTATATATAAGAAAATATGCATGTTCTCATTTCCTGATGGTTTGTATGAATTCAAAATTATACGTTCTGGACCAGGAAATGGTAACATGTAAGATATAACTTTTAAAAGTTACTACTGTCTTTTAAAAATAACACTTGCTATTTTTCTTTTTATGCAAGTACTACATTTAGATCTTCATTGTATAAAAACTAAAATATAAAGAAAAGCCTGAAGAAGAAACTAGAAATTAGCTATGATCCTATTTCCAGAGATAATGTCATAGCTAACATTTTAGTGTATATAGTTCTGGGCTTGTTTCTATGTATCTCTCTCTATATATACATCGTTACCGTCGTAGATAGAGATATCAACTATTGGTAGCCATCTTTTTGCATGGTTCCAATATGCATGAATTTCAGTTACCATGGTTTAGTTAAATAACTCTAGTTTCCCAGCAACATGGTTCAGATTTCAGTTACCACAGAGTGTGTGTATGTATGTATGTGTATATATGTGTGTGTAAATACAAACTTCACTGCTAGCTCTTTAATCAACAAATCACTAAATAAATAACAGATGCACATCACATCATGATCAATGGCCTGTCACATCACTTCTTTCAAAGTCTGTCGGTGATTTGTCACTGTGCATCAGTTCTTGATCAGACAGCAAAATGCATAGTTGTTTTTTCCTTGTCTCCCAGTGATAAACCCACATGACCTTTTACAAAAATGGTTAGTTGAAATAGAGATTGGCCAACAAAGATAAAAGTTCAGCAAAGAAACATACTGTGATACTGGTAATGAAATTTGAATCAAACATAAGTGGATTGGAGAAGAAAGAGCTGATTGTTCTAATGTTGGCCTGTTGCTGTCCTACAAGCTCTAGATAGGCAGCCAGAGGAACTCAGGGAAGGTGAACTTATTGACGCTGATGAGGAAAATGGTTGTGACAAAAAGCATGAAGATGTCTCAGAGGAAGAGATGTAAAGAAAACCTGACATTAAAGGAACTCACACAGATATGTCACAATACTGAAAACACAAAGGGTAAAATGTTAGAAAGGAGTATGACAGTTCCCCAAGGCATAGACAAGATAGTCTGTGTTGTAAGTTACATGTTGAAAAGAAGGTGGCTAGCACTGTTCAAACTACTCTTCATAAGTGTTTCATAAAGAAGTAAAACATTTTAATTCTCAATGTTTCTAATGTTTTAAATTACAGTGTACTAAAGAAATAATAGGGTGACTATTTTATTTCTCTGCACATTTGTAACTGATAATAGGAGTTTTTAATGTTTTGATAACAAATTTTAAAGATTATGGAACAACTATAATTTTTCCTGTTAATAAGATCACTTTGCACAGTGTCAGCTTGTATGGCCGTTTTAATAGTTCCACACTAACTGTGTAACGTGGGGGCTGCCTGTATAGAACCATTATCTGCGTTCTATGGCCAGATATTTGCACATACACATTTTATTTCTACGTATGTTATGAGCCTGATAATATGTTACTACTTTATCCAATCCTTTTAAATAAATTTAAACATGATAAAAATAAGTTTTTAAAAAATATTTACCTACATATTTACCTGTTTTAGGAGTTCTTCATTCCTTTGTATAGATTTACATTTCATTTTTATCTTTTTTTAACACTTAACTAATTTCTTCCTTCCTCCCTCCCTCCTTCCTTTTTCCTCCCTTCCCTCCCCTCCCCTCCCCTCCCCTCCCCTCCCCTCCCCTCCCCTCCCCTCCCCTCTCCTCCCCTCTGCTTTTGTTTGCTGAAATGTTCACCTTCATCTTTGAGGGATGTTTTCACTGAGTACAACTTTTTGTTTGTTACTTTTTATTTTAATACTTCCAAGATGCTGTTTCAATGTCCTCTGGCTTGCACAGTTACTAATGACAAATCTGCTGTCATTTTTATACTTACATGTTTTTCTATATAATGTTTCTCCCTCTCCCCAACTGATTTTAAGATTTTCCTTTCATTTCTGGTTGTCAGCAATCTGATTATGATTTGTCTTGGTGTATGGGTGTGTGTGTGTTGTGTGTGTATGTATGTAAATGTTTAACTATCTCATGGTTTGTTGAGCTTCTTGCATCTGTGAATTTATAATTTTCCTCAAATAAGAAATTCTTGGCCAGGCGCAGTGGCTCATGCCTGTAATCCTAGCACTCTGGGAGACCTAGGCAGGTGGATCGTTTGAGCTCAGGAGTTTGAGACCAGCCTGTGCAAGAGCGAGACCCCGTCTCTACTGAAAATAGAAAGAAATTAGCTGGACAACTGAAAATATATATAAAAAATTAGCTGGGCTTGGTGTAGTCCCAGCTACTCAGGAGGCTGAGGCAGGAGAATGGCTTGAGCCAGGAATTTGAGGTTGCTGTGAGCTAGGCTGATGCCACGGCCAGGTCCTAGGCAGTAGGACCACCACGCTGAATAACATTTAGCCTTTGCCTTCAGGTGACTTCATCCAGTTATAATCAAGTAGATACATGCTGTTGGTAATTGCGAGGACTAAGGCACCAGGTGACTGTTTCATTGTTTTTGTCTAATTATTTTTAAGGTAATAAATAGTTCTTTCTCAGTGTTTTGAAACTGTGCACTTACGCGGAGTCAAATTCAACTTCAGTGCATTTATCAGTGTGGTAGGCAGAATTCTAATACGCCTCCCATGATCTCCATCCTGTTACATGCCAAAGGGGAGTTTGCAGATGTAATTAAATCACCAGTCAGTTGACCTTCAGGTAAGGAGTTTCTGCAGGTCCTAATGGTTAGGACCCAGATGAGCCTGCCTAGAATTCAGACCTACAGAAACTGAGATAATAAATGAGTGTTGTTGTGGTGGTTTTTTGCCCCTAAAATTTAAAAGTTTATTAATATTATCAAAAATCCAGTCTATGTTCAAATTTCCAATTGTCTTACATATGATTTTTTTTATAGTTTATTGAATAAGTTGCTCATATTGATATTATATAAGAGATAGTTGTATCTCTGAAGCTCTTTTGCTCTATATGTTCCTTTCCTTATTTTTCTTTCTTTTTGATTTATTTGTTGAAGAAACAAATTTTCCTGGGGTACTTCCCACAGACTACATTCTCATAGTGTCATTTAACATGTTCTGTGACCACTTTTCATTTCTATATTTTTCTAAACACATGACATTAAATTTACCATCTTAACCATTTCTACGTGTGAAGTTTATTAGTGTTCGTATATTCACAGTGTTGTAAAGCAGATCTCCAGAACTTTTTTGTTTTGCAAAACGGAAGGTGTGTACCCATTAAACACTGTTTTCCCCTCTTCCTTCCCCTAATCCCTTTGCAACCACCTGTCTACTTTCTGTTTCTATGATTTTGACTACTTTACATCTTCATATGAATGAATCATACAGTGTTTTCCCTTTTGTGCCTGGCGTATTTCACTTAGTGTAATGTTCTTGAGGTTCATCCATGTTGTCACAAATGACAGAACTGCCTTCTTCTTTAAGGCTGAATAGTATCCTAATGTGTGTGTATACCACATTTTCCTTATCTGTTCATTTGTTGACGGACGCTTAAGTTGATTCCATATCTTGGCTGTTGGGAATAATGCTGCAGTGAATATGGATGTGCAGTTATCCTTTTGAGATCCTGTTTTGAATTTGTTTCTATATATACCCAGAAGTGGGATTACTAGATCATATGACAATTTAATTTTAAATTTTTTTAGAAACTTCCGTACTGTTTCCCATAATGGTTACATCATTTTATTATACATTCTCAGCAATAATGTACGAGGGTTCCAATTTCTCCATATCCTCACCAACATTTGTTATTTTTTTTTTTATAGTGGTCAACCTAATGGGTGTGAGGTGATATCCCATTGTGGTTTTGATTTGCATTTCTGTTATAATTAGTGATGTTGAGCATCTTTTCATATGCTTGTTAGCAATTTGTATATCTTCTTTGAATATATCTTCTTGTCTATTCAAGTCCTTTGCCTATTTTTAATTGGGTTTTGTTGTTGCGATATAGGAGTTTCTTATATATTCTGGATAGTAACCCTTTATCAGATATATGATTTGCAAATATTTTCTTCTGTTCTGTAGGTTGTTTTGTCACTCTGTTGATTGTTTCCTTTGTGCACAGAAGTTTTTAAATTTGATGTCCCATTTGTTTTTATTTTGTTGCTTGTGCTTTTGGTGTCATATTCAAGAAATTATTACCAAAGCCAGTGTCCTGAAGGTTTCTCCTGTGTTTTCTTCTAGGAGTTTTATAGTTTTAGGTCTTATATTTAGGTCTGTAATCCGTTTTGGGTTTATTTTTATATATGGTGTAAGGGTCCAACTTCATTTGTTTGCATGTAGATACCCAGTTTTCCCAATGCCATTTGCGGAAAACAGTGTTCTTTTCCATTGTGAGGCTTGGCAGCTTATCAAAGGTCATTTACCCAGATGTACACAGGTTTATTTTGGGGCTCCTTATTTTGTTCCCTTGGTCTGTATGTCTGTATTTATACCAGTGCTATCCGGTCTTGATTATTGTTTTTTTTAGTATGTTTTAAAATCATAAAGTGTGAGACTTTCAAGTTTGTACTTCTTGTTTAAGATCATTTTGGCTATTTGGGGTCCCTTGAGATTCCATATGAATTTTAGGAATTTTTTTCTATTTCTGCTAAAAATGCCATTGGGATTTTGATGGAGATTGCATTGAATCTGTAGATTCCTTTGGGTAGTATGGGCATTTAAACAATATTAAGTTTTCTAATCTATGAACATAGGATGTCTTCCCACTTATTTGTGTCTATTTTTACTTCTCTTAGCAATGTTTTGTAGTTTTTGGTGTACAAGCCTTTTTCCTCCTTGTTTAGGTTTATTTCTAAGTATTCTATTTGCTGCTATTATAAATGGGATTGTTTTCTTAATTTTTTTTCAGATTAGTTATTGTTATTATATATGCTATGGTGAATTTTCATGAATTCTCTGTGTGCACTTGAAAATTATTTTTGGCTATTCTCTATTTATATGAGTCAGAATTTGATATTATCTTATTGAGCATATTATTCAAGTCTTGCTTATCTTTATTGATTTTTTCCCCTTCATCTGTCTCAGATTGAGGGAAGTGAATAAAGTACCCTATTATTAGTGTGTTTCTGCATGTTTCTCTCCACATCTCCTGGTTTATCAAAGTTGTTGCTGTGTTATTGGGTGCATACATGTTAATAATTATTATTTCTTTTAAGTGTTATAATCCATAGTCGAGAGTTGTTTCATTAATTTGTCTATTAGAATATTTTTCTCTCCCTTTAAACCTTAATGCAAAGTTAGAAGAGAAAACAGAGGTGGATTCATATCTGGGCATTGTATAGTCTCCTCCTAATCTCCATAGATACCATTTTTTTAAAATCAGGGATTTTCCTCATTAGGCCTTCTAATTTCTAATAGATTCAATCAAGATTTGGCCCAGAGACCAAAGATTTGGCCATTTAATTAGGCCATTTAATTGTGATTCCAGTTAGGCTTCATAGCTTTTTCATCATGACACTTTTTGGAAGCAAGCATGCTTTGGAAAGAATCTTTAAAATACCACCTGCATATATGACAGGCACTTCTGTTCTCTGCAGAGACCAGCGAGAACAGCCATTTCCATCTTTCTCTGCTGCATTCTGCATTTGCGTGCCCCTTGACAGATTGCATAATTGTTCACAATTTACCACGCTGTACCCTAGGATTCACATGTCAATGGCTTTACAGGAGCATCCTGGTGAAAGCAAACAATCTAGCAATTCCGGTCAATAACAACAAAGCACTACAAACATGATAAGAGTCCACCCAAAAGTGAGAGAAGCTGGGCATGGTGGCTCATGGCCATAGTCCCAGTGACTCCAGGAGGCTGAGGCAGGAGGATGACTTGAGCCCACGAGTTTGAGGTTACGGTGAGCTGTGGTTATGCCACTGCACTCCAGCCTGGATGACAGAGTGAGAAATCACATCTTAAAAAAAAGAAAAGTGGGAGGAGAGGGAGCATGAAGACCAAGGGCTGAGGATGGAGGTGACAGGGAATGTAGGACACGTCAGCACAGGAAGTATGTGTGATGTGGCTGCCCTTTCAGGGTGGGAATAGAAAGAGCCGCCTGGTCGGAAAATGATTGTGTCTCTAGCAGGTGATGTGTTACTGTTGAATAAGACTTTAATTATAGTGTAATGCTTTCCTCACAAATACAAATATAAAATAAAGTATTCATCTCCCTGAATGGTTACTTCCTGATTGCAGAATGGGTAAAATTTTTAGATGATCCATCTCTTCTTATTAATCCCACAGGGGTTCACAGTAGAAAATAAATGAGACTTATTTATGCTTGCAAATCAAATTGCCATAAAAGGTTGTTTCAATAGACAGAGGCAAAATCATAATAAAATAATTTAGTAAAAACGGGAGCTAAGAGTATGCTTAATGGAACATGATGAGATTTAATTTTCTTACTATTTCTATCATTAAAGCTCCATTATCTTTTCTGAGACCTCATTTAGGCTTCCTGCCACACCGCAGTTCTGAGGCATTTCTGGGGCACATATAGAAGCCTGTGAGTTCCATTAAAAAACAAAAATAGCTGATAATATTCTGTTCTTTCATTTTTGCTGTTTGATAACAATGTCTCACATCCAGAATTTCTTATATTTTCTTCCTCAGCCCATCTCTCGAAAGCCATAAATATCATTATCTAAGAGCTCTCACACAAAAGAAGTTCAATTCTAGAATTGAAAACAAAACTAAGACTTGTTGATGAATGTCTCTGAGGATTCTTAAGAATTCATGGAGTTATATCCCTTTGCCTTCAAGCATATCCACAGGTAAATCATATTTGTAGGTAATAACAGAATCAGTAATCAGTAGTAGTGCTAGCCTTTTATGTTTTGTAGCACTTGATAGGTGAGAATAGTCAAGAATCCACACACTTTAAAAACTTCTGGAAAATATTGCCGCTTTGGTTTAAGGTAACCAGGGAGAGGGTGCTGGCCTTTTCAACCCGAGAGGCAGAGCCTAGTTAATTTAGGTTCAGTTTGAAGTCAGTGCCCAGAGGCCCAGAGGGCCGGGTGCAAGCAGAAGGTGGGTGTTGAGGTCATGGGTTGAAGGCCGCGTCGGGGGTGAGTTGAAGACTCTGAGGAGCTGACAGTGACAGTGGCCCTGCGGGGCTGACCACAGGCTGACTGCCCCTCTCCTCACTCTGTCCAGACATGATATGCTTGATATCTCTGATTTATAATGACAGTGTATTTCTAGTTTGTTTTTAACTCCACTGAATCCAAAGGAAATTAATATTCCAGGTCCTCATTAACCAAGATTTAGTGTGGATTCCAAAAGTCTTAGCCAGGTGCTGAGAGTAATCGGCTTCGGTGTGCCTTTGTAGCTTCCCATTTCTCTCAGCCACATGTTTCTGTGTCTCATCTTGTCTGTGGGAGCCGCAGTCTGTGCTCCTCTGCAGGCTCTCAGCCTCCCCCCAGGCTGCTGCTGCCTCCTGCCCAGAGCCCTCACCATCTCCTTCCTAAAACCTTTCTGCTCGCTCCGCCTCACCCCTGCTGTGCCTTGGTCAGGCCCAGCGCCACCCTCAGCCTGCGTGTTGTCCAGCCTGCTGCCACCTGCATAGGACGCTCCCCAAGAGCTGGTATCTGGGGGCAGGTTTGGGGCACTTCATAAGGATCCCGGGTGGGCCTGACATACACGCTGCTCTTCATACAGATTGTCGAAGGAATGGCATTCCGTTGTGTGCAAAGGAGAGTATTCATTTTTTACTTTCTTCAAAATAGCCTATTTTGTATAATATAAAGGATATTAGCAAGGCAGACTAATCAAAATGATGAATAATCAACAAATTGTTCACATATTACTTTATTATAGATGTATGTGTACATATGTTTGTGTTTTAAATGTATACAATTTCACATTAAAACCTCTTGTTTTGGGGGGGAAGCTTAGCTACAAGCCATTCATTGTGTCCAAATGGGTCCTCTGTTTTGTTTTCTATATCATAAAACTCTGTGATTGAGAAGACAGTGGTAATTCATAAATGTACTCCTTCCCCCAACTCCCTGGCCAATATTTGTGTGATGAAGTTGGGCTTCATAGTAACGTAGCTGGATTCTGATATGCAGGATTCTTTGGGGGCTGAAGAAAGGCAGGCTTCTAAGGATTTTTTTTTTTTTTGCAATATATGACAACTTTATATTGTTCTTAGGTTGAACAGTGTGTATTACGGAAAGGGGTGAATGGGGGACACTAGTCTTGTGCTAAAACTTATATTTGATCTTTGTTGTAATCCACACATGACTAAGACTGTGCAGAACAGTTTTGTTTGAATACAGTCACAAAGCTTAGAAATTGTTAAAATTTAACCTCTCATTCAAATATTCTCCCTGTGTGTTCTTTCCTGGGAATAATTTGGGTTTAACATCAAAGGATGTTAGAGCAGAAAAGGGCCTTGGAGGTTGGTTAGCCTGAGTCCTCAGCAGATCACCTCCCCCGGGGCCTGTGAGCTGCCCTGTTTCCTTCCCTGCTGCTTGCTTCTGGGCGGAGCTCCCAGCTGTGCACCTGGATGAGGCAGCAGATGCAAAAAACGATGAGGCTGGGAACTCTCAGGTGCTGTAGAGGAGCAGCTCTCTGTCAGATGTGTGGTTTTAAGCAACATGTATGCAGCTACCTGAGGTTTTAGCTCTTTTTTCTGCCTTTAGTGTGTCTGGTGTCAATGGCTTGGGTGCTGTGGCTCAGTCATTGCTGTGAGCGTATTTCTGTCTGGGAGAGTGTCCGCAGCCTGGGTGTTGCAGAGCCTACCTGGAGTTGAACTTCAGAGTATGTGGAAATGAAACTGTATTAATTTTGATACATAGATTATTTCTTGTGCCTCCAAAACAGGGAGTTACTTTTTTTATTGGTTTGTTTAACTTGTTACTTATGCCCTGAGAAATAAGATTCTAAGATTACCTAATAAGATTGGCTAATAATAAAATCCAGTGCTCCATGAATGGTGTATGGATGTCCCTGAAACTCAGGGGCATCTCTCCAAAATCACCGCCCCTTCTCTGCCTATCCCACACAAACACAAGCTCATGACAGCCGTCACTGGTGCTTGTCCATTGTCATGCATGCCAGCAGAAGAATTCTGTGCCAGCAAGTCAGCCTGAGGGGACCACATGGCTAGTCATCAGCAGCTCATCAAAATTCACATGCAGAAAGGGCTGTGACACCATCACTCTGTATTCTCACAGGGGGTGGCCGAGTGAGAGTGTGATAGCAAGAAAGCAATCTTGATGACTCCTGTGCTCGGTGAATTGAGAAACAGCTTGAAGTGCCTGGAGCTAAGAGAGTCAGAGAGGGAGACTGTACTTGTTTTTCTACTCCTGTCTGTGGGGAATGGCATGGCTCACGCTGGGAAGCCACTAGGCAATGCTGAAGTGCAGGGACAGAGCTGCTGCCTCTGTGCACCTTGCTCTGACCTGTCGGTTAGCAGTTGGAGCATCCAGTGGCTGGACACACATAGGTCTGTGGACTCACTGTTAGCAAACACATGCCAGTTCCAGATTGAGGTGAACTGCTGCCCTGTGATGGGCAGACCTTTGGATTTAGCACCTGCAAACTTGATGTTGTACCCTAAGCTTAGCTTCACTGGACTCAGTTTTCCTTCTTGGGGAAAGCCATCTGTTCCTTCTCCCTTACCATCCTCCCTTCTTCTCCAGCCTTTCTCACTTCCATCCTTCCTCTGTCCTTTCATTCTTAGCACTCATTTTGATTTATGATTTTCTCTTTGACCTGCACAAGGAAAATTTAATCAAGATGGCTTGACACATAAGCCCTTAAAGCTAGAAGCTCATTTAGTGGGATATAGAAGTTAAAAATATGAAAAGACCCACTTTAGCCCAGATGACAGAGGGAGACTCTGTCTCAAAGAAAGAAAGAAAAGACCAAAGCGTACCCTTTCCTTCCTTCCCACTTCCTCATTCCTAAGTTCCAGGGATTGTTCATGGACTAGTGGGGCTGGTGCTTCAGTGCAGAGACGGTGGGTGTGACCAAGTAGACACTGCTCAGATGAGTCCTGGGTGCTCAGCATATAGCCAGGAACCTCCATAAGTGTTTGTCCCAGAGTAGATATTGAAGAGGAAGGTTGGGTTTCAGCTTGTGTCTCAGGGCCCTTATTAGACTGCCAATCTGGCTTGGCCTAAGAAATTAATTTAAACTCTCCAGAATTCCCTTCTGGACTTCAGAGATGGAGAGTGGAAAATATATGGTCACTTTCTCCCTCGGTCAAGTTAGTCAGTCTCCTGACATCTGGAATCTCCTTATTTGTCTTGTTTGTCCAGCACATGTCCTGCTTATTTTATGCACAGGGTCTGCGGATTCAGTGATCCCTTCTCCCACACCTTTTCCCACTGCAAGACTTCTTGATGGACCCTTCTCATAGTTCTCCAACATGGGACTTTGGACATATTTTTTGACCCACTTTTAATACTGCTCAGTTTATATCTAGAGTAGCTTCTAATTCCAGTTATGAAAAAAAAATGCTAGTAAGGACACAAAAGATTATCTGGGAGGTGAACATTTTCTGAGATCATTTTATCCCATTGTAACCACTGATTATCCAAGATGGCATAGTTTCTGTCACTGTGTGGCCAAAAATGAGCTTATTGAGTGTTCCAAAATGATTATATAAATATAACTGTTATTATCTAAGTAGAGTCTAAGAAAAGGAAAGCTGACTGCCCTAGGTTCAGGAGATGGGGAACAGAAGTGTGATTATGCATAAAATACCAAGAGCAGCAAATTCCAGGGTGACTGACAGATCCAGGATGCCTTTTGCTGCTGATTTTTAAACCTGCCATATACATACATGCTTGCAGTTCCCCCAAGGTCTGACATATTACCTGCTCAGAATATTTTACTGGAAAAAGGTGCTGCTTGCTTAAAATTTCAGCCCTGATTGTAAGATGGCTTTTACCTCTAGAGAGAGCCCTCTGCTACAAAAACTGAAAAATTCTATTAGATTCAGTAAATATTTTGCAGAGGGGGCATGAGGGTCAGCAGGCTTTATGTTGGAGTATTCCCATTTTAATCAGCAATAGCCTCTTACCACCGCTGTTCAGGGGTAGGAGCCGACCTACCAAAGAAGGTGTTAAGGGCAACTGATCGTGCAGCTCCAAGGAGCAGTGTTTACAGTGTTACTCCAGTGTGGGGGAAAAAAAGGTATCTGTTGTAAAGTTACAATATATCCTTGAGTTGCTTCTTGGCCTTTGGCTAAGATCAAGTGTAAAGTCACACCCTTGACCACATATACTCTGACATGTGTAGGGGAAGGACTGTGAGGGGCAGTGGGAGGTACTGGGAAAGGAAGACGTACTTTGGAGTTTAAGTCCTAGCCCTACTCCTTATATTCACTTCTTGGAGATTCAGTTTCCTTGTCTTTAAAACGACAAGATTGCACTAGAAAGAGTCTCTGAGATTCTTGCGTTGCTCCAGGTTTTCCAGCTGGTTTGGGGCAGGCTAGGGCTTAGAACTGAGCTCAGTCCAGTTTTCTTTCTGCTCTGAGGCACCATTCCTTTACGCTCTTTAAAACCTTAGCTTTAGATAAACTTCTAGCCAGTTCCCACTGACATCTTTTTCCTGCAGGATTTACCAGTATCTGAAACGGGGACTGTTGAGTATCCACACTTGGTAAACTCGCCTTAGGAAAACTGTGCACATTCCCATGGTAAGAGATAGCTCTAATTGAAAACTGCCTTGTGATCACTGTATGCATTGATCTTTCTTTTCATTTTCACCATGTGTTATATTTTCTTTCTTTAGGATGGGACACTTTTTTATATTTTTGAGCAATTATCTTTTATGGAGAATCCCGTTCAAACTGTGTTTCATTACAACGTGTTTCAGAATTTTAGAAGTATATGTTTCCCATGCTAATGCAAATGCTCCATTAGTACTTGGCAATTATTTAGCATGTGAGAGATTTTGTGTATTTTAAAGTAAAAAAATCTGAATCCATCACTTGTTGCAAACATTATTCAAAAGTAAATATATACCGATTGAAAACTTCTTGAGAAAGGCCATTTTTATCCTTTTGTAGTTCTGTTTCACACCATTATATAGCAAATTTTAGGTGCTCAATAAATATTTATAATTGCTTAATTGAAGGCAGTTAATTTCTTGAAGGAGGCTCTCAAGAGCTGTTTCTCCCTTCTCCAGCTGTATTCACCCAAGCAACTTTGAGCAGGATTACTCTTGCATTAATTTTTCAGAGGCCACTGTGTACCAGGCACAACACATAGGCACTGGGACATGGTTATCCTTTCCCCAAGGAGCTTGGCATTGGCGAGGAAGGGGAAGACCCAACAGTTAACGTACACATGGTAGGTGCGGTGGCTAGAACAGCATGGGAGGTGATGAAAACACTGTTCAACACAAGCTTCTCAGCTTCAAGAAACATCTGGCCTGAATTTTTAAAAGTGACATTAATTTGCTAAGACTTTATTATCATTATTTTATTTGTCTTATTATTTTCACTTTTGGACAGAGCCAGGGATACGAGGAGCAGGCTGAAGGAGTTGTGTAGTCAGGATGCACACTTCTGTTTTCTTATTTCTCCTCTGTACTTCAGGCTGGTCATTGGCTCAGACAGTGTATTGCAGGGCAGATTGGCCTGTCTCTCAACACCCCAGGCAGATACATAAAAGGGGCTCAGTCCATCCTTAGGGAGTCTGGTCCTGGCAGCTTCCCTTTGGCTCCGTTGCCAGGGTTCTCCTGCCTGAGCGGCATTGGCTCTGACCCACTGCTCCTGCCTTGAGGCATAGGGCCCTGTCAGGAGCCTAGAGGATGGCAGCTTCCTGCTAGAAGCCTAAATAACATGAAAGGGTAGGGCCAGGAAAGCCAAGTGACACAATTAACCTGCCAGAAGGGCATTCACAGCACACTGCCACTGGGGTTGAGTGAGGACTGGAATTCTAAAGACAAGCTCAGCGTGCTGATTGACAAATGGTACCAGTTGATCAAACCCTCCCTCCTATGCCAGCTGGAATGTATCGCTGATCATAACTTGTATTTGCTGCTGCTAGAGGGCCTCTACAGTATCTGTCAGTCAAATTTAAACATAATTTTCAATTCCCGTCTCATGTCTTGGATCAGAAAGGTAAAGGGAGGCCTTCAAATGATGATGCCCTATGTAAAAGAAGGGACTTAACTCTATACCTCTAGCCTCTTAGAGTGAGAGCACCATATGTTTTTGGCCCAGATGGGAGAAAAAATCATGCTTCAAAGTTCTCTCTTAGCCTCCCCAGCGGTCGTCGAGCCTGCTCAGCCCCCGGAGGCCGTGATCATGTTGGCAGAGGGCACAACTGGCAGAGCAAATGCCCAGTGGCATTTACCCCAGCCCCAACTTCATCATACACCAGACATTTCCACTTTGGACCCCCAAATCCTGTCCTTGCTTTCCAGGAAATCTATATATATATTTGTGAGGTAAATGACTGAATTAATTTTAAATTACCCTGTGCCCTCTCAGTTTAATTCAGCTTGTCCCCTTCCTTGTTACTCACCCCTAGGGGTCAGTATTTGGCTCAACAAGTCGTGAGAAGATTTCCAAAATCATGAAGTGCTACTTCTCTGGGATTGGGAGCACTGGAGTGACAACATCCTTGCTGGGCCATTCCATGAGTCTTGTAGCTTCCTCTCCTTTTGGGGCTTTAAATCCCACCATGGCTGCTATCACACGAACTGGACTGTGGAGCCAGTGGTCTTGGGCCTGTTGTAAACTAATGTGGTCCCTTGGCCTGCAGCCTCTTAGATTTAAGTTCCAGGAAGGGAGGCAGTCTTTGCCACCTTAGAGGAGTCTGGTAGCAGCAGGGGAGGTAAGGCTGGAGGTCGGGACACCTACTAGGAGATTGTGGTCATCCCAGCCAAGGATGGCAATTGCCTGATCTCAAGCAGGTGAGTGGGATGGAGAGCGGAGGATGCCCAGGGGGTCCTGTGGCTGACTGGATGAGGCAGACAACAGACAGGTGGTGGTCCTGATGGTCCCAAGATTTGTGGCTGGGTGGCTGGGCAGGTTGTAGGGCCTTTCATTGAAAGGGGAAACAGAAAAGAAGGAAACAAGGGCAAAGGAGGCAATGAACTCAATCCAGATTCCGTTGAGTTTGAGCTGCCTGTGGAATAGCCTCTTGGAAAATCATCAAGAATATGGAAAAGTGTCCTTTTCCCCTCAAACATATTTATTTCACTTGAATGCTGTGACTCTTTTCTGAGCACGGGGCTCAGAGCTCTGGGAATCTAGCCAGGTGGAACAGTGTTTGCAAAGGAAAGTGAGTGGACACACCCAACTGCATCCTGAAGCAGCAGTCTGGTCCCATTGCACACGTGTGTGCACAGTAGACTAGTGTTCTTAGCACATTGAAATTTTTTTCCTGAAATGTAGTCTAAATGTGTGTTGAATAAGATATACTGCGTCTCTAAGAGATTATGGATGCTATGTGTACAACACCACTTGTGTGCTTTCACTTTCCATTTTCTCTGTGGTTTCTCATCCTTCAGATTAGTTGTGGTCTTTTAATTAGTTGTCTTTTAAATTCTGACCTACACCAAAGGCAAAAGCGAGTAACTGTGGTTCACTGTTACTTTCAGTTATTAAAGGTGTCTTCTATCTTGACTATTCAGATCCCTACCCAACTTTTTAATCTGGACATCTGAGTCTTTTAGTGTCATTTATGGTATCAAATATTAGAATATCAAATATTATAATGCCCTGTCTACAGTGACACCACTTTGGAAAGGCTGATCATTTTTTTTTTTTTTTTACTGGTGTTTCCTTGCTGTGTCCTTGGTATTTCTGAGCTGTCCTTTTTAAGCACTGAAGCAATTAGTTCTGAGAAGGCTGATCTTCAGGGTCCAGTGCTCTCCTGCCTTTCATTTGTTGAAGCTGTACATTTTAATGAAGTTGTTTCATCTATGTTGCCAAACACTAGAATTTTGCTGCTTCAATTCTAATTATCTCTACTGGCAAATGATATGTTTTATTAGTGCTCTCAAGTGTTCTGTTAAATGTCCATACACTATGGTGTTAGGCACATAAATTAGATCAGCTGTGCTTATGGATGAAGGAGTTAAATATTTCCATCACTGTCTTAAAGTGCGGTGGGGATTGCCTTCTGTGGGGTATCGATGTTGCCTTCTGTGAGCTGTTTCCTCTCTCAGCCACCAACCAACACAAACACAAGTGTCCTGAATACTGTGGCTATTAATGGTGGCTCTACTATATGTTTTTATTCTTTTGGGTAATTTGCTCATTCTTTCCTTTCTTGTAGTTGCCTACCACCTACATTGTGCTTCTTGGGTTGTACGTCTTACAGCATAATGATAAACATTAAAGGCACTTAAATGAAACCAGGAGTTCCCAGTGGTGGTGGCAGAGGTAGGCTACACTGTGGCACGAAAGGAGGAAGGACAAGCACCACCGTAGCAGCCCCAAATTGGTGTTTCTTGGGTCCTTCTCACTGCCCCCACTCTGGATTCCTTTCTGTTTCTCCCAGGTTACCCTGTGGGTCCACAGGTGGATTTGGTTAACCTGGAGTATGCTGACTGGCCTAGGTGACCTGGCACCACCCTCACCCTATTTGTGGTTGTAAGGCAATGCTGCATGTGATTAGGGGCATGGTTTCTGCCATCCTGCAGACCAAATCCCAGCTTCACCACTGAAGAGCTTGGGAAGTTACAGTTGACCTCGCAAACCTCAGTTCTTATTGATAAAAAGAGCAGAACCGTAGCACCTGGCATGTTCTGTAAGGATTAAATGAGATGATGTATGTAAAGTGCTTGGGGCGCAGGCCATGGCACGTAGTAAGTTCTCAATACATTGTCGGGGCAGCCTTACCCCAGCTTAGGCCCACGTGGCTGCCATGCTGCTGCCTGACAAGGTAGACCCTCAGGCTGCCTGATGCCTGGGCCCCTGACTCTGTCCCAAAGGCCCTGTTGCAGGTCATCACCTGCTTTTGTCTCTCTTGCATGTGTCAGGGCACCAATGGTATGAACCCCTTGCTTTATTAATGAGCCGCAGAGATTGACAAAAAAGAAAACACCAGGATTTTACCTAGCCTGCTGTTACCGTCCTTTCAACCTGGGGCTCAGGCATAAATTTGGGGGAGTTGGAGGGGCTGTCCCAGAGGAGCATCTAATGATGACACAGTCTTTAATCAGAATTGTCTCTCCCCTCCAACTCTGGCCTGTGGTCTTGGAACCAAACTTTGTCTCCTTTTCTATTTCCACCAGTCTTCCAGATCTGTCCAAGAAGAACTCTAGCTGCACATGTTTATTCTCACATTTTCTCTTTTCATATAATCCTCTACACTGTCTTTAAGAAGTAAATGCGATATTTTTTCAACGCATAATTTATCCCCTGCAGGCTAATACGATTGTGAACCAAGAATAAATCTTATTAAAGTTGCTAAGAGAAATGAAATAAATTTGATAAAAGTTAATAGAAGTGTGCTTAATTCACATTTATACCTTCTCAACTGCTCTTTGCACATATTTAGCATTTTTTTCCTGGGGAAATTATGATCTAGTCCAGAACAGTAGCTGTCTTAGTTCTCCTATTAAACCACATCATCATCTTGAGTAGGAGCAATTTCTCTGTTTTGAGGTCTTCCTCCCTAGCACTATGTAAGAAGGCACATACACCCATATGAAGAAAGAGCAAGTAAATTCTGTAATACAATTTTTATAATTTTCATAAAGCCCCCACTTTATACTGAACAAAGTTCACAAACTATGAATAGTTTAAAAACCATCAGGAAAGAAAATAAAAAACAACAGTCTTTTTAATAATTTCTAGAATAGAAAAAGCAATTTTCCCCAATCTGGCTACAGGATTATTCATCTCTTTTTTATTCTGTGCATCAAATATATTTTTTCCCTAAGTACCCCTGGTCATAATGTTCGTTAGGGATGTTTGATAGTCAGAGTGTACCTTAGCTTTACACTCCTCTGCATGCTGCAGAGGGCTTCATTCTGCAGTGACTCTGGGATCCCTAGGTAGGGAACCCCATAACCTGCTTGGCTGGGATCTGATCCTGGGATCTTAAGTGTCCAGAGGTAACAGAGATTTGGAGAGTTGCCTTTTGTATTAAAGGAAATGCCTATATTAACAAGTGGCACTCACTGCCTGAACACAGGAAAAGCTAAAGTATTGGCTTCAGAACAAGCAAAATAATTGCCAAGGGCATCATAGAAAAGGTGCATTCAGTCGTAAAAATGTATATTTCAAAGAAACAATGGATTTACCTCCAGTAAGGCTGACCTATATTTGCTGACAGATGGGTCTTTGAACAAGGAGCAGTATGTGTCATTTTACCAAATGGGACCAAAAATAAAAGATTTATTAGCTTCACTTTTCTTCACAAGAATAGGTTTTCTATGTATCGTTAGTTACTTTATCATGAATAACATGTAGTGTCATCTTGGTGCTTATTAATCATCCTTTCCTTCCAACCAACTGTAAGAGTAATTAGATGAAATTGGTGGCAGACCATCGCTTCTGCATTAATCTTCTTAAGCTGGTGTCAGTGAAACGTTCAAACATTAACACCTACCACAAAAGTGCTCTTAAGCGTGTTTCTGAAGTTTGAAATTTTCCGTTATCAGTATTTGGAAAGCAAACTCTTTGTCTTGTATCGAGCAGAGATGTAGATGGTAAAACCCATGTGAAGTCAAGTGTCTCTCATCACTGGGAGGCACAGGTCATGCAATGTAGGTCCTTTGTAAGCTTTGGAAGCCACCTGTCCAGTCGAGAGGTTCCTGGCCAGCCTGCTTCATGTTATCACTCTGGTACCCAGGCTTTTGTGATGCAGGGGTGTCTTAATGAAGAGGGAAAAGCTCCCTGAACTCACCAAGTGGGTTCTTGGCTTCACGAGGGAAGGAATTCAAGAGCAGCCAGGTAGCAGCAGAAAGTTTATTGAGAAAAAGACGACAGTAGATCTTACTCCACAGACATAGTGTAGGGGTCCTTTCCTGAGCAGGAGGGGGGCCCTTCTGGGACAATAGTAACACTAGGAGAGGTAAGTGTAGACAGTCTGTAAGGCATCCATCCTCAGGTGGTCCCGGGTGGTGACTTGCTGGCAACTTCCTTGTTCAGGGTGGTTAGGGTCTGGTATGGGTCAAAATGGCTACGCTTAGGCTCTCTTGATCTTCCTTTTCTACCTTATCCCTACATTCGTTGGAGCCTCTGCTGTCTGGAAGGTCACTGGTCACAGAAGCGAAAGGAAAGATAGGACAATGAAGCCCTCATTGCTTCTTAAGGCTTCTGCCCAAATGAGTTTAATTGGTCAAAACAAGGCTCGTTTTCATCTCTAGGTACAAGTGGACAGAGAAATGCCGTTCTACTCTATACCTAGGAGAGAGAAGTGGGAAATTTATTAGTCATTTATAATGACTATCTCAAAGCAAAAACTGTAGGCGAATCATTAAATGGAAAGCTGGTTCCTTGAAAACTCCAAGAGATAGACAAAGCTTTGGTGAGTCTGATCAACAAGAGAGAGGACACTGTGTGAAAGGCGATTTATGAATAAATAGGGTTCAGAGAAGATTTATGAAGGTATAAGAGAATGCTATGTATGATTTTATTACAATATGTTGGAATATTTGGACATTGTAGATGATTTTCTAGGAAAATGGAAATAACCAAAATCAGGTTAAGGTGTTGTAGATACCTGAATAGAAGATTTTTTTTTAATTTTAAGTTCTACTGGTGTGATATTGTGAAATATATATTAATTTTTGATCTTCACTCCTGTTTCCTGGCATACAACTCCTTAGAAATTCCTAAGTGTCATCTTTTTGTATGCTAATGAGTTGACTGGTGGCTGGCAGCCACTAGGTAGCTTCTGGATGGGGACTGGTCACCAGAAAGACCACAACAGGATTAGATCCCTTTCTCTGGGGATGCCATAGAGGCTGTAGGTTAAGTTGATCTTTTAATGAAGCGTCCATAAAAACCCAAAAGGACAGGGTTGATAGCTTCAGGATTGCTGAAAAAAATACGTGGAGCTTCCTAGAGGGTGGCCTACCCAGGTAGGGCGTGGAAGCTCCCTGCCTCTTCCTCCTGAGAAAAGAAAAATAGCTCAGAGCTGTGTGAAGTATGCAAAATTGAACATACCCAGCGTGACATGAGTTTGGGACTTCGTCCATGCTCCCCACCACCACTCATGCTCAGATTCAGTTGTGAGAGGCATTTTATTCCTGACTAGCTGCATCCCCCCATATCTGCATGTTCCTGGAATTTGTAATACAAAGAGCAATGTATAGCCAATTAACAGCTTATATTAATTTAATGTAAATTCTTGGTGAACACCTTAGGAACTGCCTCTTCTTTTCCTTTAAAAATCCACATGTAACTGCTGCTGATTAGAGCTTATATTCAGAGCAACTTGAATCTATGCCTGGGTTGCAGTCTTCAAACTTGACCCACATAAACTCTCTGTTTATATTATGTTTGCCTCAGTTTTTTTCCCCTTAGGTTGACAACCCCATACTTTGCCCTGTGTATCTCTTCATCTGTATCCTTTGTAACATCCTTTATAATAAACTGATAAACGTGTTTCCCTGAGTTCTGTGAACCACTCTAGCAGATTAATTGACCCCAAAGAGGGGGTTGTGGGAACCCCAGCTTGAAGCCGGTCAGTCAGAAGTTGCAGAGGCCTGGACTTGTAGCTAGTATCTGAAGTGGGGGTAGTCTTTTGGGACTGAGCCCTCACACTATGGGATCTGACACAATCTCCAGGTAGATGGGGTTGGAATTGAATTGGAGGGCACCCAGCTGGTGTCTGCTGAAGAATCAATTGCTTGCTTGGTGTGTGAGGAAAACCCTGCCACCACCACTACTTTTGGTCATAGAGTCTTCTGTGTTGGTTGTTGTTGAGTGAGAGAATAGAAAAAGCACTTTGAGTTTATGTGTGAGTTCTTCCACACAACTGGTAAGAGTGTGCTGAGCCTAGTTACTTTTACAAGTAAGTTCTACCAAGTCTCCCAGAAACAGATACTAGATGCACAATAAATATTCATGGAATAAAATGAGTGGAAGAGGCTAGCATGAAATTGATACTAAAATCAGACAAGGATGTCAATCATAGGTCAGTATCACTTATAAACATAGATGAAACAATTCTAGAACAACTTAGCTAACAGAACCTAGAAATATATTAAAATAAATGCATCTCCCCTCCTTCAAATCTTTGCTCACATGTTACCTTCTGAAAGAGCAATGCTTTGCTTGCTCTATTTAACGTTGCAAGCTTCCCCCCCAGCACTCCCTAAACCACCTCATCCTGTTCTCTGTCATCTCCCATAGCATGTACCTTGTAACGTAGGAGTCTGCAACGTTTTTGGCACCAGGGACCAGTTTCATGGAAGACAATCCACAGACGGGGTGGGGGCAGGTGGGGGAGGCAGAGCTTAGGCTGTGATGTGAGGGATGGACACAGCTGTAAATACAGAGGAAGCTTTGTCCCCTCACCCTCTGCTCACCTCCTGCTGTGAGGCTCAGTTCCTGAGCTTCATGGAAGACAGTTTTTCTATGGACCCAGACAGCGGGGATGGCAGAGCTCAGGCAGTGATGCATGGCCCAGTTGTTGGGGACCAGAGTTGTCACATATCCTATAATTATTTATTACACTTATTGTTTATTGTCTTCTCCCCCTGCTACAAGGTAAACACCATAAGGGCAGGTTTTTGGTGTTTTTTTGTTGTTGTTGTTGTTGTTTTTCCCTGTTCACTGATATAAGGCAAGTACCTAGAATATTTGGCCCTTAATAAGTATTTGTTGCAAAAATGAATTAATCCCAAGTGCGACATGGGATCCTGAATTGGATCCCAGAACAGAAAAGGATATTAGTGGAAAACTGGTGAAATTTAAATTAAGTCTGTAGCTGAGTTGTTAGAATTGTATCAGTGTTAATTTCTTAGTTTTGGTCAATGTAATGTGGTTAGGTAAGCTGGGTGAGGGCATAGAAACTCTCTGTACTATCTTTGCAACTCATCTGTAAAGCTGAAATTATTTCTAAAGAAAAGTTTATTAAAATGAATTAATCCAAGGAGAACTAAGAGGCTTCAGCATTTGAAAAGTAAAATAAAATTTCTGTTCAAATGATTCCTTCTTGGTGCGTCTTGTCCTGACTACCCAATTTAAAATCACACCCAGCCACATAGCTGCCCGCTCAACCTCACTCCCCTGCTGCTCTTGTCTTTCTTGCCAGAGCACTTGGTACCTTCTAACGCTTTATACCGGTCACTTACTCATTATGCTGCTGTTTGTTGTCTATTTCTGTGAGGAACTTTGTTTTGTTCACAGGTACACCTCAAGTGCCTA
Organism: Lemur catta; assembly: GCF_020740605.2. Taxonomy (NCBI): domain Eukaryota; kingdom Metazoa; phylum Chordata; class Mammalia; order Primates; family Lemuridae; genus Lemur; species Lemur catta. The sequence goes on from NC_059145.1 coordinate 44,786,212, forward strand.
GAACAGTACCTGGCACAAAATAACTATTCCTTAGTTATTTGTTGAATGAATAATAAATATATAAATTACATTTTGGGGTACACCTCAAGTGCCTAGAACAGGACCTGGCACAAAATAGCTATTCCTTAGTTATTTGTTGAATGAATAATAAATATGATATAAATTACATTTTTTAAAAAACCCCCAGCAAACCATATATTTCTCTGTGTGTGTGAGAGAGGAAGGCAGGGAGGGAGGGAAAACGAATAGGAAAATGTCTGGGTGAAGCCTACTAGTGGACCCACTTGTTGCTTTTCAGGATGGGACTAGCTCTTAGCAGAGTGGTCAAGAACAGGGCCTGGACTAGAGTGAGGCAAGCCAGACTCCTAGAACCCTCACGCTTAGTGAGTACGTGCATGAACCCAAGAGGGAACACCTCCCTGCATTTTTCACCCAGTTTGTCTCCCTGGCCTCATCCTAATCCCAGACCTTAAAGACTTTCTGTTTATTTTTGAATTGTGTGACATTTCATATTTTCAATGATAATCGGTTAATTGTTTAATTTTTTTAAATTCAGAGAAATGAAAAAGGGAACAAAAGAAAAGCAAGCTATTTTTTGAGATATTTTTAAAATTACAAAGAAATTATTTGTTTTGAAAATGAGAAATTAAGACTGAAGAATTACTCATTTTCTGCATTTTCTTTAGGGCCCAAGTTACTCCCTACTGTATGATATTAAGTGTTGAGGAAGGTAAACTCCACTCTTTTAGGTCCTACATGAAGTTTATTGCACTGAAGCAGTAATATAATTAGTCAGATCCAACATAACCATAAATGTGCTGTGCTAGACTAAAGTGGGAAAATATCAGTACCAGGATAATCTTGAAACTACAGAAACATTTCTTTAAGTAGTTTTCTTTTGTGATCTCAAACTCACTTTCAAGCATGGTCGCCCGGGCTCCATATACTCAATCTCTCATCATTCCTTTGCTGCACACTTAAGAGCACAGAGGGCCACGTGTTGCCCCTCAGGTCATGGGCAGGGGATGGCATGACACAGCACTACTGTCTGAATGGTTTACTCTCTCTCCCAGTTCACTTAATTCACTGATGGGGCGTGTCTTACCACAGAAAGATTTGCTTCATTAAAGTGCAAAAAGATAATCATTTAACGTTGTGCAAAGAATGAAGGGATGGAGATCATTTTCTCATTTGTCTTTATGATGATGTAATTGTATTTCTGTATGGTTATTATGGAAATTATGATCTATTGCAGGAACATCAGGAGAGCATTCTGGGTAACACCATGCAAAGTGTGATTGCATTACTCAACAATCTTGTTACCTGCAAAGATTTGAATATGAAGCTACTTTATGAACAAGGTAAATGCTTCTTAGAGTTGAGTTTTGCTTCTGATTCTGGTAAAGTCTGCCTATTTGTAAGTTTGCTCATCTTATGTAATGGGGCGTCTGGAAGTACTATTTAAAATTGATGAGTCCAAATAGATAGTTCAGAATCTATAAATAATAATGATATTGCCAGCAAAAATTAGAAGTGGGGTTAGATATAGGGATAGTTTCCCTAAATTAATTTGTTCTCTTTCACGGCACAAAGTCAATAGGCACTGCTTAAAGATGATAAGCAAAGAAATAGAACTGTAAGGATATTATTTAGATTGATGGCTACCTCGTCTCAGTCTGTTTTGTGTTGCTGTAACTGGATACTTGACACTGGATAATTTATAACAAAAAGAAATTTATTTCTTACAGCTCTAGAGTCTAGGAAGTCCAAGGTCAAGGGCCCACATCTGGTGAGGGCCTTCTTGCTGGTGGGGACTCCGCAGAGTTCTGAGGTGGTGCAGGGCGTCACATGGTGAGGGGCTGAGCATGCCAGCTCAGGTCTCTCTTCCTCCTCTTATAAAGCTACTAATGTCCTACCCTCAGGACCTCATCTAATCCCAGTTACCTCCCAAAGGCCCCACCTCTCAAATACTATAGTCAGATTTCCCACACTCTTACTACCATTGCAATGGGGATTAAGTTTCAGCATGATTTTCAGAGGGGACAAACATTCAAACCGTAACACTGCCAATGAAAATAAAAACAGATATGGCCAAAAGCACCTTGGAAAATGAGACTGGACGGGTTGAGAGTGGCTTGCTTTACATATTATGCATATTTGTACCGTTATAATTTTTAAAATCATGTCCAGTCATGTATTAACTACAGGGATATGTTCTGAGAAATGCATCATTAGGCAATTTTGTCGATATGGGAACATCATAGCGCGCACTGACATAAGCATAGCTGGAGCAGCCTACTGCACACCTAGGCTATGTGGTGTGGCCCATTGCTTGTAGGCTACAAGCCTGTACAGCATGTGACTGTACTGAATACTGTAGGCAACTGTAGCACAATGGTAAGTATTTGTGTATCTAATACATCTAATCATAGAAAAGATACAGTAAACATAAGGTATAAAAGATAAAAAATGGTCTCCTGCATAGGGCACTTACCATGAGTGGACCTTTTACAGGACTGGAAGTTGCTCTGGGTCAGTGAGTGAGTGAGAGGTGAGTGCATGTGAAGGCCTGGGACATGACTGTACACTGCTGTACGCTTTGTAAACACTGTACACGTAAGCTGCACTAAATATATAAAAAATATTTTTTCTTTCTGCAGTGATAAACTAACCTTAGCTTACTGTAACTTGTTTACTTTATAAACTTTTAATTTTCTAAAAACTTTTTGACTGTTTTGTAGTAACACTTAGCTTAAGACACAAACATATTGTACAGCTTTATGTCCTTACCCTATAAGTGTTTTTCCACTTGAAATTTTTTTCACTTTTTAAGCTTTTTTGCTACCAACTGAGACACAAACACCTATATTAGCCTAGACCTACGCTGGATAAGGATCATTAAGATGTTACTAGGTGATAGGATTATAATATAGATCTATTACAATCTTATGTGTCCACCATCATATATGTGGTATGTGGTCGACCAAAATGTCATTATAAAGTGCATGACTATATATATTCTACTTTTATATTAATAAAATAATAAAAGCTTTCATTGGAATTGTTCAGAAAAGTAAGACTTGGACAAAATTGGTCACTGAATAAAATTATCAAGTCACTGTTCTGATTTTGCCCCAAGAATTTAGAGTTCTAATTCTATGTGGTCATTATACCTAAATGTTGGTAATATTTTTTTTCTCCCTTAAGAAACATGTGTTCACATCCAGTGATAAATATTGCCAACAGTTGTGGGGCTTTGGTACATAGAGATCTTTATTTTACACAGCAGCCTCCTATTCTGTTTATGGATATAGCATAATTTATTTAACCAGTGCTCTAGTGATGGATATGTGCTGTTTCCAATATTTAGCTATTACAAATAGTTCTGCAGTGAATAACCTTATACATACACATTCTTTCACATGGGAGCAGGACTATCTATAGGATAAATTACTGGAATTGGAACTGTTAGATCAAAGGGTATATATATTTATAATTTTTGTAGATATTGATAAGTTGCCCTAAGTGATGTGCCAATTTCTACTACCACCAAGCCGCATGAGATTGCTTGTCTTTGAATCTAAGAGCGTGTTAAGTTTCCCTGTTTGTTCAAGACTTTTTTATGTTTGTCAGAGATGTTTTGTAATTTTCTTTATATAGGCCTTGTGCATTTCTTGTTGTTTATTTCTTCCTAGATATTATATCATTTTTGCTTGTTATTAGAAATAAGGAATTTTCTCCCATTAAGACTTCCAATTTATTCTCTGTGTTTGAAAGTTTTTGATTTCTGTATATGCATTATTATACCTGTTAATTCTTTTATCATTGTCAGTAGTAGTAATTTTTAGATGATTCCCCTAGTTTTCCAGTTATATAATCATAATAATTGAAATAATGATAGTTTTCTTTCCAGTTTTATAATGCTACTTTTTCCCTTTTGTCTAATTACAAGATTCAAAGAGAATGGGATAGAGGATATCTTGGATTTGTTTCAAGATCTTTTTTGCTGGTTAAGGAGGTACCCATCTATTTTTTAATTTTATCTGTTTTCTTTTGTAATCAAGAGTAAGTAATGAAACCCTCAGCCAAAATTATACTTAATGGGGAAAAGTTGAAGGCATTTCCACTTAGAACTGGGGAAAGACAAGGATGCCCACTGTCACCACTTCTATTCAATGTAGTTCTGGAAGTCCTAGCCAGAACAATCAGGCAAGAGAAGGAAATTAAGGGTATCCAAATGGGGAAAGCAGAGGAGGTTAAACTATTGCTCTTTGCTGATGATGTGATTTTTTTTTTTTTTTTTTTTTGAGACAGAATCTTACTCTGTTGCCCAGGCTAGAGTGCCGTGGCATCAGCCTAGCTCACAGCAACCTCAAACTCCTGGGCTTAAGCAATCCTCCTGCCTCAGCCTCCCGAGTAGCTGGGACTACAGGCATGTGCCACCATGCCCGGCTAATTTTTTCTATATATTTTTAGTTCAGCTAATTTATTTCTATTTTTAGTAGACAGGGTCTTGCTCTTGCTCAGGCTGGTCTGAACTCCTGACCTCAAGTGATCCACCCGCCTCGGCCTCCCAGAGTGCTAGGATTACAGGCGTGAGCCACCACGCCTGGCCAATATGATCTTATTATCTAGAAACCCCAAAGATTCCTCCAAGGGGCTTCTGGAATTTATGAATAAATTCAGACAAGTCTCAGGTTACAAAAATCAATATACGCAAATCAGTAGCATTTCTATATGTCAACAACAGTCAGGCTGAGAATCAAACTAAAGACTCAATACCTTTCACAATAGCTATAAAGAAAAAAATACCTAGGAATATATTTAACCAAGGATATGAAAGATCTCTCTAAAGACAACTATGAGTCACTGAGGAAGGAAATTGCAGGTGATGTAAACAAATGGCAAAACATATCATGCTCATGGATCAGCAGAATCAACATTGTTAAAATGTCTATACTACCCAAAGTAATTTACATATTCAATGTAATCTCCATCAAAATATCAATGTCATTTTTCACAGATCTAGAAAAAATAATTCTGTGTTTCTTTTGGAACCACAAAAGAGCCTGAAGAGCCAAAACAACCTTAAGCAAAAGGAACAAATCTAGAGGCATTACTTTACCAGATTTTAAGCTGTACTACAAGGCTATAGTAAACAAAACAGCATGGTACTGGCACAAAAATAGAGACATAGGCCAATGGAATAGAACAGAGAACCCAGATATAAAACCATCCACATAGTACCACCTGATCTTTGACAAAGCAGATGACAATATACACTGGGGAAAAGATTCCCTATTCGACAAATGGTACTGGGAAAATTGGATAACCACATGTAGAAGATTGAAACAGGATCCATATCTCTGACCTCTCACTAAAATTAATTCAAGATGGATAACAGACTTAAACCTAAGACATGAAACCATAAGAATTCTAGAAGAAAATGTTGGAAAAACTCTTCTAAATATCAGCCTAGGCAAAGAATTTATGAAGAAGACCCCAAAGGTAATCACAGCAATAACAACAACAATAACAACAACAACAACAACAACAACAACAACATAAATAAATAAATAAATAAATAAATAAATAAATAAATAAATAAGACTTGATTAAATTAAAAGGCTTCTGCACAGCCAAGGAAACAATCAACAGAGAAAATAGACAACTTACAGAATGGGAGAAAATATTCACATGCTATGTGTCTGATAAAGGGTTAATAATCAGAATCTGTAGCAAATCAGCCAGAAAACAAATATCAAACAACCCCATTAAAAAGTGGATCAAAAACATGAACAGAAGCTTTTCGAAAGAAGATAGACTAATGGCCAGAAACATGAAAAAATGATTAGCGTTACTAATCATCAGGGAAATGCAAATCAAAACCACAATGAAATACCACTAACCCCAATAAGAATGGCTTTCATCAAAAAGTCTCAAAACAGTAGATGCTGGTGACCATGTGGAGAGAAAGGAACACTTATATGTTGTTAATGGAACTGCGAATTCGTACAACCTCTATGGAAAATAGTATGGAGATTTCTCAAGAACTAAAAGTAGACTTACCATTTGATCCAGCAATCCCACTACTGGGTATTTACTCAAAGCAAAAAAAGTCATTTTATCAAAAAGACACTTGCACTCAAATGTTTATAGCAGCACAATTCACAATTGCAAAGATATGGAATCAACCCAAGTGCCCATCAAATCATGAGTGGATTAATGAAACACGGCATATTATACCCTGGAATACTACTCAGCCATAAAAAATGAATTAATACCTTTTGTAACAATCTGGATGGAACTGGAAACCATTCTCCTTAGTGACGTATGGCAAGAATGGAAAAACAAACACCGTGTGTATTCACTCTTAAATTGGAACTAACCAAACAACACTCATGTGCACAGATGGAAGTAAAACTCAGTGGAAATCAAGCAGGTGCAGGGGGAGGGGATGGGTGAAATCATACCTAATGGGTACAATGTACAGTTTCTGGGCAATAGGTACACTTATAACTTTGTCTCAAGCAGTACAAAAGCAATCCATGTAACCAAAACATTTGTACCCCTCTAATATTCTGAAATTTAGAAAATGGAGTAGGAGAAAAAATGTTGATGAATTTTTGAGCAAAAGAAAAAAAAATGACTTTATCAAATGCTTTCTTGGCCTCTATGAAAATGGTTTAGATTTTTCTTTGAATCTATCCGTGTAATGGATTATATTTAATAGGTTACCTCATATTGAACTCGTCCTAGTGTTTGAGTCATTACCCATAGTTAATTATGATATATTGTTCTTTGTGCTAATTCTTTGCTGATATCTTATTCAGGATTTTTCATTGCCATTCATCAGAGTGATTTGTGTGTTTGTTTTTGATGGGGAAAATACATTCTTTGCCAGATGTTGATGTTAATGCTATCTTCTTTTTTTTTTTTAAAAAAAAAAAAGAAGTATTTTTCTCTTTTTGTGCTTCTGGAAAAGTTCAGTTATCATTGGAATTATCTGTTCCTTAAAAGATTGGTAGAATTCCCTTGTGGAGTCATCTGGTTGGAGCTGTCTTTTGGAGATATGACAGTGGTGGTAGCTCTTTGATGCCATCCTCTGCAGTGATAATGAAACTCTGTATTTTCCCATCTTTTCTAAAGTCAGTTTTAGTAAATTACATTTTCCTAGAAAATTTTTATTTCATACATACTTTCAAATCTATTCCCATATAGTTGGACAAAATAAGTTGTTATGAATCTTTTATTTATCTAAGTTTTGGAAATTAATCTCATTTCCATTTTTTATATTATGTATTTTTTTTTTGAGACAGAGTCTTGCTCTGTCACCCCTGCTGGGGTGCAGTGGCATGATCATAACTCATTGCAGCCTTGAACTTCTAGGCTCAAGTGATCCTCCTGCCTCAGCCTCTGGAGTAGCTAGGACCACAGATATGGGTGGCCATACCCGGCTAATTAGATAGATCTCACTATGTTACACAGGCTGGACTTGAACTCCTAGCCTCAAGCCATCTTCCCTCCTCAGCTTTCGAAAGTGCTAGGATTATAGGCATGAACCACCATGCCTGGCCTACTTTTGAATTTTAGTGACTAATAAGACAATGATTTTACTATTATAGTATATGTGTCTATTTTTTGTCCAAACCAGTTTTGGCATTTACTTATTACTCCTACTTAAAAAAATGAAAGTCAATTTCTGTTTTTATCTATTCTTTATGCTTTTTATGAGTTTGTTTTGTCATTCTTTTTCTAGGTTTTTAAGTAAGATGTTTTAACTCTGATTTTATGAATTTTCTTCAAGTATTACCTTATCTATACTGGATTCAAGAATTCTCATCTATAGTTCTTTGATCATCTTTGTTTTCCATATATATTTCAATTTTGGTTTGTGTTCCCTCATTGAGTCAAGAGTTGTTTAGGAAAGAAGCTATAATTTTTTAAGGCTTTTTAATTTTTATTATTTCTAGTTTATTCTTATTGATGTATAACATTTGTATTTATATTACATTTATATTTGTATTTATATTATATTTGTATTTGTATTTATGGAGTATGTATGATATTTTGATACATGCATAGAATGTGTAATGATTGAATGAGGGTATTTGATATATATTTGCCAGCATCTGTTATTTTTTGTCTTTTTGATAACCACCACTCTAACTTGGGTAAGATGATATCTCATTGATATCTGTTGATGGCTCATAAAGCCATTAATAGAAACGATTTCTGAGGGGACCTATGTGTTGGATTTACTAGACAGGTTTTTAAATCAGCTATTATAAGTATTTGGAAAGAACCACAGAAAACCATGTCTAAAGAATTAGAGGAAAATATGAAAATTATGTCTCACCAAATAGATAATATCAATAAGATATAGAAATACTACAAAAAGAACAAAATAGAAATTCTGAGGTTGAACAGTAGAATAACTGAAATGAAAAATTCACTAAAAGGACTCAATGACATATTGGAATTGACAGAAAAAAAGAATCAGCTAATTTGAAGGTTATCATTTCTGACCTTACAGAAATAAAAAGGATTATAAGGGCATACTATGAACAACTATATGTCAGCAAATTAGATAACTAAGATCAAATTTCTAGAAAGACAAACTACTAAAACTGACTGAAGAAGAAATAGAAAATATGAATAGACTTATAACAAAAGATTGAATTAGTGATTGAAAACATTCCACAAAGTGTGTGAATACAAGCGGGCATGGTTCATTGAACATAAGAAAATAACCCAGGGGGCTGTCCTTTGGAGGCTGGGTACTACAGTGTGCTCTCTAGCCCCTAACAATTCTGTCTTTTCCACATACAAAATACAACATTGTCCTAGTATTTCTCCAAATCTCATCTTATTAAAGGATCAGTTTCAGGCTTCATAATAAGGATCTTAACATCTAAAATAAGTCTATATTCACGTGAGGCTTCTTGGGTACATTTCCTCAGGTGCAGCTCCTTGAATGCTGTTCCTTTCAATCTTGAAGACCCATGAACTAAGGACACAAATTATCTGCTCCTCTACATTCCCAGACTACAATGATGAGACACAGTAAGGAGCATCATAGATCCTCTGATTTAAAAAGGACATAAACAGATGGTACCTAGCAGTTGTTAATCCAGGCAATGCCGAAATCTTGGTGGACACATTTCTTTAGTTTTCTTTGCTCCAGAGGAAAAAATATTCTTTGCTTTGGGCAAATTTCTGCTCCCTGGAAATGCTTCTCTGTGGCTCTTGCCTCTACTGTCTGAACTATTCTTCCTTTTTCATAAGAATATTTCATATTTATAGTGAATAGATTTCTTAGCTTGATTCCCATTCATAGAAGTTTGGGGGGCCCTGAAGCCTCTTTGTATTCTGAAATGAATTGTCCCTGTCCTTTTTAGTTCAAGCTGGAGGTGATTCTGATGATACAATTCAATTGAAATCATTATAGTTTCCTATAAACCATTGTTCATTCCATTAAACAAAAAGCACCCCCCCACCCATGAATCTCTTCAAAACATCCTCCTCTCTAACTTTGGCTGAGAATCAGGATACTGTGGAGTGATGCCCTTGACATTCTTAGTAGCCCTAGTGGCTAGCTGAGGTAGTGGATGAGGAGTCAGGTACCTGAAATTGAGATGACGGAGGTTTGAAAGCATGGGATTGTATGAATGAGTTGGGAGAGCGGGCAAACGTCCTAGAGGACAGGAGCTTAGGGAACTGAAAGATCAGGCATGGAAGGATTGTCTGTAAGGTGATCTAGGTGGCTTCTGAAGTTTTGTGTTCAGTGGGTTGTGAGAATTGAAGTACCAGAGAGTCCACAAGTGGATTGACTATGGAGCCAAAGAAGCCTAAGCGTCAGGCGCCCTTGTTTACACAGGGGCAATTTTACAGTCATAATTTTATTTTCTTCTTACAGTCCCTCCCTGTCTCCAACTGTATACACTTTGGTTCTCATAAAACCTAGACACATTCTAGGTTTTATGGAGTGAAGTAGAAATCACAAAAATAATAATTATGGCAGGAGTAGTGTCAGGGAGGGTGACAATGAGCTTGAGGGGACGGGGAGTGATTTATTTAGTGGTCTGAGGGTGATGACAACTGGAGGATAGCAAGTAGGTGGTGCAGACTAGTGATCTGAGATTCAGTGAACTACAGCCTGCTGCTGGCTGCTTACTTTGACGTAAAGTTTTGTGGGAGCATAGGCGTGTCCATTCATTGGTGTCTTGACTGTGGCCAGTTTTGTGCTGCAGTGGCAGTATTGAATAGTTGAGACAAAGACTGTGTGGCCCACAAAGCTTATAATACATTTGACCCTCAAATAACATGGGTTTGAACTGTGTGGGGTCCACTTATATGTGGATTTGTTTCAATAACTATATTGGACAATTTGGGGGGATTTGTGACAATTTGTAAAACATTGTAGACAAATTGTGTAGCCTAGAAGTATTGAAAAAAATTAAGGAAAAGATATGTCATAAAAGCATAAAATATATGTAGATACTAGTCTATTTTATTATTTTATACCATAAAATATACAAAAGTGTACTATAAAAAGTTAAAATTTATCAAAACTTATACATATAAACACAGGTGGTATATGGTACCATTCACAGTTGAGGGAAATATAAACAAATGTAAAGATACAGTATTAAATCATAAGTGTATAAAATTAACTGTGGTCGTACCGTACTACTGTGATAATTTTATAGCCACCTCCTGTTGCTATTGTAGTGAGCTTAAGTTTTGTGAGTGTCTGCTTAAAACGCTGTGTGATGCTAATTATCTCCTCATAAGGAGTTTGCCTCTCCAGGAAATTGCGTATTGCAGTAAAAAGTGATCTCTTAAGGTTCTTGTGTGTTTTTCATTGTGTTTAGTGCAAGAATGTAAACCCACACAAAGTGCCACTAGTGATGCTGGAAGTACTTCCAAGAAGCTGATAAAATGCATGATGTTACAAGAAAAAGTTGAATTGGTTGATATATACCATAGATTGAAGTTGCACCATTTCAAGATAAATGAATCCAGTGAAAGGACCACTGTAAAATAAAAAAGAAAGAAAAGAAAAGGAAATTTTTGAAGCTGTTGCTGTAACTACCCAGCAACCTCACACTTTTTTCAGAATACCCACTTATCTCACATTGAAGATGCAGCTTTTGTGTGGGTCTGGGATTGCTATAAGAAAGGCATACTGGTTGGGCATGATGGCTCACACCTGTAGTGCCAGCACTTTAGAAGGCCAAGGCAGGAGGACTGCTTGAGGCCAGGAGTTTGAGACCAGCCTGGGCAACATAGTGAGACCTCATCTCTACAAAAAATTTAAAAAAATAAAATAAATCAACTGGGCATCATGGCATGTACTTGTAGTCAACTACTTGGAAGGCTGAGGCAGGAGGATCACTTGAACCGAGGAATTTGAGGTTGCTGTGAGCTGTGATGATACCACTGCAGCCTTGCTTGGGCAATAGAGCGAAACCCTGTGTCAAAAAGAGAGGTATACCTATACATTCTTACCATGATTCTAATAAAAGTAAAGTCATTATATGACAACTTAAAGGGAAGACAAAAGATCTAAAGGTAGAGAATTTAATGCCAGCAAAGGATGGTTTGATAATTTTAGAAAGAGGTTTGGCATAAAAAAGTCTAGATAACAGGAGAAGTACCTTCTGCCAACCAAGAGGCAGCATATGAGTTCCCAGGTGCCATTAAGAAAATCAGTGAGGAGAAGGATATCTGCCTCAATAGGTTTTAATGCAGCCAGTGCCCTATTCTGGGAAAAAAGAAATGCCACAAAGTACATTTATTAGTAAGGAAGAGAAGCAGGCACCAGGATTTAAGTTAGGAAGGGATAGGCTAACTCTACTATTTTGTGAAAATGCAATTGAGTTTATGATCAGGACTGCCTTTATCTATTAAGCTACTAACCCCCAAGCCTTGAAGGGAAAGATAAACACCAGCTGCCAGTCTCTTGGTTATAAACAAGAAGACTTGGACAACAAGAACCCTTTTTCTGGATTGGTTCCATCGATGCTTTGTTCCTGAAGTCAGGAAATACTTTGCCAGTAAGGGACTGCCTTTTAAAGTTGTTTAGATATTGGACCATGTCCCTGGCCACCGAAAACCGTGTGAGTTCAACACGTAAGAAATCATAGTGGTCTACTTGCCCTCAAACACAACGTCTCTCAGCCTCTAGATCGGGGGGCGGGGGGTGTCATAAGGACCTTTAAGACTGATATACATAGTACTCTCTGAAAAGGATCATTGTCACTGTGGGGGAGAACCTGGCCAGAACATCACAAAGGTCTGGAAGGATCACACCACTGAAGATGCCGTAATGGTTATAGGAAAAGCCGTGAAAGCCATCAAGCCTGAAACAACTATTTCTTGCTGGAGAAAACCGTGTCCAGCTGTTTTGTACATGACTTTACGGGATTTACGACAGTGCCATCAAAGAAATCATGAAAGATATTATGGATATGGCAAAAAAGGTAGAGGGTAAGGTTTCAAGATATGGATTTTGGAGACATTCAAGAGCTAACAGACACCACACCAGAGGAATTAAGAGAAGATTACTTGATGGAGAGGAGTGCTTCTGAACCAGTGCCAAGTGACGAAGAAGAAAATGTAGAAGAAGCAGTTTGCCAGAAAACAAATTGACGTTAGACAATCTGGCAGAAGGGTTCCGATTATTTAAGAGTGCTTTTGATTTCTTTTATAGACCCTTCTATGATATAGGCACTGAAACTAAAGCAAATGGTAGAAGAAGAATTGGTACCGTATGGAAGATATATGGAAATATTTTTTGAGAAATGAAAAAGTTAAAAAGTCAGACGGAATTTACGATGTACTTCTGTCAAGTTACACGGAGTGTGCCTGCCTCTTCTGCCTCCCCTTCTACCTCCTCCACCTCTGCCACCCCCCAGACAGCAAGACTAACCCTTCTTCCTCCTCCCCCTCCTTTGTCTGCACAAGGTGAACATGATGAGGATGAAGGCCTTTATGATTATCCACTTACACTTAATGAATGGTAAATATATTTTCTCTTCCTTTTGATTTTCCTAATAACATTTTCTTTTTTCCAGCTTATATTATTGTAAGAACACAGTATATAATACATAGAACATGCAAAATTGGCCCAAAAATGTGTTAATTGTTTATATTTTCAGTAAGGTCAACAATAGGCTATTGGTATTTAAATTTGGGGGGAGTCAAAAGTTATATGTGGATTTTTGACTGTGTGGGAAATCCACACCCCTAACAAATACAGGGTCATCAGATTTTAAGAAAAAGTTTGCCAACTCTGTGTCTAGTGGCAACACAGAACAAGGCAACATCCCCCAGGCCCAGCGGTAAAAGCAGAGAGGGAAAAGAAGTGTCTGTCATTTGGAAGGGCCTCAGGGAGCCTGGGGCCTAAGAGGCAGTTTCAGATAGAGTGGGAAGGTAAGAGGAACAGAGAGAAAAGAAGTTGATGATGTGAGCGATTTTGCTGATTAACTGACTGTGAGCTCCAGAAGTGGCAGTGGAAGGGCTTCAGAAGTTGGAGTGGGTGGGATGTGCATCTGAAAGGGAGACGTGCAAATCCCCTGCTGGAGCAGGGGGGTGACCTGATGTTCGTGAGCTGCTTGCTGCAGCATAAGCAGACAAAGGGCGTGATGAGTCCAGGTGGTCTTAAGGCCGAGGAGGGTGGTCAGGTTGTGAGTATAAGGGGAATGGACAGGTAGGGAGGGGGTTTCCAGGAGTACAGAGAGCTCACAAACTTTATCCTGCCTCCTGCTGGTGGACTTTGGAGGGGAGGGGTGGCCCATGTGGCCTGAAGAACAGTCTGATTCCAGTCTCCGGAGGTGAGCCACCCATGTCTGACTTGGCATCACACTCTGCTGCTGTCAGAACTCCCTGGCTACTAAGTGTGTGGGCTTATTTTTTAAAAGTTGGTTAAAGGTCTCATAGATGTTTGTAAAGCCAGAGGGTATGAAGATTCAGTGGAGGATGGCCACATGGAGCGTCTCAGACAGCCTGTCACTATGTGGGTTTGGAGCATATGAAGTCTTCTTTGGAAGCTTTGCTTTTGATCAGTTCTGCCTCAATCATTGGTTTATATATTTTTATTACATTTCATATAGAATTAAGTTCCAGATTTCAAACATACAGAACTATTTCTAATACTGATACTTTAAAAATTGCCCAATATAGGTGAATTACATGTAGATAAAGAAGTGGAAATGATTGTTCCCTGCTTTAAGTGCTTCATCACAGCATGGTATTAGTCATTGTCAAACTGAGTTTCATCCTCAGACCACACACCAATGCTAATAGGTTGCAATAAGGGTGAATTCTAAGGTGCACATTTGTTTTTCTCATGTTATAGCATCTCTGAAGTCAGTGCATCAGCCACTGCTGTCCGGGTGGAGGTTCTGACATAATTAACTGCTACTACTAGCACGTCTGTGTTGAGCCTTGCAGAATGGGCATGAGCACCCCAGAAGTAAACCCAGAGATGTCAGGGGACTGCTGCAGCAGTGCCCTCATGCACCAGTACTCTGGATGGAACAACATGAACATTGATGATTCTGAGTTGAAAAATGAGAAGACTCAGGCTTCAAATGGGAAGGGCTTTTTAGGATAACTTAACCAACTAATTTTACTTCTGTTTTCCTTTTTTATGTATGCATAAAGGCAATATAGAGAAAAACCACGTTAAAGTAAGTCTCTAAGAGCATTTGCATTGAGTATAAGGTGAATTTCTAAGTGATAAATCATGCAACGTAATGCACTTAGCATTTTTTCTTTCTTAGTGTTGTATAAAATAATGATGTTCCTTTCTTTGATCAATGTCATCTTAGAGTGAATGCAGTGTGGTAGGTAATGTACGTAACAACTTCAGTACATTGTCTGTTGCCTGGTAGACATGCCACAAACTACACAAATTTTGAGAAATAGTCTTGCTGATGTTATCAGCATGCAACTGCATTATATAATTCAGTTTTTCTGAATGAAATGTTTAGGAAAAGAATTATAAAACAAAGTAAGGCTTTTTGTTTATATTTGAAAATTATTAGTGATTAACATTTTAAAACTGGCTGCTGGCTCATCCCCGTGCAATGACCTTTCAATAGAGGATATTAATTCCTTAATTCCAGCTTCAGTTTTACCAGCAGACTGTCAGACTAATGGATTTACATGACACACTGCAGCACCAAAAAACTGTAGCATCTCCAAAGAAGCATTTAAAGAAATTGTGTTTGTCTCTGCCGGTTTATGGGATGTCAGAAATCAAAATACTCATTTCTTACTGGATTTATTATTAAACAGTCTAAACCGGTGTTTACTCAAGAGACCAGAAAATCACTGTGAGAGTTGTTTAGGCTTTAAGAATAACGTGCAATTGATAGCTCTCTTCTATTTCTTTACCTTTAAGAATAACATTCAGAATAATGCATAGCAGGGGCTGGCAAACTCTCCTTGCAAAAGACCAGACAGTAAATATTTTAGGCTTGTGGGTCATATGGTCTTTGCCGCTACTACTCACTTCTGCCAATAGAGCATGAAAACAAGCTTCAGAGCATCCATCAAAGAATGGACATGACTGGTTTCCATAAAATTCCGTTTACAAAATTAGGTAGGTGGCCAGCCTGTAGGCCATGGTTTGCCAACCCCTGTCCACTCACTAATTCAAATAAGCTCGTTCAAAACTACTCTTAAATCTTCACAAGTCAACACATTTATAAAATTTAGTTATTAAACTATGATTTAACTCAAGCGATAGAGACATTACAACTTAAGAATAAGGTTGCTGGGACTATGGGACTATGAAGAAAAAGGGGAAAATATACCCTAAGGGTTTAATCTAAAATCAATAAATCTTACTGTGTCAGTTAGTCTTTGCTAGATAATAAACCACCCAAAGTAAAGTGACTTCAAATAACAATTACTTATGTGCTCACTGTTGCTCACTCACATGCTGCAGCCTCAGTTGGGATGGGGCCTCTCTCCACATGGCCTCTCATCCTTCAGGAGGCTCGCTCAGGCCTTTTGGCATGGTGGCAGCATTCGAAGAGGGCCTGAGTGGAAGCTGTAAGGCCTCTTGGTGCCTAGGCTTGGAAATTTCATGTTGCTTCCATCAGATTGTATTGGTTGAAGGAAGTCATTAAGCCAGTCTTGTTCAAGGGTTAGGAAAAGAAACTCCTCTTGATGACATGAACTGCAAAGAATTTGTACCCATCTTTAATCTACCATGGTTGCCTAGGACTTTGCAACCAGAGCTTTTCACAACATTATAATTGGTGCATCTGGTTCAGGGGTTGGCAAACTTTAATCTATAAAGGGCCAGACATACTTTCAGCTATGTGGGCAATATAATATCTGTTACAACTACTCAACTCTTCCTGTAGCACTATAACAGCTGCAAACTGTTCCTTTGATCAGTGTCATCTTAGAGTCAATACAGTATGGTAGGTAATGTACGTAACGTAAATGAATGGATCTGACTATGTTCCAATAAAACTTTATTTGCATGGATAGTTTGCCCCCCAGATGTAGCTCATCCATTAAGTCATTGAACAAATATTTGTATTTAGTCATTGTTCTAGGTGCAAGGAATACAGCAATGAATAAAACTGACAAAAATCTCTACCTTCATGGAGCTTATATTCTGGTAGAAAAAGTAAGCAACAAGCAAAACAATTGAATAATAAGTTTATGTTAGCTAATGCTATATGTTAGGTGGTGATAAATACTGAGGAAAAAAATGAAACCAAGAAGGGGGATAAGAAGTATCTGGGAGGGAGGGAGTGGGGACTGAAATCCTGCACTGGGTAGTCAGGGAGGGAAGGCCTGACTGTTAAGTAAGCTTGAAGGCTGTTTAGAAGCCAGCCATGCAGATACCTGGGGAAGAGAACAGTAAGTGCAAAAGCCCAAGGTGGGAGCGTGCTGGACATGTCGGAGGATCAGCAGGGAGGCCAGTGTGGCTGCAGTAAAGGAAATGCTGGAAGAGCAGTAGGAAAAATCAGCAGAACTTGTTAGTGCATTCAGGGTATACATGGTCATTTTTGTCAAAAGCTATTGAAAGCATTAAAATCATTTGGGAACTTGTGACTGCCTACCTACGTTTCTTCCTTGGCTAACTTGTTTATATTAGGTCAGTGGTTTGGGAAGCTCAGAGTAAGGCCTGGAAGAATCCCACATGGGACTAATGATAATCTCAGTTCAAACACCATTGCAGTAGATTCAGCTCCCACTGGGACTGGAGTCTTTTGTATGCTGTCGTCTTGAGAGATTACAGTGTGAATGGGTCTGGCATTAGAAAAGTCCTTTTTCTGCACAAGGCGACACACTCCATCTTTGAAAAATTTCTAATTGTTGCAAAGTGTTTCTTTATATTGAGCTGAAATTGCTTCTCTGTAATTTCTACCCTATTTGATTCTGGTTTTGCCCTTTGCAACTACTCAAACATTTGTTATTTCAGTTTACCTATAGGAGGAATAAAATGCCTCACAGTGTTAAATCTGCAAGTAAAGTTTAAATTATAGTAATATCATATTTGGTATTTTATAATGTCTTACGTTTAAGATGCTAGAAATATTTTATTGATTTTTTTTCAGCTATTTACGAGAGACATTTTTATTTCTTTGTTACTCTGTATTACTGTTTATAGTATCCCTTGTTAACATACCTGCCAAAATGTTTGATGTTCCTTGATTTTAACATTCATTTTACTTTACCCATTATTGAGGATAATTTACTCAGTTATACTAATTAATTCTGATTGTTTACTTTCAAGCTGTATCAACTATTGTTGAATTTAAAACCACTTGTAACTCAGTGAATTAGGATAAAAAAAAAAATCTATTATCTTGACTTCTTTTTTTTTTTTTTGAGACAGTCTTGCTCTGTTGCCCAGGCTAGAGTGCTGTGGCATCAGCCTAGCTCACAGCAGCCTCCAACTCCTGGGCTCAAGCAATCCTCCTGCCTCAGCCTCTGGAATAGCTGGGACTACAGGCACATGCCACCACACCCAGCTAATTTTGTCTATTTTTAGTAGAGTTGAGGTCTCGCTCTTGCCCAGGCTGATCTGGAACTTCTGACCTGAAGTAATCCTCCTGCCTTAGCTCCCAGAGTGCTAGAATCACAGGCATGAACCATTGTACCCAGCCTGTCTTGACTCTTGTCTGTAGATTGGCAGGGACTCAGCTCTAGGCTGAGTTGTGACAACATTGTGTCACAAATTGCCTACCTTGGGGCAGCTTAGGTGGAGTAGCTCCCACATACCCCAGTAAAGTTTGGTTCTAGTATAGTTGTTTAGTTCTGGATGAAGTCTGGATGGCCCTTAAGTGCATTCAGTGGCCATGGTCAATGCCACCAAAATAATCATGCTAGCCTTTCATGGCATAATGGCCCAGTGCAACTCTCTGACTGCCTTGGCTTAATTTCCCTGATGGTCCCAACATGTCACTTCAGTTTCCTGAAACCCATCTCTTGAATGCACTGGTTTAGCTAACAATAATTCCTGTATTCTCCTTGTCTATAGTTGTGATGATATGGAATGACTGATTTTAAGGACTTGTATTTAAGTTTCTTAAGGTAGTGCTAGAAAATATTTCACTCTTCTATATTTGGTGAAATTTCATTTGTTTAATGTATAGCTTTTTGTTGAGATATACTTTATATATCACAAAATCCACCAGTTTTAAAGTGCATAATTCAGTGTTCTTTTAGTATATTTGCAAGGTCGTGCAACTGTCTTCTCTATCTAATTCCAGAACAGTTTCATCACCTCAAAAAAAACAAAAACAGAAACAATTACCCCTTTGCAGTCTCTCCCCATTCAGTTCTTTCCCCAGTTCCTGGCAACCACTGAGCTACTTTCTATCCCTATAGATTTGCCTGTCTGGACATTTTATATACATGGAATTATACCATATGTGGTCTTTGTGTCTGGCTCCTTTCACTTAGTATTAATGTATAAATTTTAATGTTAATAGAAAAGGCATGATAATCTATTAATAATTTAAAATATTAATATCCAAGAAGCTTTTATGTGTTTAAATAACAGACTTATTTTCATAAGGTATTTGAACTTTTCTTATTTCTTACCACCTTGATATTGCTAAAACTTTGCATTAAGAAGTTGTTCCTATTTGCTTAAAAGGGTATTTTTAAAGATGGCTACATGAAGGTTTGACTGAAACAAATTCTTATGATAATGAAGAGTAAATTCAGTAGCTTTGCTCAAACTTTTCTCATTTTAATGAATCATGGAAATATGTGAGTATAAGGAATGTCTCAAAAAAATTGAACTTTAATTAAACATAGAGTGGGCATTGCTTGAATTTAACATAGTTACTCATTAAGATAATGTTACTAAACTTTATTTAAGAATAGTATGTAAAGTGGATGCCAAATTGGCTTTTCTTTTCTCTCAAAGATGCTTTGATAACTCTTCTGTTAAGCTAAAACTTGGATAAAGATAGACTTGAGTTAAAACGTGGCAACAGCAGGATCTCAAGTTAAATCTTAGGATACGTCTTCTTTCTTGGACAAGAACATGCTGCAGGCTTAGTTTTCAATGCTCCAGGTAAGGACGAGACAAAACTGAGTAACTGGAAAATTCTTTATTGAACTCAATTTATACATGACAGCATTATCCATTAATGGAATAACGAGATCCTTAATGGAATCATGAGATTTGAGGCAAGGTTCTCTTTCAGTTGATATTGCTACAAAGTATATCTTTTCATTTCTGATCCTGACATTCATACCAGCATTTTATGATACTTAATGAATCAATGGGAAAGCCTGTACTTTTCCCCATTTGTTTGGTTTCCTACTTATAAAGTAGCTGTAATAATACTTGACTCATCTAGGTACCAGGCAGGTGAATGAATTGTTAAGAGACTTTGAAACCTCCCCAGGAAAGATGCTGTAGTTAACAACACACTGTCTTAACAAGTAGGCTATAAAATGAATTTCTTATACATAAATGTCTGTTTCTATAAATTTCCATTGATAAATTCAAGTATACAGTTAGACCTAGGTTCTAACAGAAAACTATAATATATATTGACCCGAGAAGGCAGGAATTGGGAGAATGGCTTCAGGGTGTAGGAGTGTAAAGTGATCTCCAAGTTGACTGTCTGTCATTTGTGCTGCTTGTGGATGTTTGCCTACAGGCTGTGGCCAGTCTCCTGTCTTATCAAGTTACTTATGTATCCTGCTCTCTGGGGGAGTACACTGTTTGAATTTTTCTTCTATAAAATGAAAAATGTAGAGACCTGAAATTCCATCAGGCTAACTTTAACTCAAAGAATCTGTTTCCTTAGTTGCAGTTCCATCATTGTATTACATGTATGTGATTAACCTGTAACATAGCTGTGTCCTACATTTATAGTTGTTTTCTGATAGCTCTCTAGGGCCAAACTTTTGTCTGTCTTCTTTAAGGAAATATCATAAAACTATGCTATCTGCTCCAACTATATCACAGAACTATAGTTTTATACAGTGTGTTCTTTAGAAGCTGTTAGAAATCCTAGTTAGAGAATTGTGCCAACAGAAAAGTGTAATCATCCAGGTTGGAAGAGTATAATAAATCTCCACTAAAAACATTTGACTTTTGAAATTTTTCCTTATACTTGTGCAAAAGCATTATTGTGAGGAGATAATGAAATAATAGGCATGGAGGTGCTATTACATCCCCAAAGTTGTCCATATAAATGTGTGATGTTAAATTAATTAAGTCTCATGCTCTAGTGACTGAGCTAGATGAGCATCTTGATATTACATTAATTACACTACCTGAGTTTAGTGTTCGAGAGAGAATTAGGCAGGCAGTATTGTTCTGTGGTTGATAACAACGGCCTGGAGCCAGACTGCCTAGGTTCTAATCCTGACTCTGCTATATGCCACTTGAATAGCCCTGAACTAGCTACTTAATGTCTTTGTGCCTCAGTTTCCTCAACTGTGTAATGGGGGTAATAAGAATACACCCACTCACCCATCTCATAAGGTTGTGGTGAAAATTAAGTTAATATTCATAAAGCATTTGGAACAGTGCCTGGCACATAGTAAGCATCATAGAAATGCTAGTTACTATATTGTTAACTTTGGTCAAATCCCAGAGAGAATTTCTACCCTTGCTTTTCCCCCCTTGATGCTTCACACTTGGGGAGCTCATGTGTATCTGCTCCTTAATCTCAAGTGGCTGACACTCTGTAGAGGTGGGAAGGAGAAATGAAGAGCTGCAGAGTGAGGGTGTGGTGTGTGACAGGCACTATGTGCAATGCAAAATGACATGTTCTGGTGACAGTACTAACCATCAAGGACAGAGAAAGGATGCAGAAAAAGTTAGTAACATACAAGGCACAGCGAGGGAGCAGTGACAGGACTTGGAGCCCGAGCTGCCTGGAGAGGGCTGCCTTACAGGAACCAGACCTTTGGGAGTAGGATCCTGGCCTCACTCTGATCCCACCCTTTGATTTCTAGTCAATGGCTCCCTGTGGCTGAACCCTTTGGGAAACCAGAGGACAAGAGAGTCCCTTGATGCCATCCATACTTTTCAGCTACTGGGTGGAGAGTGGATAAGGAAGGGAAGCAGAAGACATCCAGTGTGTGAATCAAAATCATTTTTTCTTGCTATTAAGAAATCGAAATTTGTTTTAGACTCTATTTTATTTATAGAAACAGGCAACATTAGAAATAAAGTCATTGTGCTCCTTGCTGTCTTGCTTCCCCTTGTAACCACACATTAGGATTTTAGTCTTACTGAGGTGCTTATGTGAGAAGTACAAGAAGCTTGATGTCTGTCACATCTTTCACTTGCTTAAGTTACAGAGAATCCCCAGTTGGACACTTGTATGGACTGGATCATAGTAGAGAATAGAAAACATGTTTTAGGAACTGAAACATTTATCTGAGCCCTGTTATAGCTTCCAGCGGTGTTCTCTGTATCCTTTTAAGACCACCAAAAGGAATAAAATTTGATCTGTTGATTGATTTTTCATCAGTTCTTACCCAGTTTCTCATGTGATAATGGCATACTCTTGGGACCCAGCTGGCTAAGGTCCTAGGGGTAGATCCTTTTGCTTTGGTGCACAGTGAAAACCACTGGAACCATAATCTTGGATTTAGCAGACCAATTTTGGGGACCAAAAAACTTTCAAGCAGTGATCTCATTTTTGCTTCTTTCATATTGTTTGACTTTGATTTTGAAATATGGAGAACAATGTGTTAATAAATAAATAGAGCTTCCCATTTTTTAAAATATCTCATTGAGATAGAATGGCCCGTATATTGTTCCTTCTCTTCTCAAGAGCCTTCTCGCCAGTGTTCAGTCAGGTTTCATAATGTCTAAAGTACTCTGAGATAGCAAAGCCATAGCATTTTTTTCAATGTAAAAAGATATTTAACAAGCTTTTTTTATTAGATGGGATTAAAAACATGTTTAAAAATAGTAAGGAGGGATGTATAACAGAAGGTGTGAATCTATAATGGTGTCGGGGTAACAGCACACAGTGACGTGTACCTCCTATAAAAATCACAGAGAGGTACTGAAAGACCTTTTTATGAAGCTGTCTTCCAAAAAAGAAGATATAAGTCCATTATTTAGGGAAGAATTTGGGTTAGCATGCGAACTAAAGAAGGTAACATGGTATGGTAATTGAAATAGCTGGGTTTAAATCTGGAGTCTACAACTTATTTGGAGAGATCGTTTGGGCCTTACTCTCTCCAGGGATAACCTACTTTATGTTTGCTTTGAGAATTAAATGATAATTATATGTAAATTTCCATGCATAATTATTGAATTAGCATAACTATTTAAAAGTAAGTACTAAAAATAGCTGAGAGAGTGATCCTCACATGGGACCACATATGCGGATCATGAGAAAGAGAGAAGGGAAACCCAAGATAAGTGATTAGATTCTAAGACATTATCACCCATTTTAAATGAGTTGAACTTTACCAACCCAAATAGGTTTCAATGCTAGATACTGAAAAATCCACAAATATGATCTTAGAGCCATTGTTCTTAAGAAGTTACAAAGAAATAGAAGTACATAAGCAATTAGGGTAGAAAATATCTCATTTTCAAAAAGGGGAATTGAAGGATTTCAGAACTGCAGATAAGTATGTTTGTTTAGACAAAATGATGCTGTTAGTTTTTGATAATTGAAAAAAGGAAGGCCTAATCAGGGCAGGCCTGAGACCATATTTAAGAGGTGCTAATGGAGATGAGATCTGGGAGACGGAAATCATGACTTCTCAGGTCGTACAGTCAGAAAGACTGTAAACATTTTGGCAGAGGACTCTGTTAGGGTGGGTGATGCTAGCTGGTCGGAATAAATAAACAAACTGAAATGTCAGTGGATTTAACACAGAAGAAGTTGATTTATCAGTGGTATAATGGTAGAGTGTGTGGTGTTCCTGGTCAGTGGGTAGCTTTCTTCCATGTGGTACCTGCCTCCTTCCATTTCATGGCTCCATCATTTCCTAGGGTCTTGGAATCCTCTGGATATAGCAAGCAGAAGAGTAAAATAGTGGAAAAGGTACACCTGCTGCTTAAGAATCCAAGCTGGAGGAGGAAATGATTTCAAATCATGTATCTGATAAGGGATTAACATCCAGAATATATAAAGAACTCCTACAGCTGAACAAGAGAAAAACAATCCAGTTCAAAAATAGGCAAAGGATTCAAGTAGACATTTCTCCAAAGAAAGCATACAAGTGGCCAATAGGCACTCGAAAAGATATTCAACATTATTAATAATTTGAGAAATGCAAATCAAAACTACAATGAAATACTACTTCATATAATATAACACTATGACTATTACTAAAAAAATGGAAAATAAGTGTTGATGAGGGTGTGGAGGAATTGGAACCCAGATACATTGTTGGTAGGAATGTAAAATGGTACAGCCATTGAGGAAAACAGTATGGCGGTTTGTCATAAAGTTAAATGTGGAATTACCATATGATTCAGCAGTTCTACTCCTGTAATATTCCCAAAAGAATTGAAAACAGAGACTCAAACACATATACCCAAATGTTTATAGCAGCATTACTCACAATAGCCAAAGAGTAGAAACAACTCATGTCTCTGTCGTCAGATGGAAAGATAAACCAAATGTGGTATATGCATATAATGGAATATTATTCAGCTGTAAAAAGGAATAAAATTCTGATACATGATACAATATGGATGAATCTTGAAAAAAATTACAATAAGTAAAAAAAAAAAAAGGTAGACACCAAAGGACAAATATTATATGATTTCACTTATGTGAGGTACCTGGAAGAGACAATTTCATAGAGACGAAAAGCAGAAAAGGGATCAACAGGCTGGGGGGAGAGAGAATGAGGAGTTATTGTTTATGGGTATAGAATTTCTGTTTGGAATGATGCAGAAGTTCTGGAAAAATAGTGATGGTTACACAGCATGATGAGTATACTTAATGCCACTGAATTGTATGCTTAAAATTTGTTAAAATGGTAAATTTTTATGTTGTGCATATTTTACCACAGTTAAAGAAACACAGCTGGAAATGACATACATCGCTTTTGTTCACATTCCATTGATGAGAAGTAGTCTCATGGCCAGGTCAGGATGCAGAGAGTTTGGGTAATGCAGTGTCTGGTTGAGCAACCACTTCTCAGAAATAATTCCACAGTTTGGAAAGAAGAGCATGAATATCTTGTGGATAGCCAGCTATTTTGGCCACAGAGCCCAAATTTAAAAATTCTTTTTTTGGTATACATGCAACTTTCAAAATAGTAAATCACATTTAGAGGCAACACCTTGAAACTGTAGGGTCAGAAGGTCCTGAAAACTTCTTATCAAACTTGATAGATAAAAGAAATATTAAAGTTCCCATTTTACCAATTTTAAAGTGAGTAAAATGTTTCTTGAATTAGTGTGTACTCTGAGTCTTATCATTAAGGCTTTCATTAATTCATCTTGATTCTCCTGACCCTGTTTTCCCCACATGTTCATGTATGTTTCTAATTCAAATTCTCTATCCAGGAGGAGACAACTGCATGGCGTCCCAACTGTGGGACACGAAAGGTCTCCTCTGTATGAGGAAGGATGTTGAGTTTAATTATGGGTGAAACATTTTAAGAGAAGTGTTGCAGGTAAAACTACTCATCGTTAGTCCTCCAGGATAGTGAGGCAAATGGGAACCATTCCTCCCCAGGAGCGGTGGAAGATGCTGGGATGTTTGGCTTGTACACCAGATGACTAATTGGAGCTCTGAGAGGTGTCTTCAGGTACGTGTCTACCTCTCCTGTGTGGCAGGGTGGAGGTTCATGCTGTGAGAGGCTCCATAAGACAGGACCGTATGTCCTAGTGAAAGTTCCAGGGCAGCCCTTCGTGTTCAGCGTAAGAAAGATCTTTCCGGCAAGTTGAAGACGGAACTACGTAGAGGCAACTTCTGGACATAGTGAGTGCTCTGCACTGTCAATGCCCCAGCAGTCTCCAAGGAGGACTGAACAGAGAGGCAATTCCAGTGGGAATTGCTCCAGCGGTAGGAGGTGGGCTTATGGCCCCTAGGGCCCCTTCCATTCTATAATTTTTTTCTTATGTTTGTCAGTGTTTGCAAACATTCCTGCAGTTTCCAAGATGAAAAGCAGGGGAGAAGTTAATGTAATGAAAGAAAGCTATTGAGATGTAAATTGTTTTCTCTGTAAGTGCTTTCATAATGTGCTGAAACATACATTCACTTTTATTCCCTTATGTCTAGGCTGCTGACACTCAGGAACTAAAGATGGAAATGTGGAATCAAGCAGGTTATACTCATACAAAGAGAGGCAGCTAACATCTGGCTCTTGCGTTTTTCCTCTGACTGATAGAATCAGTACTGCATAGTGTCTCTAATGCCTTCTCTTTTATATGCTTAGTTTTAGAGAAAAATCTAATGTCAGGCAGCAATTGTTGCAGCACATTGCTGCCATATTCAGCAAACAGTAGGACATTTAAAGTGAAGGCAGTTATTAGTGGGATTAAAACAGTAATAAAACTTTATAGAGGCGTTTAATAACTCATTTACAGATCATGAAACAAAGCTAATAGTCAACCTTCATGGGTGAAGTGTTCTATTTGTCTTGTGGTCCACTGCTTTGACTTTTAGTCAAATGTCAAGAGATCACTTAGATTTCAAATGTCTTTATGTGCATCTTATTGTTAAGGCCTGTAGAATTTTGCACATTTAGAAAATGGTTCCCCAAAGAGCAATGATCTAGCAATAACATTTTTAATAAAAAGTAAGGTATCGGCTCTTTCTACTTACAGATATATAAATGAGTGATTGGCAAACAGTAAAATGATCTTTAGTCTACATAAGCACCAAACTTTGGATTTAATCCAGTCTTCTTCTCTACGTGGCTCTCAGTTACAGCTCTAAATAGCAGAATAGGTTATAGGCCATTTATCTCCCTTTCTGTTAACAATTTCCACCATAATTGAGTATTTCTGGACATTATAGTTTGTGTTTTCTTCCCTCCTAACTGCTCGCTCGCTCTGGTGTGTGCGCGTGCGCTCTCGCTCTCTCTCTGTCTATATGTATATATATGTGTACACACACACACACACACACACACACCACCCATGCCCAGAAGATTTGCTTTCCTGTTGGAGATAATTATTCTGATTTGGGTTTTGTTTCCTTCAATTTCATTCAACAGACCTTTTTTGGATCATAGAATGTTTAGAGTGGGAGTAGTGATAAAAATAATTTGTTTAAACCCGTCACTGTACAGATGACAAAAGCTAGGCCAATGACATGCAGAAGCTTCTCTGGGCTTCCCTGGCTGGAAAGTGGCTGAGATGGCTCTGAGAATGCAGAAGTTCCAACCCAAGCTGCCTTCCTTCCCTCCCTGTGGCCTCACCAAACCTCTCTCTGACCAACCTCTCTGTTCAGAGCAGCAAGCACTTAGCTAGGACACCATTAGATACTCTTTTCTTCTTCTTATTTGATACCAGGCTTTTGCTTTAGTTTTTGTTTATTGTTTATGAAATGGACTAGAACACTGCCCTCTCTTTAAGGATAAAGTTATTGATGGCTTGAGGTCCCTCGTTTATATACACACTTCAGTATCTTCTCCCTTGATGTGCTTGGTGACCAGTGGCATGCATGGTTTTTTGTTTGTTTGTTTGTTTGTTTTTTGAAACATCTGGCCAGTGTTTAGAGAAGGCATTTCTGCCCAGAGAGTAAAGTCATGCTAACCCATTCTCTTGGGAGTTTCGTAAGGATCTTATGTTCTTTAATCCTGGGCTTCTAACAACTGTTCTCCCTGGCTGAAGATGGCGTAACTGTAGTGCTCTGACAGGCAGCTGGCATGGAAAACCTGATCCATATTTTAAAGATAAGGTTCAAAAATCTAAAAAGAGAAGTTGTTATATTTGAAATAGAGAAGAAAAGATCATCGTTTGAGGGCAGGTCTATTTTATGTAATCGATCCAGCAAGTGGGTGGGTGACATGACCATACAATGCTCAGTCCTCCTAATTGTATCTCAACAGAATAATCATCCAAAGGGTTTCATTCAGTCAGCTTAATCAGTTATTTGTCGTTGGATAGAGGGGTACTCATTGCTATTTTTCCAGCACAACTCTTTGCATGTCATGTTTGCTCAGTAAAGATTTATTAAATGAATTAATGAAAGAATGAACAAATGAACTGTGGACTCATATATTGTTGGAGGGCAAAAATGTGCACATATATAAATGTAAACATTGTCATAATCCCCCATTTCAACTGAATAGGAAAACTAAAGTCAAATGCCCCCCTCAACTTAAACTTTCCAATTAAATGTGGTCTAATTATTTTTTAGTTTTAAATGGCCTGACTGTAAGTCAATATGTAGTCCGTTCAAAATCCAGCTCCCCCTTGGGACAGTCTCTCCTATTTCCTAATATAGAGTATGGATTTACAGAGGTGCTTTGCATGTCCTTGTGGGGGCAGGGAGAAGAGAGGGGCTCCTTGGATCCCCTTATGATGAGAAATCATATTTTAAGATAATTTAGTCTAATTTAAATGTATAAAATGCATTTTAGTTTTTAATCAAATATTCCTCATTATTTTTGAAAGTATGATTTAGTATTTTATGATAGAGAAGGTTGAAGATTTAGTTTTTCTTAATGAACAGATTTTATTTTTTAAAGCAGTATTAGGTTTATAAAAACAATTGAGCAGAAAGTACAGAGACACTCTGCCCCATACGCCTCTCCCCATTTCCCTTATTAACATATTAGTGTGTTATATTGGTTACCATTGATGAACCAATATCGATACATTAAATAAATCCATAGTTTACATCAGGGTGAACTGTTATCTATAACCCTATTACATCACTCTTTGGTGAACCCTAATCTATGAGTTTTGCTAAGTGCATAATGTCATGTGTCTACCATTACAGTGTCATACAGAATAGTTTTACTGTCCTAGAAATCCTGTGTTCCTCCTATTGAAGCTTCCCTTTCTCCAGACCACAGCACCTGGCAACCACTGATCTTTTTAATGTCTCTGTAGTTTTGCCTTTTCCAGGATGTCATATAGTTGGAACCCTATAGCCTTTTCAGACTGGCTGCTTTTACTTAGTGATATGTATTTAAGGGCCCTCCATTTCTTTTTATGGCTTGATAGCTCATTCCTTTTTATTGCTGATAATATGCTGTTATATGAATTACCACAGTTTGTTTATTTGCCTATTAAAGGACATCTTGGTTGCTTCCAGTTTTTGACAATTAATTAATAAAGCTGCTACAGACATTTGTATTCAGGTTTTTGTGTGGACCTAAGTTTTTCACTTGTACATAAATACCAAGGAGTGCCATTGCTGGGTCGTATGGTAATATGTTTAGTTTTGTAAGAAACTGCCAAACTGTCTTCCAAAGTGGCTGTGCCATTTAATATTTCCACCAGCAACGAACTGGTGTTCCCATTCATCTTTGTCCATTCCTGCTGCCATAACAAAATATCTGAGACTGAGTAACTTATAAAGAACATAAATTTATTTTCTTGCAGTTCTGTAGGCTGGGAAGTCCAAGATCAAGATGCTGGAAAATTTGGAATCTGGTGAGGGCTGCTGTCTGCTTCCAAGATGATGCCTTTCATTGTGTCCTCATGTGGCAGAAGGGGCAAAAGGGCCTACCTAGTTCCCTCAAGCCCTTTTCTAAGGATTCTAATTCCATTTGTGAGGGCAGAGCCATGACTTAATCACCTCCTAAGGGCCCCATATTTTAATACTATTACATTGAATCTTAGATTCCAGGATATGAATTTTGGGGGGATATGTAGATTCAAATCATAGTATTATTGCTCCACATCCTTGCCAGCATTTAGTCTTATCAGTGTTTTGGATTTTAGTCATTCTAATAGGTGTGTGTGGTGATATCTGACTGTTGTTTTCATTTGTAATTCCCTAATGACACATGATGGTAAGTATCTTTTCAGATGCTTGTTTGCCATTTGTTTATCTTCTTTGATGAGGTATCTGTTCAGATCTTTTGCCCGTTTTTAATTGGGTTGTTTGTTTCCTTATTGTTGAGCTTTAAGGATTCTTATATATTTTGGATACACATTCTTTGTTAGATATGTTTTGCGAATATTTTTACCCAGTCTGTGACTTGTCTTTTTAATTTCTTCAAGTTTAATTTATTCTTATACTTGGTTTTAATAGCTGTTATAACTAAAAAGTAAACCTCATAAACAAGGCATAGATCTGAGTGGAAAAAGTACATCATTGACTCTGCTTTCTAAATTATACTTATTTTTAAATCCATGTACTACTTATGCAAAGGGTTTTTTTTTATAATTTATGTAGTAAAATATTTCCCCAGAATGTCACCTATTCTTACTAACTAATTCGAACATGTTATATTCCTATATAGATTTAAGACCTACTGAGATTTACTTGGAAAATGTTTAAATGAGTGTGAAAATTGTTTCCAATTTCTTTGTTGTATTTTATTTACTTTGTATTGAGGTTTAACATGCATGTGGTAAAGTACATTAATTTTAAGCATACAGCTTAATGAATTTTTACAGATGTATACACATGTAAAATCAACACATAGATCAAGATAAAGAACATTTCTGCTGCACTAGAAAATTCCATTAAGTCTCTTTCCAGTCAGTGCTCATACTCACAGCTAATCAATCTTCTGATAAATTTTACTTAGAGTGTTATCTTTGTAATCTTACCTTGAGAATGTATTTTTATTTTAATTCAAATCAAAGCAGCTATTCTGTCAGTGATTTTGCTTATATAGATTTTAATAAAAAACATATTTAGTAAATGAATTATTTACTGTCAAGAATATATCTTCAGCATATCTTTAGGTGACTCACAGAAAAAGTAATTATTTGAACATCTCTTGATAGGAACAGAGTCTGGAAATATCATGAGTGGTGTTCATTTTGAAATAGCTATGCTGAGATCCAACCTCCACAATATATTTGTTCAAGTACTTGGTGCTTCAGATTTTCAGCAATACTTTCTAAAAATTCCCAGTGATATTTATTGATAAACATTAAATTCAGTGTTTTTATTATTGTTGTTATTGTATTAATGTATTATTTCAGCTGTTTTTACCATGGGAAGAAAAGTGTTTCCCCCAGTGGTTTGTGGTTTTCTGACTTTTACTGTAAAATATGAAACCTCACAGGGGTTTCTAAATATTTATCATTTAGTTCATAAAATGTTGAGAAGTACTACACCAAGAAGAAAATCACATGAAATATAGAGTTTTCTTTTACTTTCTTCCTTCGTTCCCTTCCTTTCCCTCCCTCCCTCCCCTCCCCCTTCTCTCCTCTCCTCTGCACAGGGTCTCACACTGTTGCCCATACTAGAGCTCAGTGGCATCATCATAGCTCATTGCAGCCTCAAACTCATGGGCTCAAGTGATCCTCCTGCCTCAACCTCCTAAAGTGCTGGGATTGCAGATGTGAGCCACTGTGCTTGGCTGAGTTTTATTTTTCTATTGTAGGTGATTAGTTTTAAAGTTTCTTGCTAATTATGATGGCTTCATATTATTTCTTCCTAAAATATCAAGGCAAAATACATGGCAAGATTCATTTGACAGTAGTATAATGCTTTTCATACTTTCCATTTTTTTAATCTGGCTTTTCATATCTAATTAACTTGGCATTGTTTTTAATGCTATGTTGTGACTGGGGAAAACTAGGAAGCAGAATTGCTCTGATTTTGTTTGTTTGCTCGCACCTGTCTGTATCATTAGTATTACAGTTCCATTTTTTTGGTGGAAATCTTTAAGGTACTGGTCTATTTTTTGATAACTAGATAATATAATAGGTACGTTCATTTAACCAGGCATACATGAACTGCTTTATGCTGGATATATGTATGCACAGTATGCTGACATTTGACAGAAACTCGTGGGATGGACCTCTCTGACTCGCTTGCGGCGTGTACCTGCCCTTTGCTCCAGAGACCCAGCACTCCCTTTCTGCGAGGCAGGGGGATGCATGGGTCCTGTGAAAAGACCAGCTTTAGATATTATTCTTTTGGTAAAAATAATCATAAAACACATTCTAATATTTTTTTTTTTAAATCACACTCCAATGGATCACTCTGGAGAGCTATGGTCTAAAATAACAAAACACTTGCTTAAGTATAATAAACAGAGAACAGGAAAATGATTCACCAGTGAAGGACTGATGTTTAAGGCAAGAGTAGAGAGCTGAGGGGAAAAATAAACAGAGAAGTTGGTGATAAATTTGTGGAAATGTCAAGAAAAATCTTAGAAGATTCTAGAAAGGAAGTGAAGAAGCAGTAGTGGCAGCAGCAACAAAAAAGAAAATGGCTGCAATCCGAGGTTTCTGCAGAGACCCTGCTGTGTCGCTCAGCACTTGGGAAGAATGTTGGATGAGTCACTGTCAACTTTCACTCTTCTTCCTCCAGTGTATGTCCATTCTATTTCTACACTTGGGGAACCCACGAACTGTCCTCTCAGCGAGAGTGGATCGCGGGAGTAACTGTGTCAGGACCAGGAGACGGGTGAGGACATGACACCAGCAGCCTGGAGCACCTTCTCTTTGGCTTGTGCTTCTGTGCACTGGGATCTTTATCCTTGCACACTAATTGATGTGAGTGCTAGCAGGAGGGAATAAAGAAGCTATAATGGAGACTAATAATAAATGTTACTGTGCCCTGTAATCTATTTTTAAGATGATTATATTAATGTATGTACAATTTATGTGAAACAGGCATTTCTAGTTTAGTTTTTCTTGCTGTATGGACAGTTAAAAGAACAACACTACAGAAAATGCATTTGACAAAATATAATATTTATAACTTAAAAATTGTTGGTTTGCTCAGATTAGAAGGCAATTACTTTAGCTTGATAAATAATATTTGCCAAAGAACTAAGGAAGATATCATTTTTAATAGTGAAATATTGGAAATTTCATCCTGAAATTGAGAACAAGACAAAGATGTCCACCATGCCCGTTTTTATTAAACATTCTCTTGGAAGTCCTAGCCAGTACAATTAGTTAAGAAAAAAATAGATGCATAAGAAGTAGAAAGGAAGTACAATTACCATTATTTTCAGGCAACATGATTGTGAACCCAGAAAATTCAAAAGAATTTACAAACTATTAAAATTTATAAGCAAGTTAGCAAGGTCACAAGGCACAAAGTCAATATAAAAAAAATCGATTGATATAAAATTTATATTAAAAATTTATTTCTACCAACCATAAAAATAAAAAACTTAAAGATTTAAGTTACAGTAGCATCTATAAAAAATACCTAGGAATACATCTAAGAAACAAAACTTCTATACTGAAAATTATAAAACATTGAGAGACATGTACAAGGATGTTCATAGTACAGTATTTATAATAACAAAAAACTGGAAACTTCTCAAATATTCATCAACACTAGAATACTTAAGTACTGTGGTATAGTCACATGATGGAATGCTACACAGCTATAATAATGAATGAATTGGAACTATTATACTGTTAATACAGTCTGGATGTATCACATGAACATAACATGATTCTAGTTATATATAGTACAAAACAAGGCAGCTAATCTTTGATGTCAGAAGTCAAGGTAGTGATGACTTTTGGGAGCGGGGGTGGGGTGGGGTGGGGTTAATGTCTCAAAGGAGCATAAGAGGATTTTGAGTGCTGATGATGTTCTCACTCTTGAGCTATGGGGCGTTTATGTGGGTGTGTTCAACTTGTACAAATTCATCTAGCTGTATACTTGTGATATGTACGCTTTTTATATGCCTCCTACACATCAATAAAAAATTTTTCTGAAAAAAGCCTGCTTATATATGCAGATAGTAGCTTGACAGTGGGTATATATGTGCCTTAGATTCAGTTGGTTAGATTGGATTGTTATTTGACACTATTGCATAATAGCTGTGTGCCCTTGCACACCTAGCCAGGGCACATGTCTGGATACCTCCTCATCTGTAAGATGGGATTAATATTACCCTTGTTTAGTTATATTAAGAATTAATATTGGCATATAGATATCCTAGAAAATGTGCTTATTTCCTTCCCTTTAGGGGACAATGTATATGTTTATGCATGTGTGTTTATAAAAATATACATATATATACACACACACATAGTGCATCTATGATAGAAAGCAGCAATTCTAGCGAATTTTAAACTATAACTCTTGATTAGATTGAGAATGATATATGTACGAATGAAATGTTATCTCTAGACATATGTTTGTAGTTTACATTTATAGACCTAAGTATAACTATGTATTTATGTGGCTATGTTCAGATATAGAGCAAAAGTGACTGAAGATTTTTTACAGTGAGATTTTGCCTATATATTTTTCCCTTTAAAAGCTGTCATGTAAAATAAAATGTATGATTAGTTGCATTTAGTTGTTATAGATGATAGGTTAAGATCTAATAATGATTTTTCTCCCTTTGTAGCTTGTCAGATTTAATCAGTAGGTAATCAGACGTTGATGGCAAATGCAATTCAGAATTAAGCTCTGCACTTCCACATTTGCATGCATCAGTCTGAAGGCCCGAGCCATTTTATAGTCCAAAATAACAGAAATAGCTTTATTTCCATTCATTTAGTCACATATCCATTTATTTAAATATTTGTTGAAAACTGATTCTAGCTCCTTTTCTAGGCACTGGTCACAACAGTGGGTAAAACAAAGGCTCCCCTGTCTTACATTCTAGGGGACAGAGACAGTAAATAACCTGTGTGGTAAAAATGTCAGATGTTGACATAAACAGCAAAGGGGTGGGACATGTGAGATGGGGGTTGTGTGTGCAGGGTGACCGTGGAAGGCCTCTCTTTTTACGGTGTTGTTTGAGTGAGACATGAAGTAGGGAGGGGAGACTCAGGCCAGTATGTAGGGGATGAGCATTCTCTGCCTGACCAGCTAAATACTCCAGTCTTAATTCAAAATCAAACAACCCAAAGTACAAATATTTAGTATATCTCTATTTTTATCGGGTGATTTTGTTGTTTTTTGTTTGGTTTGCTTGGTTTTTGTATGTTTGGGCTCAACCAAAATGGCGTTTCCTATTGCTGAAATCAAAGCACTGATTCAAATCACTAGTTCCAGTGTTGAAGTTCTAGAATCAAATATTTCTAGTTCTAACTCTTTTCAGGGTCTTTGCTTACTTCTGAAATATATTTACTGTCATGAGTAAAGTTCAGATATTTTCAGGAAAACAGAGGATTGCTTTATATCATCTTAAGACATTGAAATGCCAGATGTTAACCGACAGGTTTCTCCTTTCTTTAAAAGACAAAACATACCAAATGATTCATAAAGCATATATGCTAATTACATATATATTATACTTTTAAGTTAAATATACTCTGAAAGGAGATACCATTACTTAGGTTAATTTTTCAGCCGGTTCAGAACTCAGTGTTTTTAATATTTCTCAAAATTCTAACCTAAATAGATGATTTCTAAAAAGTTTCGGTACCTTATGACATTAGCAGGAATTTTCCTCAGAGTATTTGAGTGGACAAGAACTTTGGAGCTCTTTTAATCTGA
Source organism: Lemur catta (assembly GCF_020740605.2). Taxonomy (NCBI): domain Eukaryota; kingdom Metazoa; phylum Chordata; class Mammalia; order Primates; family Lemuridae; genus Lemur; species Lemur catta. Next base: position 44,821,233 of record NC_059145.1, read on the forward strand.
TTTCTCCATGTTAGTGAGGAGGACTGAAGGCAGGTGGGGTGCCCTGCAGAACTAGAGCTGGTGACTGGGATCTGTAGATGCTGAAACCGATGCCTTCTCTGTTTCCTGGGTCGCCTTTAGGTCACAGCGTGCCCACAGCATAAAGGAAGAGCCTGTGACGTGCTTATTTATATAACCAGTCTGCAAAAAGTTTTGCACGTATTGAGTTTGCTGGCAACAAAGTCTTAGTCTCTTGTTGACTTTGTTATTGCGTTGTGCTTCCTGTGGCTGTGACCCTTCCACTGACAGATCTTCAGGTCACCAGTTAGAACTTAAGCCTTGTCCAGTTCCCTGAGATGGTTTTAGTGCACTAACCTGATTTCTTGTAAGAGTTGTGAAATGAAATGGTGTTTTGGTAAGAAAAGCTTTGCTTTCTTCTAGAAGACAGAAGTTCTGGACAATTCACATTTACTCATAATTGTAACTTAGTCCTTTAGGTATGTAAGATTTTTTTTCTAATTCCTGTGGGGCTAAATGTTTTCTGTCCTCTTCGTTAACCAGGTGGTGGGTTACCATTTCTAATGAGTTTTTTGAATTTATGTAACTAATAAAAAGCCCATCTAAAGTACAGGTATTCTTTTCTTAAGCTAACTTATCAGGAGTTGCATTGCTGTGTCAAAAGGCATTACATTTTTTATGACAACCCATGGGTGCTATGTGTACGTTTAACCAGGTTTATTGAGATAATTTACAGACAAAGAAATGCACTAAGTGCGATTTGATGAGTACATAGTTATGAAACTGCCACCATAATCAAGATGTAGAACACTTCCATCACCCCAGTTTCCGGATTCCTTGTGCCTCCTTGCAGTGAATTTCCTCACCTACTCCTAGCTCCTGGTAGACGCTAAATTTTTATGTTTCTATAGTTTTGCCTTTTAAAAAAATGTCATGTAAATGGACTCTCAACTCCACCTCCCTGATTCCTGAAGAAAGGTTGCCTACCGTTGCTCAGCTTGGCCTCTCTTGCCCTTCACACCCACTCTCCCTCTAACCACCACAGAAGATAAATACTGACATAACAAAGCTCCTACCCAGGCCCCATCTTAGACCAATGAAATCATGATTTTGTATAGTGGACCCTGGCATAGATATTTTTTAAAAACTGGAGTTCTCAACTGCTGAGAACCGGTGCCTTCAATGGTTTGAGTAGAAAAAAAGGTAAGATGAAAATTAATGGGCTAGGCTTCCAATTAAAGAAATTAGAAAAAAACAAGAACCCTGAAGACAGTAAAAGGAAGAAAATAATAAAGGCAAGAGCAGAAATGAATGAAGCAGAACAGTTCAATAATGCAGTAGGAAAGATCAACAAAGCCAACTGATATGTCCTTGAAAGAACTGATAAAATTAAAAAAGCTCAAGGAAGGCTTAAGATAAAAAGGAAAGAAGGTACAAATAAACAATATTAAGAATGATAAAGAGGAAATAATACTGATATAGTAGGGACTGGAGAGGTAAGGGAATACTATGGAAATATGATGCTAATAAATTTGAACACGTAAAGTTAGAAAAATATAGCTTACCAAACTTGATTCAAGAAGTAAAAAGTCTGAATTGTATTATAACTAACATGACTGTATAATTTAGCATCCAAACCTAGACATTTTTTAAAATTATGCTGGCTCAATATGTGTAAACCAATAGTATTCTAGACTAACCATTAAAGAAACTAAAAAATCTTCCTAGAAAGAATACATCCGGCTCAGGTGGTTTGTTTTACAGGGGAGTTCTATTAAAAGTTCAAAGGCCATATAATTCCAATCTTACATTCTTTCATTGAACAGAGTAACAGTTAATATCCCTAACTCGTTTTATGAGGTCAGTATAACCTTACATTGAAATTAGCCTAGGACAATACATTAACAAAAAAAGTAACAGATCAATCTCATATGTAAACATAAACAGCAAACAGAATCCAGTGAAATTTGGAAAAGAAAATACAGTATGAACATTTGGCTTCAACCCAGTAATCTAAGAATGGTTTAACATTAGAAAAATCTATAAAATGCCGCTAACTGCATTCACATGTTGAAGAAGAAAAACTTACCACTTCAATTGATGAGAAAACCATTTGATAAAATTCAACACCCGTTTAGGATTAAAAAAAAAACAAAAACTCTTAGCTAAATAAAAATAGAAGAAAAGTATTTACCAAAAACATCCAGCAAACCTAAATCATAAGGTAATGCTTAAGAAGCTTTACTTCTGCAAATTAGAAATAGGACTGTTGCTCACTTATACTAAAGCTCCTATCTAGCACAGAACAACAATTGAAGGACATAAAAAGTACAATTGTAAGAAATAAAACTGTCATTACTTACAGATGTTATAATCATCTACACAGAAAGCCCAAGGAATATACAGGAAACTTGTTAGAAATAATAATGCAGATTAGCAAATTGGCTAAATAGGAGATCAATATATAAAAAATTGTATTTCTATACATTAAATATATAATTTTAAAAGATACTATTTAAATAACAATAGTCTCAATAAATTAATCAAAATAACTGCAAATTATTTGCATAGAAATTTATAAAACTTTATTAAATGATAGCAGGAAAGACTAAATAAACGAAAATATATAATTTGTTTATAGATAAGAAGACTTAATGTAGCAAAGATATCAGCTTTCTCCCAAGTGGTTTGTGAACTCAATGGAATTGAAATAAGTATCCCAACAGCGTTTTTGTGTTGGGAACTTGATCATGTGATTCAAAAATTTATATGGAAGAGGAAAGGCAAAATGTCAAATTCTACTGATTAAGATTACAGAGTTTTACAGCCTGGCGTGGTGGCTCACGCCTGTAATCCTAGCACTCTGGATGGCTGAGGTGGGAGGATCGCTCGAGGTCAAGAGTTAGAGACCAGCCTAAGCAAGAGTGAGACCCGATCTCTACTAAAAAAAATAGAAAGAAATTAGCTGGACAACTAAAAATATATATAAACAATTAGCCGGGCATGGTGGCGCATGCCTGTAGTCCCAGCTACTCGGGAGGCTGAGGCAGGAGGATCGCTTGAGTCCAGTAGTTTGAGGTTGCTGTGAGCTAGTGTGATGCCACGGCACTCTAGCCTGGGCAACAGAGTGAGACTCTGTCTCAAAAAAAAAAAAAAAAAAAAGAGTACAGAGTTTTGGTCCAGGTATGGTCAAATAAAGCAATGGAATAAAAAGATTGCTCAGAAACAGAGCCATACTTGTTCCATGACAGAAATGGAATTCCAGATCTGTGAGAAAAATGATGAAATGGTCAATAAATGGTCCTGGAGTAATTATATCTCACTGTGGGAAAAGATGAAATTGGATCTCTATTTTATAGCATTCACAAGAACCAAGTCCAGGCATTTTATATATTAATATCTAAATATAAAAGACTAAAGGTTTTAGAAGAAAATGTTGGATCATGTCTTTATGACCTCAAGGTAGGTAAAGATTTTTAAAATGCTAATCATAAAAGATTGACAAAGTTGTTACCTTAAATTAAAAAAAAAAATCTATTCATGAAAAGACACTATGGAAACTGAAAAGATAAGGCACAAACTGAAAGAAGCTATTTCTGACACATGTAATCACATACAATTAATTTCCTGTACATATGAAGAACTTCCTCAATTTAATAAGAATTGAAAAAGATAACCCAATAGAAAATTAAGTGAAGAAAATAAAACAGGTACTACTGAAGAGATAGCATAAATGGCAAACAAATGTGAAAAAAAGGCTCAACCTTTTTAATAATTGGGAAATAAAAATTAAGACCCCCTGAGATACCATTTTTATATTATTAAATTGGCTCTAGATTGTTGGGAAAGTTATGGACCAAATTGAATGTTGTAATGCAAGTGTACATTGATAATATTACTGTGGACAACAGTTTGGCACTATCTTGTAAAGCTGAACATTTGTATATCTTATTACTGAGGAATTCCTTTCCGACAAAGACACCCTACAGAAACTCTTGCATATATGAATTGAGAGAAATGCTTAAAAATACTCAAAGTGGCATGGAAACAACCCAAATGAACATCAATAGATTGGCTACATAAATGTGCTAAAATCATATACTGGAATGTTTTCTAGCAGTGAAAATGAATGAATCAAAGCTATATGCAAAAACACGGATAAATTTTAGAAACAAAATATTGAGTGAGAAAAGACAAGCTGTAGAATTCTACATGTAGTATGATAAACAATTTTACAAAACTCAGGAACAAAATTAAACAATATATTTAGGGTTACATACATATAATAATACTGTGAAAACAAAAGCAAGGGAATAAAACATTCAAAATCCAAAATAGTGGATATATCTAGGGAGGATTATCCAGGGAGATTAATTGGAGTTGGTGATATTCTAACTTGAGTATAATGTGTATGAATATTCATCTTATTAGGCTTCATGATTTACTTATATTCTGCCTGTACTCTTTTGATTATATCAAAATATCACAAAATTTATTAATAACATTAGAATACGATTAAGGATTATTTAGAAAATAGTGGCTCAGGGAAAGCTGTGTTTTCAGTTAAGCTGTTCTCAGATTAAAGTTAATAGGCTTGAATTCGTTTTAGTAACAAGAAAAGTAAAGATCAATTTTACAACTCAGGAAGTTCAAATGAAAGCAGGAGCAGAATGGAGGAATTAATAAGTATTTTAGCCAAATAGTTGAAAGCTAAAAGTAAAATTAGATAACAGAACATGGTTCAGAGTTGAACTCTTTTTGCATAGGCAAACAAGACTACACAACAAGGTCAGACAGCTACAAGATGTCCAGCAGACCTTTAGCTGGGGTTGCTTCTGTGAGGTTCTGAATTCCACGTGGGGACTGACCCTTCAGCCTAAGGAATGGTGGGCAGGACTCACGTGGTGGTCTTGTAGGCAGGGAGTCTCTGTTCATAAACAACCTCTTATCTCTGATACATTGTATGTGGTTTCCAGAAATTTGACTACTAACATGCCTAGCTAGCTGTGGTCACATTTACAATTTTCCTGTTTGGTGTTTGCTTAGCTTCTTGAATTTGGAAGTATACATTTTGTTTTACCAAATGTGGTAAACTAATAGCTATTATTTTTTAAAATATTATTTCTCCCCCATTCTCTCTTTTTTCCCCTGGAGCCCCAATTATTGTATATATAATATAGATATATGTATAGTATGTGTATTAGTCTATTTGTCATGGTGTGGCAGATTATTGAGTCTCTATTTTTTTTAAATCTAGTTTTATTTTTTTCTCTTTTCTTCAGGTTAAATAATTTTTATAGATCTATCTTCAGGTTTACTAACCTTTTTTTCTGTCGTTTCTGGTCTGTTCTTCATCTCAACCAGTGCTTCATTTCAGATGATGTACTTTTTAGTTTTACAATTTGCATTTTGTTTATTGTTTTTGTTTCTTAATGAGTTCCGATCTGTTAATTCATTATGCCCATATTTTCCTTTATGTCTTTCAATATATTATTATTAGCTGCTCTTAAAATCAGGGTCATCTTGGTGTCTCTTTCTATTTAACATATTTTTTCCTGGTTATGGGTTACATTTCCTTGTTTCTTTGCTTGTATAATAATTTTTGATTGCATGGTGGTGGTTCTGAAGGCTACATTGTGAATCTAAATTTTGTTGTCTTCCTTTAGAGAATCTTAGGTTATTTTCTGGCTGTTACTCTATTTCCTGGTGGTCCAACTTGATTCTTTCAAGGCTTGTTTGTTACCATGGATCTATTAGTAAGGTGTGGGTTTTTTGGGGTCTCAGTTGAACAGTCAGAGTGTTTGGCAAGATCTCTTCACTCTGAATTGTCAGAATTCATCTCTCAGCTCTGTGCAATCTTCAGACTCTTCGTTCAACTCACACATTGTAGTGGGCTGTCCTCTATCACACCCACATTTTAGTACTTGGCCAAAGACTTTAGGGTACTGCTGTGCAGATTTCTGAAGTTCCTTTTTTGAGCGGCTCCAATCTCTTTGTTACTCTACCTGGAAACCTCTCTTTCCGTCAGCAAACTGTAACTCCAATCCCTGCCTTATCTTCAGCAAAGTAAGACTGCCATCTTCTGCTTGGGCCCTGCCACCCTGCGTCTTAGTTTGGAAAGTTACTCCAGGCACAATGTCAGGGTGACTATAGGGCTCATTTCATGTGTTTTCCCTCTCTCAGGAGTCAGTCTTGCACTGCTTGTTGTCTTATTGAAAAATGATTGCCTCATATATTTTGTCTAGGTTAAACGTGGTTTGTAATAGAAGGACTAGTTTGGTACCAGTTATATTTTCATTACTGGATATCAGAGTCCTCCCTGAGTCTGTTATTAATGTGAAATTTACTTGTTATGAGTATCTCTTCATTTATTTAATGGCCATTTATATCTCATTCTCCTTGCTCTTTTCCTTTGGCCACTTTTCTACTATGTTTTTGGTATTTTCTTAATGGCTTGTCAGTGTTTTTTTATAAATAAGTAAAAATTGATCTCTGTGACATGTTTTGTAAACATTTATCGTTTTGTTTGACTTTTGATTTTTGTTAATGTTGTATTTTACTACAGAAATATGAGATTTTTAGGAAGTATTATTTAAAAATCTTTTATGACTTCAGGCTTTTGTCTTATATTAGGAATGCTTTCTCCACTTGAAATTAAAAATTTTTTTTAAGTTTATTCTATCCATTCTATAGATTCAGTTTTGATTATTAAATCATTGATCCACCTGGAATTTATTTTGTTACAAGTCGTGAGAGTAGGACTTATTATTTTATGACTACTCAGTAGTGCCAATGCTGTTAACTGGATATTTTATCTTTTCTCCATTGATCTGAAATGCCATGCTTTTGTACTAAATTTTTGCATATTTGTGCATAGATTTTAGGTCTTTATTTTTTTTCCCTTTGACTTTTCTATTCATGTGCTAGTGCCAAACTCTTTTAATTTTTGTAGTGTTGTTATATATTTAAGTATATGGTTGGGGTAGTTCCAGCTTCCAGTTACTTTACCTTTTAAAGCAGTTTCCTTGCTATTTGACTTTTTTATTTTTTCCACAATAACTTTGTAATTAGTCTAGTTTCAAAAACTTGTTGATTGCTTATTTGTATTGCAATTACTTTTAATTCATAGTAATTTAGGAAGAATTGATATTTTCTTAGATATTGAAATTTTCTGTCTAAAAACATTATATAGCTCTCCATTTAAGTCTGTCTGCTTCTGTGTTCCTCAATAGTGTTTTGAAGTGTTTCTTCATGTAGAACTTCCATAGTTCTTGTTAAATTTATTCTTAGATATCGCATCATCTTTTGTTGCTATTGTAAATGCAATCTTTTCTTCTATTTTGTTTTCTGATTATTACTCTTTCACTGAATTTTTTCTCTTTTTGCAACAATTTCTAACCTTCACTTAAATACTGTCACCATCCTTGTCTGCTTTTCTCACTGTCATCCACACAGACATTTATTGAGCACTGGTTGGTGTCAGCTACAGAGTTGGGCTCTGAGTAGAATGATGCAGAACCAATAGTCTAATAGTCTTTCTTTTTTTTTTTTTTTTGAGACAGAGTCTCGCTCTTTTGCCCAGGCTAGAGTGCCATGGAGTCAGCCTAGCTCACAGCAACTTCAAACTCCTGGGCTCAAGCAATCCTCCTGCCTCAGCCTCCCGAGTAGCTGAGACTACAGGCATGCGCCACCATGCCCGGCTAATTTTTTATATATATATAATTGTAGCTGTCCAGATCATTTCTTTCTATTTTTTTTTAGTAGAGACGGGGTCTCGCTCTTGCTCAGGCTGGTCTCGAACTCCTGACCTCGAGCGATCCACCCACCTCGGCCTCCCAGAGTGCTAGGATTACAGGCGTGAGCCACTGCGCCCGGCCTAATAGTCTTTCTTATCTCAATTAATTTACTTATTGCTTGATTCATTCAATAAGTATTTACTGATGAACACCTTTTGTATTCCCAAACCCATGTTAGACATTATAGAAAACTCTCAAAAAGCATCTAGCTCAGTTCAAATAAATACACACACACACACACACACTATATATATATTTAAAATGTGTTTTTCATTCCATTAGAGTGATGTTGAGCATGATTAGGCTATCCCTAATCATTGGATAGAGATCAGAGGCAGAGAGAACTGTTAGGGAAAGAAAACAGTTATTTTATTTAATTTAATTGCTTCTTGCTATGTTGTCTAGGCTGGAGTGCAGTGATTATTCACAGGTATGATCGTAGCATACTGCAGGCTCAAACATCTGGGCTCAAACAATCCTCCTGCCTCAGCCTTCCTGGTACCTGGGACTGTAGGCGTGTGCCACTGTGCTCAGCTAAAACAGTTGTTTTAGATATGTGGCAATAAACATCACAGCTGGATACAGGAAAGGAACTGTGACATACAGAGTCATTTCAGAGACATGGTAAAAGGGGCACAGTCAGGACCGAGTAACAGACATTTGTGTTGTGAGGGAGAAGATAGCATTGCCATTAGGGTTTCAAATCACAGGGATCGGAAAACTCACCATGTCTTTGGTCTATTCCTAAAGATGTCTGGGAGTCATGTCCTCTGAATGGGGTTAATAATTAAAGTTGGGAAAGAAAGAATTCGTATGTGAGAATAATCCTAGCCACACTCCATGTGTATTAATATTAATCCTCTATGTTTTAGGCTTTATGATGTTTAGAATCTAGTGACTAGAATTTTGCTAGCCAAGATTGTTGGGCAGTGACATCTGAGGGACAGATTTAAGTAACTAATTCACAGGATAACTTGTGTTTACTGGATCTTAGGGTGTATTAGTGCCAACTTCCTTAAAAATGTAGCAGCAAAGTAGGTGTATTTCCTGTATGGAAAAGAACAACTTTGCAGATAGGGCCCGGGGACATGGAGCTTGGGGAGAAAGCATCTATTCTTACCCAGGTGGGGTCAAGAGGAGAAAAGATTGTGCCAGGAAGGGGGGTGGTGCTGCTCTGTGGCCCCTTGTGCTGTTAGGAGGATCTGGCTCCATCACCGGAGGAGATCCAGGTACTGACTGTGAGGCACTGGGCCAAGCATGAGACTGAAAGCAAGAGTTAGATCGTACCCTGCTTTCTGAATACACCCAGTCTTCAGCAGACCCCATTACCATCCCATTGCACCTGATAAAGGATTGTATTACCAGCCAGCTAGTGATGAGCAATAGAGAACCCAGCAGGGCGGTGAGAAATAAGACAGGGTTGAGAGTTGATGATCCAACGCTGAAGTGTTTGTTAGTAAAGTCTTTGGCAATTCTAATCATGACTTTAATAGTGGAAAAATAGAAAGAAAACATATTTGTCTCCATTGTTGGTAAAAGAAAGAGAGATAGGATAATATTTTAAGGGGGCTTCAAGACAGTTGAAAGTTTCCTTAGGAATTGAGAAATTGGCATATTTGTAAAAAAGACAGATGAAAGGGAGCAATGAAGGCAACTGACACTGAAGTGAATAACTCAGAGGGAGGAGTTTGGGGAGGAAGAAGGGACTGAGGTGGAGCCTAAGTGTGAAGGTGGCTCCTGAGTGAGATCCGTCTTATTCCGAGACCTCCAGGAAGGCTGACTCGAGTGTGCTGTTTTCTGTATCCCTGATGCTCACGTTATGCCCCTGTGCCAAAGCCGTTAGACAAGCAGAGCCAGCACTTCAGCCCCACAGCAGCCAAGTGGTACACCTTTTCTTGGTATCACGTTTTCTCATGGCTGAGACACTTGAAACTTTTTTCAGGATGGAATAAACCTCACAAAAGTGTCAGAATGTAACACGAGTTTCACTTGGTCTTGGAGAGGCTCAAACTGAACCCTGCACAGAGGCCCGTTAGCAAATTGGTAAGTTTTGGGCCACCATATAAAAATGCTTGAAGTACTGTCAAACTTTCTTGTTTTTAATTCTTCACAACATATAAAATATTTGTATCTTTTCCAATCACAAAAGCAATGCATATTTATTATAAAAATGTAAACAGTGCAGAAGTGTATGAAGTTAAAAGCTAACTCACCTCCAGAGATGAGCTGGGTTGTGTGTGTGTGTGTGGAGCTTATTAAGCAGAGCTAAGCAGTGAGGGGGAATCCAGGTCTGGGTCACGCCTGACTTCCAGCTCTCTGGACGCTCTTCACTTTCTCATCTGCAAAGTGGTGGGAATAATAACAGCGTGGCCATGGAGGCTGAGATGAGATAGTGTGTGTAAATATAATGTGTGTGAAACAGCACAGTCCTTGAAAAATGAGAAGTATTCAATTTAAAAATTACTCTCAAATGCCTGTAACATACATGCCAAAAACTAAAATTGGATTATTCCCTATGTATTATTTTCTAACTTGGTTTTCCATACTATTGTCATAGACACGTTTCTACATCAGTACATGTAGTTCCACTTCATTTTTATAATGGTTCCCGATCTCATTATTCTCTTGCCTCTCCAAGTAGGCTTTTCTAATTGTTAAGGTGAACACTTTTCATAGAGTTATTGATCATGTGTATTTCTTTGCTAAATAGCTGTTGCTTATCCTTTACTTGTGAGTAACTGGGATACTTGTCTTTTTCTTAATGATTTGTAAAATCTCCTTGTAAAATGGATATTAACACATTTTACATTAACTCTTGTTAAAGACACACGAGTTAACTTTATTGATTAAGGCTTTTGTCAAGTAGCAATTCTAAACCTTTTTATTGTCAAATCCATCAGTGTTTTCTGGTATACTTTCTGATAACCTTTCCCACTTGAAAGTTTGTTTTTATATTGAAAGCTTTAATCTAGCTGGGATTAGATTTTATGAATTATGTGAAGTATAGGGATTTATCCTTAATTTTTTTTAAATGATTAGGCAATTATGCAAGCACTATTTATTCTTCCTAGAATTTGAAATTCATATTTTTCATGCTCCTATTTATATAAGAATTTATACATTTATATACCAAATTCCTATTATCTATATCTGGACTCATTGTTTTGTCCCATTGGTGTGGCTCTTAATTCCTATATTGGAATCACAATATTTTAATTACTGTAATATTGGAGTGTATTTTGATATTTGATGTGGCAAGTATTCTCTTTTTGAAAAAATACCCAACTATTATTAAGCATTTATCTTTTCAAATAAACTGTAAAATGTTATATTTCCCAAAAATCCCAACAAGATTTTTATTACCAATATTAATTATATGTCAATTTGCATTATATTTGTATCTTCATATGTACTTTCATTTCAGGGTCTTGTGCTTTTCCATTTTTATTCAGGTCTCCTTTTACATCTTTCTGTAATGTGTTATATTCTTCTTTACATAGTTCTTACATTTTGGATCACATTGATTCCTAAGAAGTTTTGTCATTTAAATTGTAGTTTAGTTATGAAAAGAATTTTTTTTATTATGTATTTGTAGTGGATATTGTCAGTATTAAGGAAAACTTTACACCCTGGTAACAGCAGTTTCTTCTCATTTCTTCTTGGTTTACAATCACATCTACAAATAATGATAAGTTTAACCATTTGTTTTTGGTATTTTTAGTTTATTCCCTTTCTTTATTGCTTTGGCTAGATTATGCCACAGAATTTTGAATAAAAATTGGGAGAGTAGGCAGCCTTTTCTTGCTTCCTGACTTTAAATGGATATGCTTCTAGTGTTTCCCTTTAGAGACTATATACACAAACGGACAGTGGCCAGATCATATGTGGAAATAGAATTTGGATCCACAACCTCTGTGGCAACTAGCCCAGGAAGCTAAACCACAGCTTCTGTAGCAGTTGGCCCAAACTACTCAGGACTTGGTCAATGACTGCCAGCTTCTCTGATTTTTGCACCCACTTCCAACTCAGGATCAGCCACAGAAAGCCAAATATGCTCCCCAAACCAATAATATAAGATGTTCTACTTCTGGTTAGCCCACCCACCTCCAGGTTGATGGAGGACAACAACCTCCATCAATGCATACCTGGCACCTTCCTGTTGTTTTGCTATGAAGCTCTCCCACTCCTCCCTTGCCTGCCTTTGAGGCTCTGTCAAACGCAAGTGACAGTTGACTCTTGCAATAGCAAGTTCTGAATAGCCTCTGCTTATTCTCATTCGGGTGACGTTTGTTTATTTCTGCACATTATTAAGTATAATGTTCGTTAACGGGTTTTCTAATGATTAATCAGCAACAAATTTCTAGAATGAGTCCTTCTTTTGTCATGTTGTAATGCCAGTTATTTAGCACATATTTCTTGAACACCTACTATGAGCCAGGGACCGTGCAAGGCTTAGGTGATGCAGGAATAACCCACATAGGTGTTTTTCCTGCTCTTGTGGAATTTGTGGTCAATAGGAAGATGGACATTCATCAGAGAAGTGCATGCACTTGATTGTGGAATAGAGGGGAAGGCTCCAGAAAACTAAAAAGGGGTGTCTGGGGGGGACCCTAGAAGATGGGGTATCCTGAAAGCCAAGGAAAGGCATTTCCAAAAGGTCAAATGTATCAAGAGTCATCCTGAGGTCAAGTGCAAAGAGGAAAAGAATGAGTATTATGCTCTTTTGCATTTAAACACATTTTCTCATGTATTTTCCTTTATGGTTATTTCTGCCAGCTTCATCTTTTACATTCATATATAAGTAAGCATTTAGAAGTCCTCTTATAACTTGAATTGATTTCCAATGTGACCTCAAGTTTTTCAGGACTTTGATATGTAAAAGTTGCATATTGAATTCTTCCTGATATTTATTTTCTCCACCAGAAAACTGAAAATGAAATGGGCTCCCTACTGATTGTTGTCATTTACCCGACTGCACTGGTGTTGAATATCTAACGTTGCTCTGCTTCTGCTGCAGCAGCAGCTAGGATGGGCTCCCTCTGTGAGTGGCACCTGTTAATTAACTATTGCAGAAAGATGTCACTGAAGTAGAAGACTGTCACAGGATAATAGACCTGCTGTGTACAAATGCTAAAATAACTTGTGCAAAATAAGATTTTAATGAAGCAGATTTATTTTCAAGGTAGAATGCCTGGTTGCCACAGCAATTTTCTATCCTTTTTATTTACTTATTTTTTAGCCCTTAATATTTCTCCAGTGGTGGGAGCAATTCAACTTTCCATGTCAAGCCCTCTCACTTACCTATCTTATCCTTTTTTGTTCCTAATTGCATCTTTTTAAACACGTGAGTTTTTTTTTCCATCCACACTTTAGATTTACTAGTCTTATTTTTTCCTTTTCCATTTTCAGTCATCTTAGTTTACAGAAAAGCAGTCTTGCAAAGTGGGTAATAGCACAGACCTTGGAGCCACACGGCCTAAGTAAGGTTATCTACCCTTTCTGAGCCTCAGTTTCATCATCTGTGAAATGGAGTTGTTGAGGGGATATGCATTAGATATTTGAAAGCATTTAGAATAGTACCTGGCACATGGTAAGAACCATATAGGTAACAGTTGTCACTGTTTCTCTACACTGGGTTATCCCAATGTTAAATTTTTAGCTTTAGAATATTGACTTATAATAGTCATCATGCCTCTCTGTTGAAATCATATTTGTCATCATGCCTCTCTATTAAAAATGTATGGAAATAATCTTTTATGTAGAGTTTTAACAGGTTTAGAGATCAGTAATATGATTTGTTTGCCATGTTCTGACTTACAAAATATCAGAGCTGAAAGAAACCTCAAACATCCCATGGTTCTCCTTCTCCATTTTCATGGGAGGAAATTAAGGCTCCATAAAATGGTCACTTGGTCAGGTCGCGGTAGCGCTGCGACCAGAATGTGCGTCTCCAGGTTCCCAGTCCAGTGTGCTTTCTCTGTTCAAATGTAAACAATATGGTTTTCCTCCTGTTTTGGTCAGCCAAAAATGAGCCAGTTCATAAACTTTTCCTACAAAATGATGTACTGAATATAGAGCGTCTCCAATATTATCAAATTGGGTTGTCTAAGTTCTTGATGCATCAGTTGATGCCAACTCAGAAGTGCATCTCCTTCCTTGGTAAAGACAACAGACTAAGTCAAGGCAACCACTTTTGCTCCCACCTTATATTAGTTTGCTATTGCCATAGTAACAAAGCTACAAGCTTAGTGGCTTAAAACAACACAAAAATTTGTTCTCTTACAGTTCTGGAGGTCAGAAGTCTAAAGTCAAGGTGTTGGCCAGGCTTCATTGCTTCTGGAGGCTTCCGTTTCCTTGCCTTGAAAAACCACGTTGAAACACTACTAGAGACCACCTACATTCCTTGGCTTGTGGTCCCTTCCTTGCCTCACTTCAGCTTCTTGCTTCTGTCACGTATCTCCTGCTGCCCAGTCAGATCTCCTGCCTCCCTCTGATGAGGATCCCAGTGATTCCACTGGGCCCACTTGGGTAATCCAGGACAGTCTCCCCATCTCAAGATCCTTAACTTAATCACATTTGCAAAGTCCCTTTTGCCGTATCAGGTCGTATTCACAGGGTCCAGGGATTAGGATATGGCTGTCTTTGGGTGGGGAGTGGCATTATTCAGCTTACCACACTCTCAAAGTGCCATTTAAGCAAGAGTCAAGTCTTCTAAATTATTAACTCCAGGGAAAACAAAATGTTGCCCAGGAAAAGAAAAATAATCACAGTTTTCTACATTATTTAGCTGAGAATAGTGTTTATGTGCAGTCCTAGCTATGTAATCACTAAATATCCATTTGATTGAAAGTAAGAGCGAACCATAGCGGGGGATGGGGCGGGAACTGTGTGCATGTGAGGTGGGGGTGGGGCAGAGAGCTGCATCTTCGTATTTCACAGTAGGAAGTCAACAGATAATGCCTAAAACTCAAAAAAATCTTGAAGCAACAATGCAAATGTGTTACTTAGAAAGACGAAGGTAAATAAAATAATCAAGTAAAAAAAGTGAAAATAATTGCTTCTGAGGAGGGGAAGGTGAGGTGGGACTGTGGTAAGACTTCTCACTCTGATAACAATAAAAACAATAAATACAGATGGAAAGGAAGGGAAGGAGGGAGAAATAATGTTCGGAAAAATCAAGAAAGAAACTTGAAACTTGACAACTGGAGACTGCTAATGTAGCCCACTAAAAGAAGATTAAAAAAAACCAAAAACAACTCCCAGTCCATTGTGTTGGTTAGGACTCTTACCTGCATGTGTCAGAAACGTAAACTAGCTAAGGGAAGAGGAGAGGAGAACGGCTTAATGCAGGCAACAACCATGCCAGGGCCCCAGGAACAGCGGAACCAAGGGCTCAAACCTGAATCCCCTCTCCTCAAACTCCCTGCTGTGGCCATGACTTTGCTTTTCATTCTTGCTACAGTCTAGCTTCTGGCTCCTCTGTCCTCGAGATGAGACATCATCACTGCCACTCCCAAGCTTCGAATGCTAAAACATGTGCCTCAGACAGATGCCACTGTCTCCTCCCCTGCCCCTTTTCTGGAACACCAGGGAAAGGAAACATCTGGCTGTGGCCAGGAAGCCAGTCGCCTTGTGCAGAATGGCTGCTGCACAGTAACCGGGTGGTACGTGAACTCACGGTTTCTCCTTCTAGGGATTGTTAATGATATTATGTAATTTTATTTGTAAAACAGGACACTATGCAGTTTAAAATAATGAGTTATACTGTGGTAAAATGTCTCTAATACACAGTTGATCCTTGAACAACATGGGGGTTAGGTGTGCCAACCCCACACACAATCAAAAATCTGCATCTAAATTCTGACTCCCCAAAGACTTAACTACGAATAGCTTGTTGGTCGGAAAGCTTTACTGATAACACAGATGGTCAGTTAATACACGTTTTGTATGTCGTGTGTATTATATACTGTATTCTTATAATAAAGCTAGAGAAGAAATTATTAAGATAATCATAAAAAAGAGAAAATACATTTACTGTTCATTAAGTGGAAGTGCATCATCGTGGTGAAGGTCTTGGTCCTTGTCTTTACATTAAGTAGACTGAGGAGGAGGAAGAGCAGGGGTTGGTCTTGCTGTCTCAGGGGTGGCAGAGGTGGAAGAAAATCTGTGTGTAAGGGGGCCCCTGCGGTTAAAGCCCATGTTGTTCAAGGGTCAGCTGTATTCTTCAGTGGAAAAAAAGTAAGCTATAGAATATATCCTATGCATAATGTATAATATGTATATTTACAAATAATTCATATACTTAAAATCTATAGCAAACTCTTACCCATGGTGCGTTTTGAGGAAATAGGGTGTCAGTGAAGTTTTCATTATCTATATCATACTTTTATATAAAAATACATATATTATTTGACTTTTTATAGAATATGATAAAAAATGAGAATTTGTCTATAATGAGTATATATTGCTTTTCTAGTAAGAGGCCAGTGGGAGAAATTGTTACCTCTTTGCTTTGCTTACGGGATAAAAATCTCAAGTCTCCTATCCTGTAGGAGTTTAGGAGTCTGCATACCTGCTCTTTCTACCCGCCTGCCCGGCCTCGTACTGCTGTCCTCCCAGGCCCTGTGCTCTAGGCTTCCCACTAGTGCTTGAACACAGAATGTTTAAGACCCAACCACAAATTTTCTCATTGTTTATAGACTGTACCGGCATGTCCTTCCTCCTCCCTTCTGCCTGTCCAAATCCAGACGTCCTGCCAAGTCGGCTTCAAGTCCCTCCTTCCCCACAAACCCTTCCCTGCCCTCTCACTGATCATCATCTCCTCTGACCAACAGCACCAACTGGCACTTCATTCTGTGGTGCAGTCCACGTGCAGATATCTTTGTATGGGCTCTGAGAGGAAGGGGACCATTCCTTATGTTTTTGTAGTTCCTTCGTTGTTGAGCACTGTAAAAATGACATTATAAATGCTCAGCATATTTGAGTGAACCAGGGAGTGAAAGAATGATGCATGGTTTCTCCTGAATGTTTACCTGGCATCTTAGAGCTAGATGACAGGGGAGGAAGCAAGAGAAGGGCTGAGGATTTTCTGGGGTGTGAGGTTCCAGAGGATGTGCTCTAGCTCAGTCCCAGCTCACAAAAGCCTCTTCGTAATTCAGCATGTGCTGAATTAAAGTCAGAATGGAATGAGACAAAGCTTTTAGGCTTTTGAGGGAGACCCTGGGCTGTGTTGCTGCTGAGCGATCAGCCTCCCTCCCAGGAAGGGTTCCCTCCCTGCCCCTCCACCCCACTCTCTGTTCCCAGCACTTTCCTGGCATTGGAATAGGTGATCAATCATCCATTTCTCATCCATTCCCTGGCAGAAATTGCTAAGGAGGTTTACGTACCTTTGAGTTGATAGGATTAGTCATAAACAGCATTGTATCTTAAGTTTGAAGTTAGCATCCACTTTTCACTTACAAAAATTGTTCCAGGTTATTTGTTTAAATCAGTTGTAAGCCATGTTAGCTATCTCTGAGTCGTCAAATATGAGTGTACCTTCAGTGCAGAAATCCCTTAAGTGTTAAACTTCTCCTTTCAGGGGTTTTATAACTGACTTTGTTCTGTCCAAGACTTTTGATTCTCAACTATGTAACTTGGACCTCTTTTTGATCATGTAGCTAAAATTCAGGGTCTCTGCTTAAATCAGAAAAGGACATTACAATCCGCTGAGACAAAATACCAGAATAAAGTTTATGCTTGGAATAATTCAGCATAATGTTCTGTGCTAGTTAGGAGGGTCCAGGGACTGCTGTGGGCTCAGAGGGGAGCTGGGTGAGTTTGTTTTTCTGATACTCACATGCACAAAGTTTTCTTAGGAAAGTGATTCAAAATGAATGCTCTGAGTACAGAGCCTCTTTAGGTTTTTGGAAGAAAACATTTAATTAAAACGTTACCCTCTGTCATATTTGAGAAGTCCCAGCCTATGATCCATGAGGTTCTGTCAGATTACAGGTTCAGTGGGTTACTCTCCTTCAGCGGAACAGAGAATTGTGGATTAGCTTAGTAATATTCACCGAGCTTGAAACCTCCCCTGCCTGGGGAAAAGCAAACTCCCCTGGTCCCTGGTGTTTGGGCAGGATGAAGGTGAAGGCTTTAGATGAAGAAGCCAAATCTCCAGGCCAGAGGGACTGCAGAATTGGCGTACAAATGCATTAGGAGGATCAAAGCTGGGGAAAGGCGTTGGCCTGGCAGTAAGCACAGTGTAGACGCCCCTGGCCTCCTCTGCCAACCTCAGTGAGCCTGTTGGACCCATGCTTAGCAGGCCTGGAATAGTGAAGGTAAATCCTATGCTGGGATGGTTCAGAAATTTTTAACCTTAGGGATGTGTGGTTATATTTTCATGTGGGGTCATTTCTGTGTGTAGATCGCTGCTTGTTAAGCTTTGGCCAAACAGGTTGAGTATACTTGGGTGCTGTATGGCTTAGGGAACCCCACAGTTCACAGATGCCTTTATTTATACTCTGTCAGTGTGTCCAACATGCGCATTGCCACTTTTATCCTCTAAGTTTTCTATTTAAAAGCAGACTTTTAACTCAGCTGATTTGATGTGACTTCTGGTTTTAGTGATTAAGCATTGATCAATTTGGGAAAGATGATGTCCCCACACTGAATTTCACAAATGCTTGTATGCTCCTTTTCCAGATTGCCTGTTTAGGTTGACTTTAATGAATCCTAGTGCAAATGACCACATGTTTGTATGATGTGAATGTAAAATTATCTAGAAGGAAGCGTCTTTGTAGGAGGGTTACGTTTGGATTTAGCGTGTTATATTCGAATTATTAAAGATAGAAATATAAAGTACTTTCAAAAGCTTGGAAATTCAAAGTGTACTCTTAGTTCTCTACTCCAACAGATTTTGAAAAAGTAATAATATTATAAGGACACTATGACCAGAGCTGGGAACAGCTCATGCACATTAACGTTCCCAGAACATTCAACACTTGAAAATAACTTATGGAGAAGACTCCGTTAGGGATTTGCTTATAATTAATACAAAATAATTCTTGGATTTTGTTTGATGAGTTGTTTATAATTAATGCAAAATAATTTTTGGGTTCTTTGACTTAATGAATTTTGGTGTCTTTTAGAAATGTTAGAATAGAGTATTAAGAAGTTATTGTGATGGCATTTGACCAGAGGACTAGGAAATTCTAGAACACTATCCCAGATACCTTTGTACGGCATCTCTGAGGGAGGTGATAGGCGTGGAAGGCACAGAAGGCTCTTTATTATGCTGGTCTGCACAGAGGTTTCTTTTTAGCCACACTGGTGTGGAGACAGAAGGTGGCTATGTCTTTCCCTGTGTATTTGCTTCAGTGTTTAAACTTCAGTGTTGGATCTTAACATTTTGTGCAAGAAAACTTCTCTCTTCTCTTCAAGTAGATGTGATTATTAATAGCTAGAACCGATGGAAAGAGACAGGAGACCCAGGGACCTCTGAAGCAGAGCTGACCTAAGCCACAGGTAGCTACTGCACCTCAGACTGGGTCTAGACAAGACAGGAGAAGGAGAAAAGGAGGGAGGAAAACAAAGCAAGGAACGGCTCAGCCTTGCCCAAGGGTCAAGCCTCTAGCCATGCCGCATTTTCACGAGCCTTATTGAAGAAGAGGAACATAGAAAGAGTCATGCACCCATGTACACTAACATTTTGATCCTTTGGAAAGTTTTCACTCTGGAGAACACAGCCTTGGCAGTGTCCTTGAACTTCACTTCATCTCTTTGGAGGTAGAGTATCTTTCTCTTGGTCATGACTTGTCTGTGGAAAAGAATAAAAGTAGGAAGATAGAGGAATGTTAACTTTTCCCCCTTCCTACCCAAGGCTTCTCCCTTGACTTGCTTTGCCTCCTTTTTAGATGTATTCCTTCACTTCAGTAAAATGCATTATTTATTAGCCTGTCTACAGAGCTTTGGCAGCATTAGCAGTTTAATCTTCAAGTCCCAATAGGAAAGGTGTGAGGACTATTTGTTCTCTTTGCTTCCTTTGGGGCTATGGACCACTGGTGTTGTCAGCCCTATGCAAATACAGATTCCAGCCCTCCTTCCTACCTTCCGAGAAACTATTTCCTAACTTCCTCTGTAGGGAAATTCTGGAAACAGCATGGGAGCAAATATGTCAAAACCTACATGGTTTGTGGGAAAATGCAATGAGGAAGATCTGGCAACTTGAAGTCTGACTTCCGTCTGCAGTATCTAGCAGATTTTACTAATGATGGTCATCAGTGGTCTGGAAATTGCTAAATCAGTGAACTTTTTCCAGGCTTTGAATTGTGTCAGTTGGACATTCTTTTTTTTAATTTTTATTTTTAATTGTAAATTGAAATTATAGTTGTATATATTTATGAAGCACAACGCGATGTGATTTATGAATATAATGTAGAATAATTGAATCAAGCTAGTTAACATATCCATCACCTCAAATACTAATTTTTTGTGGTGAGAATATTTGAAATTTGCTTTCTTAGTGATTTTTGAAATGAACATGGGATATATTTCCATTTATTTGTGTCTTCTTCAATTTCTTTCATTAATGTTTTGTAGTTTCAATGTACAAGTCTTTCACTATCTTTACTAAATTACTCCTAAGTATTTTATATGTTTGTAGCTGTTGTAAATGAGATTGTTCTTTTGATTTCTTTTCAGAAAGTTCATTGTTAGTATATAGAAATGCTACTGATATTTGTGTGTTGATTCTTGTATCCTGTGGCTTTACTATATTTATTAGTTCTAATAGCTTTTTGGTGGAATCTTTAGGGTTTTCTCTATATAAGATCATGTCATTGGCAAACAGCAACACTTTCACTTTTTGCTTTCCTATTTGGGTGGCTTTTGTTTCTTTCTGTTGCTTAATTACTCTGGCAAGAACTTCTAATACTCGGTTGAATAGAAGTGGCAAGAGTGGACATCCTTTTCTTGTTCTGGATCTTAAAGGAAAGGGTTTCAGTTTTTCGCTGTTGAGTATAACGTTAGCTGTGGGCTTACCATATGTGGCCTTTATTGTGTTGAGGTACATTCCTTCTATACCTAATTTGTTGAGAGTTTTTATTATGAAAAGATGTTGAATTTTGTCAAATTCCTCTACATCTGTTGGTATTATCATATGATTTTTGTCCTTCATTCTTATGTGAGGTGTATCATATTTATTGGTTTGCATATGTTGAACCATCCCTGCATCCCAGGGATAAATCCCACTTGATCATGGTGAATGAATGAATGATCCTTTTATTGTGTGTTGCATTAGGTTTGTTAGTGTTCCGTTGAGGATTTTTACATCTATATTCATTGAAGATAATGAATTATAATTTTCTTTTCTTGTGATGTTCTTGTATGGCTTTGGTATGAGGGTAATGCTGATCTCATAAAAAGAATATGGAAGTATTACTTCCTCTTTGATTTTTTGGGAGATTTTGTGAAGGATTGGTATTAGTTTTTATTTAAATGTTTAGTAGAAGTAAGCAGTGAAGCCATCAGGTGCTGGGCTTTTCTTTGACGGAAGACTTTTTGTTACTGATTCAATCCCCTCACTTGTTATTGGTCTGTTCAGATTTTCTATGTCTTTATGACTCAGTCTTGGCAGGTTGTGTGTAGTTAGAAATATATCCATTTTTTCTAGGTTATTCAGTTGTTTGGCATTTAATTGTTCACAATAATTTCTTATAATTCTTTGTATTTCTGTATCATGTCTCCTATTTCATGTCTGATTTTATTTATTTGAGTCTTCTCTCTTTTTTTCTTAGTTTAGCAAAAGGTTTGTCAATTTTGTTCATGTTTTCAAAAAACCAGCTCTTAGTTTCATTGATCTTTAGTGTTGCTTTTCCAGTCTCTGTTCCATTTATTTCTGCTCTGATCTTTATAATTTTTTTCCTTCAACTAACATTGGGCTTAACTTGTTCTTTTTTCTGTTTTTTTATTTTTGTTTCTTTTTGGTATAATATTAAGTAGTTTGAGAGTTTTCGTCTTTTTTGATGTGGGCATTTATTTATGTAGAATTTAGTAATGCAATAATAACAGGCTTTTTTATTAGAACTGTTTTTACTGCATCCCATAAGTTTTGGTACTTTGTGTTTCCATTTTCACTTATCTCAAGATAGTTTTTAATTTCCTTTTTAATTTCTTCATTGACCCACTGGTTGCTTAGAAGTATGTTGTTTAATTTACAAGTGTTTTGTCAGTTTTCCAAAGTTTCTCGTGTTATTGATTTCTAGTTTTCCATACCATTGTGGTTGGAAAAGGCACTTGATATGATTTTAATTTTCTTAAATTTACTAAAACTTATCTCGTGTCCTAATATATGATCTATCTTGGAGAATGTTCCATGTGCACTTAAGAAGAATGTGTATTCTGTTGCTATTGGATGGAATGGTCTGTATATGTCTGTTAAGTTTATTTGGTCTACAGGGTTGTTCAATTCCAGGTTTCCTTATTAATTTTCTGTCTGGATTATTAGTCCATTGCTGTAAGAGGGGTAGGTTCTGTATTATTACTGTATTGCAATCTAACTCTCCTTTCAGATTCTTTAATACTTGCCTTATATATTTAGATGCTCTGATGTTTGCTGCATATATATTTATAGTTGTTATATCCTCTTGATGAATTGACTCCTTTATCATTATATAATGCCCTTCTTTGTTTCTTTTTACACTTTTTGGCTTAAAGTCTGTTTTGCCTGATATTAACTACCCTCACTCTCTTTTAGCTTCCACTTGCATGGGATATCTTTTTCCATCCCTTCACTTTTAGTCTATGCGTGTCCTTCAAAGTGAGGTGAGTCTCTTGTAGGCAGCACATAGTTGGGTCTTGTTTTATTTTTTTTAATCCATTCAGTCACACTCTTTATTGGAGGATTTAATCCATTTACATTTAAGGTAATAGGTGCTAGTTAAGGACTTACTACTACTGTTTTGTTAAAAAATTTTTTTGTCATTTGGTAGATACTTTGTTTCTTTTTTCCTCTCTTGCTATCTTCCTTTATGGTTTGATGGTTTTCTGTTTTGATGAATTTGGTTGGAGGCCTCTGCAGTTCCTTTACCTATAAGTTTTCTGTATACTTTGGATCTTTTCTACTTCTGTTTTGTGTATCTACTATGGAGTTTTGCTTTGTGGTTACCACAAGGCTTTCATAGAACATCTTATATTTATAACAGTCTATTTTATTTCAAGCAGATGACCACTTCACTTTGATTGTGTACAACAACTCTATGCTTTTATTCCCTCCCCATTTTATGTTTTTGATGTCAGAATTTACATCATTTTGTAATATGTATCCATTGACAATTTATTTTAGCTATAGCTGTTATTAATAGTTTTTTCTTTTCACCCTTGTACTAGGGATAAAATTGCTTTACATGTCACCTTTAAAGTCCTAGAGCATTCTGAATGTGACTTTATATTACTTATATTATTGAGTTTTGTGCTTTGTGTGTTTTATGTTATTTAATAGTGGTCTTTTGTTTTAGCTTAAAGAACTCTTCCTTAGCAATTTATGTAAGGCAGGCCTAGTGGTGATGAATTCTCTTAGCTTTTGTTTGTCTGGGAAAGTTTTTGTTTCTCTTTCATTTCAGGATAGCTTTGTTAGGTAAAATATTCTTATTTGACAGCTTTTTTCCTTCAGTACTTTGAATATATCATCCCACTCTCACCTGGCTTGCAAGGTTTCTGCTGAGAAATCTGCTAATCTGCTGAGAGTTGCATTGGGATTCCTTTGTGTGTGATATGTTTCTTGTATCTTACTCCTCAGAATTTTTTCTTCATTTTTGATTTCTGATAGTTTGATTATTATATGTTTTGGTGAACCACTCTTTGGATTGAATTTGATTGAAGGCCTCTACAGTTCCTTTACATATATGTTAACATCTATCCCTAGATTAGGGAATTTTCAGCCATTATTTCTTTAATTAAATATTTTCTGGCCCTTTTCTCTTTCTTCTCCTTCTTGAATTCCTGTTATGCATAGGTTATGTCTCTTGATGGTATCTCTTAATCCCTGTAGGTTTTCTTCATCCTTTTTCATTCTTTTTACTCCTCTGATTGGATAATTTCAAATGTTCTGCCTTCAAGTTCACTATTCTTCAGCTTGATCAAACTTTCTGTTGAAGCTCTCCATTGCATTTTTCAGTTCAGTAATTGTATTCTTCTCTAGGATTTCTATTTTTTAAATTGTTTCTGTTCCTATTTTTGTTTCTATTTCTTTATTAAATTTCTTATTTTTTACATGTGTTTTTGAAAATTTCATTTTATTTTTTTATTCATATATTCTAGTAGTTCACTGAATTTCTTTAGGAGGATTATTCTAAGTTCTTTGTCATTTCATAGACCTCCCTTTCTTTAGAGTCCATTATTGGAACTTTGTTAGTTTCTTTTGGAGGTGTCATGATTTTCTTCTTTCATAATTTGTGTGTTCTTGCATTGGTCTCTGAACATTTGAAGAGACAGCCATCTTTTTAGTGTTTTACAGGTGTTCCTTGACAAGAATAGACCTTCACTATTTCATTGAGCTATGATTTTGGATGGACCATCTGGTAATGACCCTGGGCAGGCATATCTTGCTTTGGGCTCTTTAGATAGCTGGGCTGCTGCCTTTGCTCTGAGTTAGGGTGAGGACTAGCTGGGCTCTGCTATCCAGTGAGACTACTTATTGGGCTCTGTAGTCAGGCTGAGCTGCTGGATGGGCACTACAGTTGCCTCTGATTGGGCCAGGTCACTGGTTATATTCTCTGGCCAGACGGTAGCACTGTTTGAGTCCAGCAGGTAGATGTTGGTACCTCTAATTGGACACACTACTGCTGGCAGGTACACAGAGCTATACCACTAAGATTTACATGCTGGTTGCTGTGGGCTCTGCCTCCCTTCTTTGTTTCTGCCTAACCCCAGGTGGTCTAGCTGTGCTATTTTTTCCTGTGTTCCTTATGAAATGAGATGGGAGTGGGCTTCCTGGAAAGTGTCTCTGAATGCTGAGAAAGCTGGATGTGCACTTCTGGTTCTCTTCCCTCTGTAGAAACTGTAGTCCCTGGGGACTCTTCTCTTCATGGCCCTGTGCCAACTTGGGGGAGGGGGAAGGGTGATGCAGTCAAAGACCATTTCTTTTACCCTTTTCATGCAGAAAAGTTCTGTGGACCATACAGGTGACTCAAGCTTATTCCCAATTTGGGGGATTTTCACCAATGTGTTCTTGTCTGTGAATAGTTGCTAGTTGAACTTTCTGAGGGGGGTAGTGAAGTCTGAGACCTACTATTCTGCCATTTTGCTGATGTCCAATTAGATATTTTTGATACCTCCCCCTTTTTTAAAAAAAAATTCTAGTCATTCCTTGTTACCCATGAAATTATACTATCATGATTCCTGCTTTATTATATTAGCATGTTTGCCTCCATTTTCTCCATACATCCCTACCACTGTCTGGGATTTACTCAACCGTCAGCCTTTGACTCTGTGCCTCTCTTAAGTCTGGCCTGTCCTTTGGTAACTTTTCCATTCTCTTTCATCCTCTCCCCCCTCTTTTTTTAGTCTTAATTGCTACCTGGTTTCTAGGACTGAATCGCCAAATGCCTTTGGACATTGACACTTTGGATGCCCTTCTGTTATCTCAAACTCAGCATATCTTAAAAACTAACTTATAATTCCTAGAAAACTCACTCCCCCATTTCTTCCTGTGAGAGTATAGTGCCAAGAGTAGACCAAGTCCTCCATAAATGCTACTATCAACCCTGTGCAGACTGCACGCACTACTTGATTTATCTGCCTCAAACACTGCTCTAGTCTATCCTAACGTGAATTTTTTAGCTCTGCATTTTCAAATTTAAGTATATTTTATATGCAGTAAATGTACAGATCTTATATAAATATATAGAGTTCAATTAGTTTTGAAAAATACATACAGTCCTGTAACCAATATCCCATTAAAGTATAGAACATTTCTGTCACCTTAGAAAGTTCCATCTTGCCCCTTTCCTATAAGCAACTACTGTTCTAATCTCAATCAACAGAGACAAGTTTTCTTTAGAACTTTAAATAAATGTATTCATACAACTCAATTTATACAGTTTTTTTATTTCTGAGATCTGTCTCTCAGCATTGGTTTTGAGATTCATCCATATTGTTGTAGGATTCAGTGGTTGATTTCTTTATATTGCTGGGTAGTATTCCATTGCATGATTATATCTCAGTTCTCCTCTTGATGGACACTTGGGATATTTCTAGTTTGCAGGTATTTTGATAAATAGCTCTAATAAAGCTCTAATGATTCTTTATGTGGACATATGTTTTTATTTTGCTTGGATAAATACCTAGGAGTAGAATTGCTTAGATAATATGGTAAATGTATATTTAAATTTATTTAAAATAAAACTGCCAACAATTTTCTCATTCACAATATATACGAGTTCTGTTCACTCCACATTATTACCAACATTTGGTGTTGGGTTTTTTCATTGTAATTATTTCTATTTATGTGTGGTGATATCTCATTGTGATTTTAATTTGCATTTCCCTGATGACTGGTGATGTTGAACACTTTTCATTTGCTTGTTGACTATTGATATATCTTTTGTGAACTGACTAATCAAGCCTTTTACTCATTTTTAAAATTGGATTATTTGTCTTTTTATTATTGAGTTGTAGGTATTATTTATATATTCTAGGTATAATTTTTGTTTTATACATATAACTATATATAATCATAGAGAGAGAGAGAGAGAGAATGTTTTCTCCTAGTCGTGCAATTTCCTATTTGTTTTTTTAATAGTGTCTTTTGATTTACAAGTTTTAATTTTTGATGAAGTCTAATTTACACATTTTTTAATGATCAGGTCTTTTTTGCTCTTAAGAAATCTTACCTATCTCTTAGTTGCAAATATCTTCTCTTACATTTTCTCTTAGAACCTTTTAGCTTTTATGTGCCAATCTATGATTCATCTGAAATTAATTTTTGCATATTGTGGGAGATAGTGGTCAAGGACCTTTCTTTTTCTCCCATATGAATACTCAATTTTTCTATGCCTTTTTGTTGAAAATAATTGTTTGTCTAAAGAATTCCCTTGATGAAATTCATTTGATCATATATTGTGGGTCCATTTCTGGACTCTGGCATTAGAAATACCTGCATGAACTCATTATTTTTCTTAAAGAGGTATATACTTCTTATCTCCTTTCACTGAATCAATGACCCAATAGCAATGACCATCTCTAGTGCTCAGATCACAGCCTCTAAATACCCATTCTTATTAAAACACACACACACACATACACACACACACACACACACACACACCCCTTAGAGAAGTAGCAAATGCCCAGTCTGAGACAGGAATTCTATAATATAAACTTGAGGCGTAGTATAGCAGAAGCAAGGATACTTTCAAGAGGTTCTCAGTGGCCAAGGATGGGACATGTTGAGCATAAAAAAGACTAACGATTGAAACCAATAAAATATATTATTTAAAAAACTATTATATTCATAGTGATGCTATAAAATGAAGTCATTAGTAACTTTTGGTAGTTTCTAGATTGCTCTACCCAGCACCACCCCTACCTTGGTCATCTTTGGTAGTTGCTAACACTCTAAAATCATTGTTCTGAAAACTAGGAAATGACAGGAAAGAATAAACATTTATCTTTTTGTTTTCAAACCATATTTTATAATAACCAAATAGCTGACAAGCGATGGTTCTTTATGGAAGAAAAACAACTTAAAATATGCAGAAGGAATGATAGAATTTGAAAATCACCATCTTGCCATATCTAATGAAATAATAGGACTAGACAATGATATTAGCAGACAACATCAGATGGGGAACTTTATAATGGATAGTGTAGGCTGATAATCTCTGAATCCATGGGTCAATTTTAATATCACTGAGACAGATGGCATATCTTTCCAGATAAGATATAGCAGGAAATACAGAGCACCAGCCCCAAGTATTGTTGCCAAAGGAATTGAACCTGAATTAAATTGAATCTCTGGACCTGATTACCAGTTTACAGGAAATATAGAGATATAGGAACAATACTATGAGAAAATCTACAAGAAAGATGTTCAAAAAATAAATGGCACAAAAATTGTGTATGTGGGAAGGATTGTTAGATATTAAAGGAGACTTAAAATCCACAGCCAAATGGAATGTGTGGACCTGGTTTGCATACTGATTCAAACTAATTGTTAAAAAAAAAAAAGAGTTTTAAGATAATTGAGGACTACATTAGGAAATATGTTGATTTTATTAAATGGCAGTGGCATTGTAATTAAAAGAGTCTTTATCTGTTAGACTATACAGAAGAGTTTACAAGGAGAAATAACATGATATCTGGTATTTGCTTAAATATTTTTTAAAAAGATAAGATAGACACAATGTTGGTAATTGTTAAAAAGGATAATGGAGGATCATTTTACAGAGCTGTCTCAACTTTTTTTTTCATAATAAAAATTTAAACATGAAAAACGTGCATTTTGACCCTGAAGTGAAAGTTCTAGCTATGAAAAACATTGAAAATATGGCTGAGATAGGCCACTTAAAATCATGTTAATGGGTTTTTATGGCATTATCCCTGTTGTGAAGAAATATTCTTATCTCATACTTTATTTCTAATCTTATCTGACCTCCTTCCCCCGGGAGCTGGTGACTTCAGTGTGTAAAATCAGAGTTTGGTATTTGTTGCCTGCTTTTTACATAGCAGGCTGGGAAGACTTTCCTTACCAGCAGGGATTTGATTGCATTCATCCTTTGCACTCCTTCCTTGAAGACTGAATGAAGATCAGGAAGAACATTGCTGCCCGCCAGCTGTTTACTCTGAATCAAGCAGTGTGTATGTGGTGCTCAAGGGCCCACCTCTGCCTCCTGAAGAGCCAGGTCTTTTTCTGCTGCTCACAGGGCTGGACTTCACCAGTCCTCATACTCACCCCCTTCACCTTTCAGCTACATGATGTGTCACAAAGTCATCAGGAGCCCCAAAAGGAAAACATCTTCTCTTGCAGCATGTATTTACTAAGTACTGTGTTTTTAAGCCCTTCTGCCCTATCTATAGCTCATAGATGCCAAGGGTTGATTCATGGCATGCACATGGGTGATGCATTGTAGCTCTAAGGAAAATGCTTGGTGGTGCAATACACATGCTGTAATAATTGCTTTTCTGCACTGTGTGTCACAGATGATATGTGCTATCAGACCTCGTCATTTGATAAAGAAATTTTGACAATAATTCTACTGTTTCTTCAATTATATTCATCTTCAGCCATGAAACTTGGGGTTTTTTTTGTTTTGTTTTGTTTGTTTGCTTTTATTTAAGACATCTTAGCGGCTTTGTGACTTGTACCTGTTTTTGCCATAAGGAGCTTTGCCACAGTAGAGCTTTGAATGATGCCTCTGCAATTTTGGCATATCTCTGCCTTTAATGACAAAGTCAGTTATTTTCGCAGTCTAAGAATTATTTTGCAATTTTTGGGAAAACTAGATTGGTTTGCTGGAAGCACACTGCATAGAAGACATGCCAAAGCTTGAATGTCTGTGCTTGGGGACTAGGGACAAGTGGATTACAGGTCCAGTAAAATCCAACTTTTTTTTTTTTTTTTTTTTTTTTTTGAGGCAGAGTCTCGCTTTGTTGCCTGGCTAGTGAGTGCCGTGGCGTCAGCCTAGCTCACAGCAACCTCAAACTCCTGGGCTTAAGCAATCCTCCTGCCTCAGCCTCCTGAGTAGCTGGGACTACAGGCATGCGCCACCATGCCCGGCTAGTTTTTTCTGTATGTATTTTAGTTGGCCAGATAATTTCTTTCTATTTTTTTTTTTTTTGGTAGAGACGGGGGTCTCACTCTTGCTCAGGCTGGTCTCGAACTACTGACCTCGAGTGATCCACCCACCGCGGCCTCCCAGAGTGCTAGGATTACAGGCGTGAGCCACCGCGCTCGGCCTAAAATCCAACTTTTAATACACGTCAGACTTCCTTACCATGCTTTTCCCCCCCCGTCTGCTTGTGTAAAATTTTTATCTTTGAAGATCTACTTTTCTTTTTGAAACATTTGGATTCATGCACTACTGATGCTAAAGGTCTCATTCATCATTTAGGTTTATAACATTATTTCATGTGTATTTTCACTTTTTTCATATTTGTTTTTTGTGAATTCAAAGAGTAATGCTATATAATAGTAACAATAAAAATATCAGTCCAGATGTAAACAATAATGCCCCCAAAATGTGAAAATATATTTGTTGTGACAGACTACATCTAACCAAAAAGTTAGTGAAGACCAACTACACTGTTAATGTGAGATTTGTATGGACAAAATGATAGAACCTGGAAATATCTAAATTTCAAAATTTTTAAAAATTATAATTAATCTGACAATTTGAAATACATGAGAAAAAAAATTGCTTCATTGCTTTTTGCTCTTGAAACCACCCAGTTACTTGTAAACCCCTTGAGAGACCAGACCACTGGGTCGTGGTCCCTGATTCATACGCTGAAGAATGCTGGCTCCAAACGAGAATCTGCAGACAGCATATTCATATTCAAAATGTTTTTCTTCCACATCAGGGAGTCCTCAGACACTGTGAGGCCTGCTTCTGTAGGACTGTGTTTCTCTAAGTGTGGTTTTGGGAACCCTTACATCAAAATCACTTGGGAAACTTCTTTAACAAGTGTATTCCCAGACTGTCTCCCAGGCTCCTGAGCAGACTCTCTGGGAGTGAGGCCTGGAAACCTGCATTTTAAACAACTTTCCCTAGTGAATCTGGTAAGAATACAGTTTAAGTACTGCTGAGGGTTTATGCAACACAGAGTAAGAATGCCTGTCCAAACGACACACTATTTTTATAATTCGTGATGAGTATTTTTTCCTTCTCCTTTTCTACCCTCAGGACTTGTCACTCATGTCTGTAACCTGTTCACTGAAACTGCCACACTGTGCTTGGATATGAACAATAAAAACAACAACGAGATGGCGGCCGCACTGCTGTTTTCCCTGCTTGATATTTTGCACGGCATGCTGACCTACACGTCCAGCATTGTGCGAGTGGCCTTGCAGGTAGAGGATCTCTTTCCCTGTGTTTTGAGCAGCCCTACTCCTTGTCACACTTCCCTTTCACTCTCCTCTTTCTAATCTTCCTCTAGCGTGTCTTTATTTGTTTTAAAAGAACATAGCATCCTACAGAAAGAGTCTACCAAAAAGCCATATTTGAGTGACCACTGTCAAGAACAGAGAATTTGATCACAAAATCC
Source organism: Lemur catta (assembly GCF_020740605.2). Classification (NCBI taxonomy): domain Eukaryota; kingdom Metazoa; phylum Chordata; class Mammalia; order Primates; family Lemuridae; genus Lemur; species Lemur catta. The sequence continues at coordinate 44,852,267 of NC_059145.1, forward strand.
TAAGGGAAAACAGGAGAGGCCTAGTAAGTAAAGACTTAGCATTAGTTGGGAAACTGCTCCTGACCAAGGAGAGCATTTGCCTTAGGTACACCCTGTGGTTGGGCAAGCAGTGTGCAGCCTTTCGTGTCCAGAGACGGCACTCCAGCCCACCCTCAGCAGGCTGGATCAGCTTGCTGGGAACAATAGGTTGAGAGTTTATGCACAAACACATACATATATTTGTATACACATCTACCTACATATACAACACCTAAACTGTTTTCTTTCCCTTATGATTGATAACATGGAATTGTGAGATGGTTTTGAGGCTTAGAGGTATATTCAATGATTATGGAAAAAGTCAATTTGCCCTCAACTGTAACCTATATATATGTATTTTTAAATCCCAGCAAGCTTTTTATTTTATTTTATTTTTATTTCAGCTTATTATGGGGGTACAAAAGTTTAGATTATGTATATTGCCCATGCCCCCCATCCCCCCAGAGTCAGAGCTTCAAGCATGTCCATTTCCCAGACAGTGTGCATCACACTCATTATATAGGTACACACCCATCCCCTCCCCCCACCCCCACATCTGTCCGACACCCAGTTGGTGTTATTCCCAAATGTGCTCTTAGGTGATGATCGGGGAAACCAATTTGCTGGTGAGCACATGTGGTGCTTATTTTTCCATTCTTGGGATACTCCACTTAGTAGAATGGGTTCCAACTCTTTCCAGGAGAACAAAAGAGATTCTATATCACCGTGTAACCTATATTTATTTAGCATTCTGCTCGAAGGAAGGGAGGAAGGAGGGAGGGAGGGAGGGAAGGAAGGGAGGAAGGAGGGAGGGAGGGAGGGAAGGAAGGAAGGAAGGGAGGGAGGGAGGGAGGGAGGGAGGGGATGTGGTTTTATTGAATAGCTTCTGTGTTAGCTGCCTCCCCATGCCTGTTTCATTTAATGCTCTCTCTAACCAACTGAGTCAACTTATGCTTAGATCAAGCGTAAGGCACATGGCCAATGTGAAGTCATTGTTATATTTAAAATCCTGATAAAATTGCAAGAGATGTACATCAGATGGTAGCCTCTAGCTTGGATAGATGCAGAAGCTCAAGTTGAAACCAAACTGTTTTGATACGTTGCCAAGAGTCACAGTAGCAGAGCCAAGAATGAATCCCTAGGCCCTTCTTGAATCTCTGCTATTCATCATTATGATAAATGGTATCTTTTACCCTCAGTTAAGCTGGTCAAGTATTTAGCTTGTCTAATATGGTTTAATAAATAACTCCAAGATCCCCTCAGCAAATATGATAGGTAGTTACTGAGTATTTAACCCAAACTGTAAAGCCAGTAGATTAACATGGCTTTTGAATTACCCATTGCTCTTATTTGCTCATCTGTAAGGATTCTAAATTAACAGTAAAGCATTGTGAAGTACTCATGAAATCCTGAATTATGCATTTCTCCTATTTTTTCCTCTCTTTTCTAGTAAATCTCTTCAGAGAAAGTTGTTTAATTTTTTTAATTTTTCAATTGTTAATTCTTATGGGTACATAATAGTGGTATATCTTTATAGGGTACATGTGATCTTTTGATACAGGCATACAGTGTGAATTAATCAAATCAGGGTAATTGGGTATCCATCACCTCAGGCATTTATCATTTGTGTTAGGAGCATTCCAATTCCATACTTTTAGTTATTTTAAAGTGTACTCTAGCTTATTGTTGGTTATAGTCACATTATGCTATCAAATATGAATATTGTTTCTTATTTCATTTTCCACAGTGGTAGTTTTATGTAATTCTTTGAGATGTAGTCAGTAGTTACTCTCACAAGGTGCTTTGATGATACCAATCTGTAAAAGATTGTCTTGTAGGTTGTAGATTTAGAAAGGATCAGAAGTTAAAAATCTCCAGAATGATAGAAATCTTTTATTATAAGTGATAAGCTACATATTCAGGGGATGTTTAAAAGAGAAGTCCTTAATACAAAAATTTTATAGTTCTCTTTTTTCAATTTGCTAGTTTGCCCATAGATCAGTGTTTTTAATTTTTTTTTTTTGTATTTGTCCATACCACTGTCCATTTCACTGCTATCATCTTTCTAAATCCTCCCTCATAATGTCTGCCACATATTGCTTTTGGCCTTGACCACTGACTTTGATCTCCATGATACCTGGTGTTAGTCTGAAAGAGGTAGAGTTCTTGAGGCTGAATTAGGGGAAAGAGTTGGGAAGAGTTGCTTCCATCACGCCTGGAGGAAAAAAAGAAGAAGAGTTGGGAAAAGAAATAGAATGTGCATCAAAGACACATCCGCCTGAAACATGGATAAGTGCTTTCTAAAACCTGAAGTCACTGCTTCCATTTATAAACATACTTCTCACACTGGGGATTCTTCTGCACTGAAAACCTTTATCTACTTCTAATAGGAGCTTCTTTTAAGTCAAGGAATTGAGGGAGGCCAGCACTTAAAATTATAATAGTGCTTAGGTTTATAAGGCATATTCTTTTCCAGGGAGGAGAATGGTATGCTGCAGGTGTGTGTGCTGGGGAGGGGGCAGGCAGGTGTCAGAATCTCTATCAGGAGTTCCGTCCCTTCCCCCACCCTGCACTGTGATTCAGAATTGGACCCAGTTTCATCCCCTGAGTGTCATGTGTAGAAGATACAGAGGTGGAGACAAATAATGCCCTTGAGACCCACTGGTGTGGTGGGGCGTGTGGGCCTTGCAGGCTGGCAGGCCTGGATCAAATCCCAGACGCAATACTTTTCACCTGTATGATTTGAACAAGTTACTTCACCTGACTGTCAGTTTCTTCATCTAAAGTAGATATGATAACTACTCTGCAGGGTTAGTGTGAGACTTAAATGAGAGAATAAAATATATGTGCTTATATATAAATATAATATTACCTGGCCCAGGAAAGGGAAACCATAAGTGGTTGCTATATCATGAATAGCAACAAGAAGAAAGGTACTCACCTTCTTGTTTACAGGGGCTTTCTGTGGCCCATGACTGCCTCATGTCTGTCCCTGGTACGTGGGAGGGCACTCAGTTCATATTTACTGACTAAAATGACTCCCAGCAGGCTTATGAGTTGTTATTGTTTTGTTTTGTACTTACGAGTTTAGCATAGGGGTAGGCACCTATATTTTCAGCAGAGATCAAGAGAGAAAGGGTGTTAGCTCTCAGGGAGCTTAAAGTTTAGGAGGGAGGATTGTCGCTACACAAATGATGAAGCAAATCTTCATCTTACTATATGCATGAAAGTGCAGCAATGCAAAGGTACAGGGTGCTGCAGAATGAATAGTGGGAGAGGGCGCCAAACCCAGTCTGAGGTTAAGGAGGGCTTTTCTAGGGACGGTAAATATTTATTATTATAATCCAGATCACCTCACTTCCCAGTCTGGGGCTTGCCTATCATTTCTGAGGTGGCCTAGGGAAGCTTGTTGTATGATTCTCCTGATAGGAGGACAGTTAAACTGCTGTTGATTTGCAGATGTGTTGGTACTGTTGGAAGACTGAAGTGTGGCCACTGCATCTTTCGCAGTCCAACACACAAATAAAAGCTATCCGTGGTAAGGGGCTGTAGTCTCTCTCGTCAGTATTTCTTGGAGTTATCCAGTTTGACTTCTCCATGGCCTTCCCCTGTTAACTTTTCCCCATGAGCTACCCTCTATCTGGTAGTTGAATGGAGATGAGATTGTTCTGCCATAGCCCATAATCCTGATCACATCTCTCCCCTCCTTTAAAAACTCAGTGACGCCTCACTGAGTTACATCTATGATATAACTTTCTGACTCCTTGCCAAGACATTCAAGGCCTTACACGATCCTAGCCCAGGGAACCTTCCAGCCTCACCTGCGAGTCCTCCATGCTGCCCATATCCCAAGCAAACAGTTGCATTGCCATTGTCTACATGGATCTTCTACCCAGTCATTCCTTTTCCTTTCCTCATAAGATTTATAGCACCTGAAATATCTTTACTCCATATTACTGCCTGTAGACCTCATCCTCACCATCCATATGGTAAAGTCAATTGTCACATTCGCCTACTTTCCCCGGCCACCCAAACTTTGTTTCTACCTCTGTTAACAGCAGTTTTCACATTCTGCTGTTTGCAGTTATTTGGAACCTTCTCATCCTTTTAATTAAACTGTGAGATCCTAGAGAGTGGGGACTGAGTCATGTTCATCTCTGCATCACGAGCTTGCAGATGGTGGTGTTTGGGGAGCACAGTAAATGTTCAATTGAATTGACCCAGGCCGCCTCGTAGACAGTTATACTCCAGTGTGTGTTTGACCTGCTTGAGGTAGAGGAACTTCTTAAGGAATTGACTGTCTCTTGTTTTCTACAGATGCCTTACCTCTGTTTATTCAGCAGACCTCTGTGGAGTCCCCATCTCTCCGCACTAGATCCATGCATTAATAGCAATGCTAGATGTAAGAGAATTGTATTATACCTGGCCTTTTTGTTTATGCTGAGAAGTTAGCTATATTCTCTTATCTCATTTTAGGTAATGCTGATTGCCATTTAATATTAAATATGCTCATGAGTTAACATTTCTAGGTTTTATATGTTTAATACCATTAAAGTTTTTATTCCACCCGGAGTTCTCCTCTGAGATCCCTAGTCGTATATCCAGCAGCTTGCTCAATATAACCACTAGAAAGTCCCATGGTCCAAAACTGAACTCAGGATTTGCGTCCCAAACCCATTCCCCTGCCAGCAACTTGCCCCTCTCAGCTTGCTGTGGAAACCAGAGACCTGAGAGTCATTCTTAAAATTTCCCTCTTTCATATCCCACATCTAATCTGTCACCAAATGATGCATATTTTCCCTAAATATCTCACAAGTTCAATTACTTCTCTCACACCTTGCTGCTACTCCCTACTCCCCTGGTCCAGGCTGCCATCCTCTCTTGCCTGGACTTTAACAGCTGCGGGGAGTCAAGAACACTGGGCGGCTAGTAGTGGGTTAAGTCCACCCACAGCAACGACAAAAGGCAGTGAGTTCTGGAAAGGGCTCAATGGGACGAGAGGCAAAGGAGGTTGGAGAGGACAGTGGTGATGTCATGGCAGAGAGGGAAGCCCTGTGCAAAATGTGCAAAGAAGGCTCCAAATCTGGGGGTCAGGAGACTGACCTGAGGGAGTGTGGTGATGGAGAATTGGAGAGAGACTGAGAGAAGAGTTAGGGCTGGGCCTCTGTATTTGTTTCTGGGCTTCAATGTTTATTGCTGCACAGAGCTCCCACTGTGAACCAATAACTTAGGGAAGAGAGCTGTATTTCTAATGCATTCCTCTTGTACACCTCTCTGCTGTGCAAAGCTGCAGCATTCTCTTTCTTCTGGAACCGCTGGCAGCTTTGCAAGGAGGTGGTACATGAATACTGGTGGGCAGGGTCTGGATATTTCTTGATAACAATAACAAATGACTGTCAGTCTTGGAGAATCTAGGGAACCACTGGATATCCTGGTGGGAAAAGTCCCCTAGTGTGTGCTTGTTCTGTGGCCCCATGGGCTTGCTCACAGATGTTTGGAGAGGAAGCAGTGGCACCATGCCCCTCACTGCTGCCTCGGTCCTGATTTGCAAGACCGCTTATCTCACCCAAGAGGGAATCAATCTACTCTAAAGGAAAATGTGTTAATGTGGAAAGGCTGGTATTCCATGTTCGATCGTGTTTCAGAGGGCAAGGGATCAACAGCCAAGATTCAGAAAGGTTCAGGCCTCTAGGATAGTGCTGCACATTTGCTTTTTGGAAGGAAATTCCACCTTTCTGATAACAGTCAATCAGGGAGGTAGGGGGAGAGGGAACTCCACGCTAACGATTGCCATTATTCCTTTTAGCTATAGAAAGGTGCAAGTTGTTAAAAGTTAGACATCTGATTTTCAGTCAAGTCCTTCTGAACCAAAGAATGCAGGCAATTGAAATTCTGTCCATAGGCCAGACATTCAAGGCAAGAAGGAAACTAGGCATTCGTGAGAAGGACCCCGGAGTCCAGGTTAATGACCCAAGGCCAGGCAGCCTGCAGCCTGCTCTGACGGCCCCCAGCGAAGGTCATTATCTAAAAGTGGTTCTGTCTCTCCTGAGGAAAAATAGAAAGAGAAGAGTGAGTGAAATGTGTATATACAACAGTATACATATTACATCAACAAAATAAGTAATCAGTACCTTCTTCAGTATAAAATTATTCATTTCTATTCAACTCCTTTGGAATCAGACAGTTCTATAAAACTCCTGGGAGAAGAGACACTTAAAGTAAAAATCACTCACTCATTTCTTACTTTCATTGTAGTTTAAGCCTATGCATTCGAAGGAACGTAGACCCATATTTGAAGCCTATTCATGCAGTGATACATTGGACAAATATTCTAATGTTATCCGAGCATGTGCAGGTACATATAGGATGAAAGCATAGCAGAATGCATTTAGTAGGTATCATGTAATGTGCATAAAAATGTCCAGAGGAGATTAGCATTTGTGACTTAGTGTCAGATGGCCTGGGTTTGTCCTCCGGCTTTGACACTCATTATCTGTGGGATTTTAGACAAACTACTTAGCTTTTCTAAACTTCAGTTCTCTCACCTGAAAAATGGGGATAACAGCACCTAGTCTCAGGAAAGTTGGAAAGATGAAGCGCTTGCCCACTGCGGAGTGTGGGGCATCACCATCATTCCCCCCGCAGCAGCGCTTGCTGGATCTGTGCGCTGTCCAGGTCTGCCTGTGTAGCCAGAGCTGGTGGCAGTGGCAATGTGTACACTCTCTGTTGTGTTATAGCAAAGCATAATGTCTCTTCTGGGGCCTCTGTCTGTTCCGTACTCAGGGACAAGGAGGTAGAATGCTTCCTCGGCCCCTTTCACCTGCTAGACTGGGTGGACCTGTCTCCGACAGCCAAGCTGACGAATCACTAAAACCCCCTTTCGTTTCTCTTTCCCTGCTTCAGGCCCAGAAGTCTGGCTCACAAGGGAACACCCAGGCCGCAGAAGACCTGCTGCTGCTCAGCAAACCCCTGACAGACCTCATCGGCCTGCTCGTTCCGCTGGTAAGGGCTCACCCGTTTGTGTGTCTTTCAGCATATCACTGAGGTAGAAGTAGTTTTATTTGCATTTCATGATATCTTGAGTTTGTATGTTATTTTCATCCCCTTCAAAACCAGACCCAAAATAAACTTCAGAAGATTATGTGGCCTGGAAATACTAAATTTCTACTTTATTTTAAAACCAGGTGTGGCTTATCATTCATTTAAATAGATATTTAAGTAAGGCAGAATCGCAAATCTAATTACTTAACGAACGTGAGGTAAAAAATTCAACAAATGAATTCCGACAAGGAAGAAGAAATCGTCATGGGAATGCATTCCCTTTCCGAAAGATATGTTAGAGTTATGTTCGGCACACAGGACTCCCCAGACATGTGAAAGCACAGGCCCAGACCTAGGGCATACCCCTCAAACTCAGCAGAAATGAAATGAAATAGGTGAAATTAAATAAAAACAGGTTTTAAGACTATACAAGACCACTGAATATATGAAAAGAGCCCAAAAGAAACTTGCAGTTTGGACACACTAAATAGTTCTAACAAAACCTGAAAAGGGCCCACTGTGTAGACACATGACTCCCATCCTTGGACAAAGCACTCAGCCAGAGGGGTCAGTTGATGAAACTCCGTAAGTGTCATGAGAACCTCTCCATATTTGTGGCTACAAGAACTGGGCGTGCAGGTAACCTGGGGAAGTGGGTCACCAACGCCTCCACCCCTCCCAGAGGCAGGCAGACAGCTCTTGAGTTCTGTAAAGACTGCTAGTGTTTGGCTTTTCCCGCCCTGTGGCTCAGAAGAAGACAAATGCAGTTTAGATAAATAATTCTGTAGACTTAATCATATTCAACAAGTAATGGTTTGGTTCAAATGAGAGAGAAAAAGGGGAAGGAATCAACCAATACTGAGTTATATTAAATAACAGCATGTAAGAAATAGAGCAGTCACAAAAAAGTAGCAGAGGGCTCACAGTGAAGTGATGGAACAACCCAAACCCCCAGGAAACTGGACATGCCCTTGACAAAGTGGAAGGATCTTTGGTGCAGAACTTTGCACAAAGTTACAGGGCAAATAGCAAAGCTAACCACTCCAGCTCAGCGTACAAGGCTGAATCCTGACAGCCAGCTCTCTCACAGGTAGAGGACAGGCTCCTGTGAACAGAAAGGAAAGACTAACACAAGCAACCTACTCCTTAGGGACATATAAAGGACTCAAAACAGCCTTATTACGTGTAAGTAAACTTGTGCAATATGTGATATGTAGGACCACATTTATATTTATGGCAAAAAAAAAGGTTAAAAGAAAAATAGCTTAAGAAAGACAGATGAAGAATCCATTATAGATCAAACTTTTAGGACACTCCATTTGGCACGTATATCTTGTAGACAAGGTTTTGGTGTTTGCCACATTCTAAGATTTGTTTTTTTGAATGGGTGAATTTATTACAATCAGACTTATTGTTAAAACTTATCATTGGTCTTTATTTTATATGTTCTTTCTAAATGTTTTCTTTTATTGGGTATAAGATTTAATGCAAAAAACCTTTAACAGGACAAGGGAAAGGATTCTATAATGGTAAAGGATAAAATCCACAGGAAGATGTAACTGCTATGAATCTTTTTGAATCAAATATCAGAGTGTGGAACTATATAAACAGAGAAGGACAGAAAACATACAGGGAGAAATCCAAGAAACATGCTGGTATTAAGAAATTGAACATAGCTTTCTCATTGCTTGACAGATCAAGAGGGTAGAAATGATGCTATAGGGCAGGGATTGGCAAACTGTGGCCTGTGGACTAAATCTGGCCAACTGCTTATTTTTATAAATAAAGTTTTACTGGAACACAACCATATGGACAATTCATTTACATATTGTCTATGGCTGCTTTTGCACCTAAATGGCAGAGTAGTTATAACAGAGATCATAGAGCCTACAAGCATATATTTTTTATTTTTTGGCTCCTTACAGAAAATGTTTGTTGACCCCTGGTATGTAAGATACGAATACTTTAATAACATTGATATAATAGAAATATATTTATCTTCGTACTCTGAAAATAGAGTCTGCACCTTCTTTTCAATTTTCTGGAAAATACTTTTAAAAAATTGACTGTGCATTATCAATAAATTCCACTAAATAGGAATTGTATAGACCGCATTCTTTAACCATAATACTACAATTAAACTGGAGGGAAAAATAAAACAATTGAAGATGTACTGTTAGCAAATATTATCCATGAGTACAAAGAATAAGATAATGTGCACATATCAGTCTAGGTCCAATCAGGAGACAGAAACTATACAGTGATTTGAATAGGAACATTATTAAGCTATGACAAAAGGATAACTGTAAGATTTTTAAAGAACTCTCTAGGGTACCTTAAAGCTGAGAGAAAATAACCAAGGAAGGACAAACTTGGAAAGGGGACCCCTCCCCAAGGCTGTGGGTCAGACCTCACTGGAGAAGACATAGCTGCAGCCCACAGCACAGTGGAGATGTTTGCTGGGTTGCCAGGGCTGGAGCTGGTTGCTGGGAAAGTGGGGAACAATCCTCCAGGGTGCAGGGAAATTCTGGCCAATGGGCAGGCACACAGAGGGAGGCAGGGTGCCCCTGTGGGCGGAAGGCCTGCAGTGCTTATTGGGAGGACCACAGGAAACAAACCCCTGGAGGAAGCAGTCCAGCAGGCGGAGTTGGGCCTCCAGGGCATAGTGTCCATGTTGGGAGGGCAGCAGGACGATGATCACAGGCTAGATGAGGGCTGAGGGTTGCTGAGGGACCACAAATTCTGGGCACATGGTAGGGCAGCATACCCCTGATGCCATCACTTACAGTTATCATCAAGTGCAGCCACCAGAACCATCTGGAGAGGCCCTGACTCCTGAAGCATGCCTCCAGCATCCCCTCCTGACTAATCTCACCATCACACTCTAAAGGAGGAACGCTTCAAGGAATTCTGCCCATTGTCACAGAGAATGTACTGAAGGGTGAATTTGGAGCTGAGAGGGAGTGAATAGATAACTGGCACACAGATCAAACTGAGTTCATTCTAGGAAAGTAAATGATCAAGTGCTAGGGAATCTCACATTCCTCAAAGTCACATGGCTTGTAAGTGATAAAGTCTGTATTCAAACATGTCGCTGTCTAACTCCCACTAGCAATGGATGTGTTCTAGTTGTCTCAGATATTGTCAGTTATTTTTTTAAAATTTTTTTTGCCATTCCAAAAGGTATGTAGGGATGTTTCATTGTTTCAACGTGCATTTCTATAATTAGTTTTATTGAGCATTTTTTCATATGCTTATCTGCTACTATTTGTATTTTAAAGTTATTTTTAAAATAGAATTTTATTCATAATATGAATACATTAAAAGTAAAAGGAAATTGAGTTACCTTTTAAAAAAACATTTTAAATGTATAATTTCAGTGTGTACAAAATTCCGTAGTGTTTTAAAATCAAATTATAGTTCCCTGGAAGACGTTTAACTAACTTTAATTAATTAATTAATTTTAACTTTATATTTTTGCCAATTCTATAATCTTTCTAGTTAAGAACATTCAGTTGCCCTTTCTCAAATGGAACTTTTCCATGATATTCATCTTCCATGGAATTATAAATTAAAAATGACAAAGAAGATAAAATCTAAGAAGTAAAGTGGATACAAGTAAAATAATAGCAGCAATAATAGTGAAAGTCTGTATTGCAGAGAGCTTATGGCCCTGGGCTCAATCTACCTCTGTCACTTACCAAGTGTGTGACATTGGGCAAATATTAAGTAACACTATTTCTTACTTAATTTACTGATGACACCACAGTTTCCTCATCTGTAAAATGGGGTTAATAATACTAACTAGATCATGAGGTTATTGTGAGGATTAAATGAACAGTACCTGGCACATAGTAAGTGCTTAACCAATACAGCTATGTAAAAAGTGGTACACATTTGTACCACTGTTAGTTATCTAATGCTGACAGTGAGCTAGATTCTGCTATTAGTGCTTTTACCTTTGATCTTATTTAGTCCTTTTTTTTTTTTTTTTTATGATGTAGGCCTGTCCTCACATACAAATAAGGACCCTAAAGCTTCCAGAGGTTAAAAATACAGAATAGCAGAGCTAGGTGTCTGACCTCAAAGTCCACATTTTCTTCATCACCATCCTACTTGGCTTCTGGATTAACACAAACACATTAAACTCTTAACTTTATTACGTGTTTGTAAATAAATATTCTCACTGAAAGAGAATATTAATACATTTGATTAGACAGCCATTCTGGGTTTTTTTTTTTTTTTTACACGTTTTCTTTTTTTAAAAATTTTGGATAGAAGGTATTCTTAGCTAAAACATGGAGTCATCTCCAGATACATCTTTTTGTAGTTGATGGAGTTGTTCTAAATGGAGGCTACTTTTTGCCTTTTGTCCTAAGGGCAAACAAACCTAGAATGTGGACACATAAATGGAAAAAAAAAATGTTTGTAGACTTCACAAAGCATTTTTGTTTAAGGAGGATAAAAGGAGTTATTTTACCCTTTATATCTAGTTTCTTAGCAGAGTTAACTAGGAGATATAAATGATTAAGATATGCCTTTAGAAGGCTCGGAACAGCAGCACCGAGTGGCTCGGATGAGCTTGGGTTTGCTGACTCTCCTTACAATACCTGCCCTGATTACACTGTTTTTAATTGCTGGGTTTGAGTGATTAGACTTAAATCTCAAGAGAAGGGTGTAGACGGTCCTACCTCCTCTCCTGGAAGAATCTGCCTTATTCAGAATTGTTTGTTGAACAGGCATCTGTCCCAATAGTCTAATCTAACAACCAAAATACAGTCAGCCATGATGAAAAATCCCTGGAGTGGAGCAGTAGCTGAAACTCGAAATGCAGACTTGATTTTCTACCCTGGAGTGGACTAGGTGCTGCCTGGGGATCTTTCTGGAGATTCTGGAGATTCTGAAGTGGATGAAAAGCAGAGGACTGGGAGTTTGGAGCAGATAGGTGGTTTTTCTACAGGCAGCGCAGGTGTGTTGAATAGGGCAGTTTGCATCTACCAAGTTCAAAATCAGAAGGTTCCACCAGAAGGTTGACTATGGGAATTCTGGGTGGGGGGAATAGGGTGGGAGGTGGTCAGTTTGGAGCATAAAATATGAAAAATTTTTTTGTTGCTGTTTGAGAATTTTTGCATTTAAATACTTATTTAGCATGCTTTATGTATTCTTCCCCATTCTTTTTCTGCCCATTATAAAACTTAAACACAACAAAGTACTACCTTGGGCACTAGATTTGAGGCTGACACCTTTCTTTCTTTTTAATTCCTTTGTAGTGCCTTGAACCTTATAAAATTGCCAATATTTCACCATTTTTGGCCTACAAAAGTGGTGATTTCATTTGGTTCAAACTTATATTAGGAATATGTGGCAGTTTTTTGGTTTATGCTACAAATAGGTCCTGAGATTCATGTAGCCTATTTACTATACATAGTATTATCCCCTAACTACTTGAATGGGAATGAAACATGAGAGTGGGCCCCAAAACCAGGGTCTGGCCTGATGGCCATTCTTGGCTTTGTGCAGGAAAGAATTCAAGCATGAGCCTTAAGTTGAAAATGAAAGCAACATTTATTAAACAAAGAGCAAGCAGGCTACCCCATACACAGAGTAGTCCCTGTACATTGTTGGCAAATGCTATTTATGGCTCTTGATTATATGCCAAATAAGGAGTAGATTATTCATGGATTTTCTAAGAGTAGAAATTTCCAGGAATTGGGGGTTCTCCTCTTTTCATACCATATAAGGTAACTTCCAGGGGTTGTCATGGTGATTGTAAACTGTCTTGGTGCTGGCGGGGGATTCTGTTAGTATGTTAATACATTATAAGCAGCGTCTAAGGAACTACAAGGGAGAGCAGAGGTCTGTTCTCATCACCATCTTGGCTCTTACTGGTCTTAAATGGTTTCTTCCCTGCATCCTGTTTTTGTTAGCTGCCTTGGTTGGGGTCTTGCAACTTTTTAATGAGTTGGACCTGCCAGTTCCTATCTCAGGAATATGATATGATTCTGGCCAGAGGTTTCCAGATGGTTGGAGGAGCCATGGCCTTGAAGTCAGAAGTCCAAGACTTAATGTCTGTCTCTGCTGCTACCCAGCTGTGTGATCTTGGATGAAGCACTCTTCCTCTCTGAGCCTCGGAGGATTAAATGAGGTGATGCATGTAAAGGTGCCTAGGTTGGTGCTGGGTTCTTTCTGTAAATTAACTGCTTTTTTTTTTTTAGACTTTGGCAGTTCTTGATTATCATTTCTCTAAAATTTCCCCTTTGATCACATATTATCTTCAGTTTGATTTTTTGCCTTACTCTCTGCTTGCTATTTTTTATTGCAGTAGCCACTCCTGCACTCGTTAAGCACTCTATCTTTTGTCTCTTTTCACTCAGCCTGCCTGCGACGCTACCCCTTTGCTCAGTGTGGGGTCCTTTGCAGGCAGATTCTTGGAGTCTGCTTTATAGACACCCCTACTTGTGTTTATGAATTCTCCCCAAAGACCCCCTTTCGTGGCCTGTCCCTCTCCAGGTTGTCATCTGGGTTCTTACCTTCCATATTTACATATGTAAAAAGCTTGGGGTCTGGTTTCCTTGAATAAATCTACTGCTAATAGGTCTTCATGACTTTCCCCTGAAATTCCCCTTGGAGCAGATTCTTTCACTGTCCCTTTTAGGGTCCTGGATCCTCTTGGCGATGCTGTCCAGCGTTTAGGAGAGGCGACTGCCCAGGGGATAAAACTGTCCTCTGAGGGGTTTTTCCTAGCTCTTTTGGACACTGAGTTCCTGTTAATAGTAACTTGATCACACTTAAGTTCTAGTGTATTGGCCAGACGTCTGCCTACTGTATGTGAGCTGTATTGTGTACAGTATGTGCACATTTATCACCGGAGCCGTTAGGTTTAAAAATGGCCTGTGACAAGAACATTGCCATATGTCTTCTCTGGGAAAGATTAACACACATTTATAGCTGTATATAAAGTGAAGAAAAATAGTAATAAGGCTGTTGAGGACCTAAACTAGAGCACATAGAGACCAAAGATAAATTTTACAGTAGTTGTTAAAAATTGTAATAGGTTACAGAATGAAGTACTGGAATTGCTTTCCCGTAGGGAAAAATAAACAGACTTTCAGTTTTCATCTGACATGGATAATTTTGGAGGCATTTGGCCTAAAGGCAAGAGAATGAACATGTTAGCTTTTGAGGTTCTTTCCAGATACGGTCCTGTGAAAGTAAACCTACTTATCCTTGAGAGAATATGAAACATGTCAACCTATAATTTATGACCTATGTTTATAATACACACTGTAGGAGAATCATAGTGAAATGTGTATATAAGACAGTGATTCTTTTTTTTTTTTTTTTTTGAGACAGAGTCTCACTTTGTTGCCCCGGCTAGAGTGAGTGCCGTGGCATCAGCCTAGCTCACAGCAACCTCAGACTCCTGGGCTTAAGCGATCCTACTGCCTCAGCCTCCTGAGTAGCTGGGACTACAGGCATGAGCCACCATGCCCGGCTAATTTTTTTGTATATATATATTTTTAGTTGGCCAGATAATTTCTTTCTATTTTTAGTAGAGACGGGGTCTCACTCTTGCTCAGGCTGGTCTCGAACTCCTGACCTCGAGCGATCCACCCGCCTCGGCCTCCCAGAGCTAGGATTACAGGCGTGAGCCACCGCGCCCGGCCAAGACAGTGATTCTTAATCTGTTTTGAGAATCTAATGATTCTAGACTACTTGCCCATAAAAATGCCTAGATTCGCTTATATGCAAAGTTCTGTACTTCTGCAAACATTCAAAATTTCAGGGGGGATTTCAAACCCTCGATTGGTAACTATAGTATAAGAAGTGGCTAATATAGTTGACTGTATCTCCTGAAGGAAAGATAAAGTAAGGTAATTGTTTGACCAAAATGTTTTATGTCTTGAGAAAATGAAAATCCATGCTATACATTCTAGATGAATTTCTAAACTAGATAATGGCTTTAAGAAATTATGCTACAGCCTGCTTATAGGAGATACTGTTTTTAAAATACTTTATTATATATCAAAGATGCCAGTATTTTGACTGGTTTATATACATCTATACATTTCGTATTAATCATGTATGCCTTTTTTGGCCGTTGGAAAGATGTCCCTCTATAGTCTGTTTAGGATCCCAGTCCTCCCCCTGCATCAAAGCGTGAACTCTTTTCTGTGCTAAATGACTGGGGGACTGTGTGGTCACCTGAATAGCTAATGATTCTGATCAATTCATGTTTCTGAAATCACTGCCAATTTTAAAAATGAATAAGGTAAAATTTAAAAAATTAAAAATAAAACTAAATATAGAGAAAATCAATTTCTGTTTTTTATTTTCTGATTTCTTCCCTTCGAGAAATACGTGAGCCGATTTTTCTCTCTAAATGGTGGCAGACTGGGACTTGTCTGTTCGTTCCCTTCCCTGCCGCCTTCACAGTCAGTGGCATGAAATACAGGTAATGGTTTATGGTGAGTGTGGCTTGTGGTGATGAAGCCCAGAGGTATTAGGTTGTCTTTTTGCAAGTCAAGCCCAAGACACTGGCATTTTACTGGTTCTACACTAAGCAGCTCCCCTAAGGAGTCACTCTCCCATTGAATGATGATGCCCTCTTTCTGACTAGCCACTGCTTGTCTGTCTATTGGACATTTCTACTGGATGCACCATAAGTACCTCAGATTCAACACGGTTAAAACAAACTCATAATTACCCATCAAAACTGTTCCTCCTCTTGTGCTCTGTCAATGAGTGACACTAACTTCCACTCAGTTGCCCAAGCCAAGAACGCAGGCATCATCCTTGTCTCTTCTCTTCCTTCACCACGCTGCCCTGTCTCATCAAGCCCCAGCAGCCCTGCCACCCAAATACATCACAGGCTGTCACTTTCTTCCCATTGCCACAGACGCTGTCATGAAGGCCGCCACCATCTTCTTGCACTTCTATTAATAGGACCACAGGGGCCTTCACCTGGATTCTCTGCCTGATCTTGCACTCTCTGCTCTCTTCTCCACAGTGGAGACAGAGTACTCTCTCCAAAATGCAAAATTCATCCTGCCACTCATCAACTTAAAACCCTTCAGTGTTCCCCCTACCCTTGGATAAACTCCAACTTCTTAATATGTTTATGAAACCATAGATAATCAGACCCTTTCTTATATTTCCAGCCTTTTCTCTTGATGTTCCTTGTCCTACTCTATGTTCCGCATCCCAACTTTTTTCAGTTCTTGCAACATGCTTTGATTCCCTTGGCCTCCGTCTCCTTTAATTTGGTGGCCCTTCCTTGGCTTTCAGGCCTTGGCTTCAGTGTCACTTTTTCCAGGAAGTTACTATGCCTGCCAAGACTGGGTTAGGTTGAACCTGACCCCGGCTCCCATGGCGTCCCTATCTTCCTCAGTTCTAACACATCTCATTACCTGGTACCGAAGTCACTTGTTTATGTTGCTGTCTCTCTCACTAGACCATAAACCCTAGGAGCGAAATCTAATTTGCTTCACTTTGGGGCCTGGTACAGAGAAGAGATTCAATTAATGTTTGTGTAGGAAAGGAATTGAAGAGCTAACAAATGTAGTATACTTTCTTAGTGTAACTGAGAGAATAGACCAAGTCTGGTAAGACATAGATTTAAGTACAAATTTATCAAGATAGTTTGTCTGCACCCCTGCTGCTGCCCCTCCACCCTGCCCCCCAGCTGAGCTAGCCTCTCCTAGGAGATGGTAGTGGTGATGGCTTACCAGCTCCTTTGCAGATTGCATTATCTGGATTTCTCTCTAGAGGTTGCCCTCTTCTTAGCAGGGTTTGCCCTGACATTCACGGGGCAGCCTACGTTCCTGAAATAACCTATACTCTATCTTTGATTGACAAGAAAGGGTACAAAAGGGCAGACAGCATTACCTAGGGATACGCGTGTTTCTAGAAAATTGCTATACTTGTAATAACTGCAATACATAAAAACCTAGCCCTAGGATCCCAGCAGCATGATGAGCGTAGAAGCCTCTGGGCAGTCAAAATAGATGCCACAGCATCATTACCCTTTTCCAACAGAAAAGTTTCCAGGGCTCTGACATTCAGTGTTTAGATTTGGATAGCTTTAGGAAAGAAAGGTCCTGTAACTACAGATCTGTTTTCTCCCGTTACTTCTTATAGCTTGTCTTTAAGTGCTTGTCATGTAGCAATATGATTTTTAATGGCATTTTGTTATTGAACAAGGGTGTCTCCTCTGGGTTGAGTAAGAAAAAATTCACTTATGTGGTAGGATATGAGGGTGCCAGAAAGCAACTCCTCCAGAAAGTCATGCTCACCCATTGATGCCCCGCACTCTAGCATTCTCACGTCCTCTTTTCAAGCCCTCTGTCAGGTAGCAATGCTTTAATAGGAATGCAGCGCGCTAATAGAACACAGGATAGAATGATGGAAGAAAGAGAAATGGGATTTAGAGGGACTAAAGACAGAATTGAATGTGGAGCTGTGAAACATGGGTCATGCCAAAAGCAAAGTTTAGCTAATGAAAAGGTTTTTATGGGTATACTTTATTCCCTGTTCCCAGTACACTTACTTTGATTTAAAACTGTAAGCTAAGAATAATTTTGGATAATTAATGGCTGAGTTTTTTTGAGCATCAGTGAAGAAAGTGTGTCTTAATAATTGGACTCTTATAACCAGATCTAAAGGTTAACTATTAGAACCAGCTAAAAACACATCAGAATTTTAGTTTGACTTTATACATCTCATTTATCATGTAAAAATTGGAAAGGATGGTAATAACCTATAGTTTTTGGAGTTCCAGAACTTAAATTGATTTATGAGGCGTAGTGTCTGTAAAGAGGTCATATACATAAAGAGGTGATTTAAATTTGTGATCCCCAATGCCCAGGCTGTGAACCGGAACCAGTCTGTGGCCTGTTAGGAACCGAGCCATACAGCAGGAGGTGAGCTGTGGGCAGGCGGGTGAGCGAGTGAGCAGTTTCATCTGTGTTTACGGCTGCTCCCATGGCTCACATCACCACATAAGCTGTGCCTCCTGTCAGATCAGCGATGGCATGAGATTCTTATGGGAGCTTGAACCCTATTGTAAACTGCGCATACGAGGGATCTAGGTTGCACACTCCTTATGAGAATCTAATGCCTGATGATCCGAGGTGCAGCGAGGCAGTGATGCTAGTGCTGGGGAGCAGCTATATATACAGATTATCATTAGCAGAGAAGTTTGACTGCACAATAAATGTAATGTGCTTGAATTATCCCCAAATCATCCCTCCCAGCCCCCCGGTCCATGGAAAAATTGTCTTCCATGAAACCGGTCCCTGATGCCAAAAAGGTCAGGGACCGCTGATTTAAATTATTTAGAAATAGATAACCCAAGAGAAAAGAGGGTAAAGGACTTAAGCTGGTAATTCACAATAAAAAAAATACATATGCCCAATGTTAATTTCACCAACCACATCTAACCTCACTAGTAATAAAGGAAATTAAATGAAAGAAAATGAAATACAAGTTTTTTACTTTTTCAATCTTTAAAATTGGAAGCTGGCTGTGGTAATATAGATTATAAATTAAAATGTAAATTTGTATGTATCAAAAGCCTTGAAATTATTTATACCTTTGAATGTGGTCATTCCACTTCTATAAACTTATACATGGGAAATAGCCAGAGAAGTAGAGAAATTTGTGTAAACAGATATACTCAAAGCATTATGTTTAGTATCAAAAACTTTGTTAATAACCTATATGTTGCTCAATTATAAATTAAATTCTATTCTTAGGGTAGAATTCTGTGATACCATTAAATCATATTTCCCAAGCATATTTAGCAATGTGGGAAAATATTTATAACATAGGTTAAATGAAATATCAGAATATGTATTATAACATGCTAATTTAAAAAATGTATTTAAAAGGTATAGTAATTGAAAATATATGTAATTTAAAAATATGTATTTATAAATCAGGGTAATTTCATAATTAGTATATATCCTGATGTATATATCACGCAAAGAGGCAGTCTTTGCTTTGCATGGTTCTGATATGTACAAATTTCAGTTAAATAATATCAGTCCTCTTAATAGCATGGTCCAAATTTCAGTTACTGTTTTATATTGACCAAGAATAATTGCATGAAGTACAAATTTTGCTGCTAGCTCTTCAGTCAAGAAATCGCTATCTAAGTTACATGTGCACATCACCATCAGTGACCAATCATGTCACTTACTTCAAAGTCTGTCAGCAGTTGGTCACTGTGCATCCTTTATTTATTTTGTGTGCAGACAGCAAAGCATGCAGTTATGTTGTCTCCTTTTCCCCTGGTGATAAATCCAGGTGGCATTTTACAAAAATGGATAATTGAAAGAAGGATTTTTCTAGCAAAGAAACTAACAGTGATAATGTGGGAAGTGAAATTTGAATGGAATGTAAATGGCATTATGGAAGAAATTGCTGACTGTAGGAATGTTAACACTGCTGCCATTTGATAGGCCCTGGATATGTAGCCAGAGAAACCTGGAGAAAGTAAACTCATCTACATGAATGAGAAAGTGGTTTTGATGAAGGGGATAGAGATGTCCCAGAGGAAGTGACACAGGCAAACAACTTTACATTAAAAGAACTCTGGGAAATATTCCATGGCATGAAAGTACAAAGGATAAAATGTGGCTAATTTATCCTTACTGAGAAAGGAGCATGACAATTCACCAAGGCATAGAAAAGGTGCTCTCTCCATATCATAAATTATGTGAGAAGAACTCTGAGTTTCTCACAGTAGCTGTTATAAATAGAATTCTCTCTTTAATTCTGCCAGCAAACATCAGCATACTATCTTGTTGACTGGAGACTAAGAACAGGTTGGGTTGGTTGGCTTTCCTGTGGCAATAAATTGGCTGTGTAGTGCTACAGTAAACAATTTTTTGCCTCCAAAATAAGCAGCTATATATGACTTAGCAGAGCATAAAACTTTATGCTGAACTTATGTCGAACCTAGATATGTTGCTTTTCTGCTTTAAGACTTGGTAAGTTTCATGTCTTGGCATCTGGTGCAACATCGGTGAAATTATAAGGATAATAGTTTCTTTTAAGACAGTTGAAATTTTTTTTGATCTCTATTACTTGTGACATTTGCTAATCTTAATTAATTTTTTATGGTCTTCCTGAGGGAGCTAGATCGTGCCCCTCTGCTGCAGAGGACACAGGGGCTTGGTTTCCAACACCAGCGGCCATGCTTGGGTCTGCTTTCTAACTACTATCTAAGAACATGGCTGCCTTGACCCCCTCCCCAGGCAGTCAGACCATTTTGGGCAGATGACCCCTAATACATCTCTATCCACTAAGCCAGTACAGCTGATTGACACAGTGTATAAAGGCTCCTTTTTCATCTAGTTCTTTGAACAATTCACCAGGGAGTTAAAATGACCATTTTCTGCCAGCGAGGGAGTGGTTGGACTAGAAGAACTCTGCTGGCCCCTAGAAGCTCTATCATTTTAAAACTTACTTGAAAGATAATGAAATATCTAACATATAATGAAAGATAATAAAAATACCTAGTATCAGTTTCAAACGAAACTATATACTTGTATATAGCATAGCATTTTCAAAAAGCATCAACCAGTAATGCAGATGCCTCTCAACGTACAGTGGGGCTGTATCCCAATAAACCCGTCATACTTTGAAAGTATTGCAAGTCAAAATGTGTTTACTACACCTAACCTACCAAACATCATATTGGCCTCGCCTGCCTTAAACATACTCAGAACACTTACATCAGCCTATAGTTGAGCAAAATCAACTAAGACAGAGCCTATTTTGTAATAAGGTGTTGAATATGTCATGTAAATTTATTGAATACTATTCTGAACATGAAAAACCGAGTGGTTGTGTGAATACTCAAAGTGCAGTTTCTACTGAGCGCACAAATGCATCTTCTTTTTGCACCATTGTAAGTCGAAAAACCGTAAGTTGAACCATAGTAAATTGGGGACCATCTGTATTCTTAAGGAAGTTGGTTATGTGCAGTTTTTTCCATTTTATTACTATTAAATGATCGCTTAGGTGAAACAGTAATTATATACATAGTTCAAAGTTGTTTATTCTCACATAGAATTTTATTATTTTTGAGTTATTTTGGGCTACGCATGCATGAAATAAGTTGAGAAGCATCAGTTTTGATCGATTTGACCTCATTAGCATCCTTCGTCGAAAGAGTATAGTTATTTTGGATTGTTAGCATATGTGTAGATCTTCTAATAGGTATTTTTATTTTCGTTTTGATTGGACACCCTATGATCATTGGCAGTTAGATTTCCACAGTTTCTGTGTGTCCTTGAGATTAAACTGCCTTGAGGAACTATAGTGAGAGACATCTCTAAAGACTTGAGACGTGAGATTCATTTCCCAAGATCCAAGGAGCAGGCCTGTTGGACTGAATGCTTTCATGTGCAACAGACAACCACCCATTTTACAGAGAAGTAAATTTAAGTATAAATTGTTTGGGTAGGCTATTCCTATCTTTCATTTTGTCAGTGTGAATTGAAGGGGAAATTTTCCAACTCATAACTTTTTTATAATTATGGTTTAGCTCATAATTAAAGATTCACTTGAGGCAAAAATCGGAAACTCACATTTCATGTAAATGAAACCTGAAGCTGTTTGGAATGTAGAGGCCAAGATAATTACCAAATCTATCACGCAGAAACACTGCAAATACAGAAAATTCAATGTTTAACCCAGTGATCGGTTTCCCTTAATTTATCACCGAGAGAAAAATAAATTGACTATTTAAGAACTAAACTCCTTTTTTCTGTACGTTATTGTTTAAAAGTTAATTCAAACTAACACACTTTGACCATTAACACTGGGAAAACATACTAAAATATAAAACAACAGTAAAATAAGGTAATATATTTCTATACTGGGACTTCACATATGTGGTACCAAAAAGTGCAAATGAAAAATGAGTTGGACATCCTGATTATGGGCAGATTAGCACCCATCTGAGTTTTTAATGCACCTGTATGATTTATAGTGTCTTGCATATTTTATCTAAATATTTTGGGCATTTGACAAATAGATTCTATATACCAGTGTCCTTTGTAAAATCATAAAAATAATATACCAGTAAAAATAATTCAAACTCTTTAAAAATGTTAATAAATAAGTAAACATCTTCCTCTCATCTAGACTTAGAGAAAAAAATATTTGCTTTTACAATTACATATATGAGGGCTGTCCAGAAAATATACAGCTATTATTAACATAATGAGAACAGTTACATGGCTGGGTACTTTCCAGACAGCCCTCATATATGTGTGTGTGTGTATAAATGAAGTATGTATGTCCTTTTTTTATACAATAGGATCATAGTATAACTACAGTTTGCAACTTGGCTTTTTTCTCCTTTCTTTGTGTATTTTATCAAAATTTCCATATCAAAGTAAAATTTTCACTCTAAAGTTTTGATTTTTGGAGGATTTCAGATTTTCAGATTAGGGATGCTCAACCTGTATAACTATCTTTGATGGCTGTACCACTGTATGAATATATCATAATCAAGTTAGTTACATCTCCTATTAATGGATGTTTAGGCTTCTAGATGTGTGTATGTGTGGGGGTAATTTTGCTGATAAATAGAGCTGCACTGAAAATTTTTGTTAGATATATCTATGTTTACTTGTACTTATATAATCGTAGGATAAATTCTTTGAAATAGAATTGTTAGGTAAGAGATTGTGAACTTTTAATATTGATATATATTGCCAAATTGCCCTCCCTGAAAGGTAGAGGACCAGTGTCATTCTCGCCAAAAGAGAGATTGCCTGTGTCCCATAGCCTTGCTGATACTGTTTTATGAAACTGCAGCATTTTGCTCTTCTGATATATGAAACCTCATAGATCTTTGATGTTTTTCATGTCTTTCATTGTGAATGTTTAGTATCTTTTGTAGGTAAATTGCCATTTGTATGTCTTTTTCCTGTATATTGCTTTTGTGTAAACTTTGCCCATTTTATTCTATTTAGTTTACCTTTTGCTATTGATTTGTAAGAGCTCTTTGTATAATGAAAAAGCTATTCTTTTGTCAGAACAAATACACTTTTTCAATTTCTTCTTGTATTTTTTTATATGTATCTTCACTATAAGGATAGTTTTCTTAGTCAAATTTATCAATGTCTTTCTTTATGATTTTTGAGTTTTATGTCATGTTTTAAAAGGTCTTCCACCTTCAGGATTATAATTATAGTCACCCACATTTTCTTCTAGTACTTTCATGGTTTTATTTTTTACATTTAGATATTTGATTTATTCAAGATTATTTTTTTTTCAAGATTATTTTGTTGTAAGGAGTAAGGTGGACATCTATGGTGGTACATTGGTGAAAGATCTCAGACATCAAGTACTGTTAAGATTTTGTTTCATTGGTTTTTAGTTATCCTTTGCCATATAATTATTAAATAAGTGGGAGTGGTACCTGCATATCTTAGGAATTTATCATTTGTTTTACTGAATGTGATTGATTATATTTATTCTTTTTATCATAGTCATTAAATAATTGGGAATAGTATTTGTCCCGGAGATAATAGCAGAGCATCTCCTGTGAAACTATCTCCTTGACCTAACTTGTTGCCTTCCTAATAAAACTAAACAAAATGGAAATAGAGTTGAGTAGTGGCTTTCAGGTAGGATGGTTACTCTGGCATATTCCCCAAGGATTACACAGAAGAGCCTTGTTTTTGTGTCATATGAACCTCCAGAGAAAGCAGCATTTTCAGGACTGGTTTCCCCTCTGGAAAGACACTTTTCTTCATTGGTTTATCAGAGAGAAACAGACTTAAGACACACTATGTTGTTTCTTTTGTGGTGATGAAGAAAACTTCATTTAAAGGTGAGGTGCTGAGATAGATAACAGATAGCTTTCCATGCCCGTATTTTTTAAAATCTCTATTTCAAGGTCATACTCATAATCATTTTAGCTTGTCGAAGCTGGTCTTTAATGTCTTAACCTCCTAAAATTATGTATACTAGATTTTTAAACTGTAGAAGCTGCTGTTGCCTTGCTCTCAGCAGAGATAATGGCATAATAGGATGGAGCTGTGTATTTATAGGTAACAGCAACAAGAAAGAAATGGTTGCATCTTTAAAAGTTGAAAACGAAACAATGTTATCTCATTGATGTGACATTCTGTGTGAGACTGTTCAGCAGGAGATCATGGTATTTCCGTGAGTCAGTTGGGTCATCCCTGAATACCCGTTTGTTTAACTGTGGTTGAGTTGGCTTCAGTGATTATCAGATGAATGACCATGGGCCAGTTAGTAAGCCTCTCTTGCTACATCAAGAAAGGGATGGAATTATAACACTTCACAGGATTGTTGGGAGGACTAAAGAAGAAATGCATGAAGAGCTCTTAGCACAACAATTGGCACAGCACTTGGCACATGGTAAATCCGCCCCCCCCATGTTTGCATTTATCTCTTTGCTTTATTGTTACTGGTGGTGGTATTATTTTGATACAAGTAGTGTATTACAAATAGTGTGGTGAAAAACCTATTACGGCTACAATCAATGAAATACAATTCCTAGGTGTCTTTAGATGTGGGCCATATTCAAGATGAGCAGTAAACTCCCTGAGTTTGCTTTGTTTTATTTTTGCCACCCTCCTCCAAAAGCCCATTGATTGCATGTAAGCTGAGAAAGCATGGCTGTGCATCATTTTTGAAACAGGAAAATATGGATATTTAATAGTGTGGATATTTACCCATAACTATGATACGGTAAAGTTAGCAGTTTTGATAATGATGTTTGGCTTTTTTGTTTTGTTTAATGCCTGCAAAATTATCCTGCCTATGGCTCCCAGAGGCCCTTCCCATACTGCATGTTCTATAATCATATTACTGATCTAATAAACATCTATCTCTTATTGTAATAAACTCTTTGTGAACAGCCTCATTAATGTGCTGAAATAATGTACCCGGGGGTATTTCCAACAATTTTATTGTAGCTCTAAAATTAGCTGCCCTAATGGCTCTATTGGTGCAAAAACTGCCACTTCAGCTCCAGCGATTTGAGTCCTCTGCTATGCCACACAGATCATGAAGGTACAGGGAGCAGAGCTCACGGTAGAGGCACTTTGGGGGCAACAAAGTCCTGTGGTATAAAATTGTAGACAAACAATCTCATTTTAATTTTAATTCTGGATCAGTCTCTTTGAATAAATAAACCATTATTTTGTAAAGCTGAGACTTTACCTTATGGAATTTATGCTAAATGTCTAGAAGGCTTAACTATGTTTAACCCATTTTATGTAGAGAATTTTATTCTTTTAGCTGTAAAGTTGTAAAAATTGCCTGATTTGGTAAGTTTTTACTGTTAGGAAGTAGTTTTTTAAAGCCTTTTATTAGCCTTGCAATTTTATTATAAAATATCCATTCTTTTAATGGAAATAACTTTTCTTGAGAATAAATGTATTATCTCCTATTCTTTTTCATTTAGGGTATCTTCTCTACCTCAAATGTATATTATTTAGATATGAGCCCTTCAGAAAGGAATTATTTTAGTATGAAGAGGATTTCATGTATTTTTCAGTATCCTGGATTCAGTAAATAGTAATTTTAACAGACTTCTAGACCATATAATTCTGTAATACACTTTTGAATCTTATAACCAAAAAGTTACATTTCTAAGTTTCTTTGTTCCTTATTTGATGATCATAGGAAATTATGATGGTATGTTATTTGAACAGCTAAAGGCAGTCTGAGCCCTTCCCACCTTCTCTGTTGGTTATAGCAAGTCTTGGATTTGACCAGTACTAGGAGTCATTACATAGGGTGCCTAGGAAATTTTTTCTTTTTTTAATTTTAGTGGTAAAAAACGCAGATTTGTTTCAGATATTTGAATTGACAGAGATATCGTAAGTACCTTATAACAATTCAAACAATATGGAATTGATTAAAGTTTCCCTCTCTTGTGACCCTACCCCCAGTGTAACCACCATTTACATTTGACATGTGTCCTTGCATTTTCTATTACAAGCACTTATATCATTGATTTTCTTTTTTTGTTGTTTTTGCTTTCATTTTAAAAAATAGGACCATAATATACATATTTTGTAACTTTTATTTTAGTATGACGAACATCTTTCCAAGTCAGTACTTATGCATCAATCTCATTCTTTTTAATAGCTGCATAGTGTGTTTTAGTATGAATGTACTATTATTTACTCAGTTCAAACATCTGATGGATGGCCATTTAGATTGTTTCCAGTTATTTGCTATTACAAATGTGGTATAATAAACATCTTTGTATGGTTTTGGTACTTCCACATTTCTTTTGATTAGATAAACTCCCAGAAGTGAGATGGCTGGATAAAAACTTGCTTTTGTTTTAATAAGTACTAATTGTCATGTAACTTCCCAGAAGATTCTAACAATTTATATTCCAATTAAACAGTGTATAAATGTACCTGCTTTCCTACATCTTCACAAGCATTGCATCTTCTGAGTCTTTTTAAAATTTTTTGTCCATTTGATAGGTAAAAATGATATCTCACAAACTTTCAATTTGGATTCTGTGGCTCTAGCATTAAGAAAGAGAAAGGAAATGCAGGCACATGACTGCAAAGTATGTGTAACATTAAGGCACGAAATGTGGAGGATACAGACAAGTAGATTTTATAGAAAAGTATAAATTATCAAAATTGATATCAGAATAGATAAAAATATCAAACTTCAGAAGTTGCTTTAAATTTGATCACCTAACGATATGCTTCTCAGCCTCTTTGTGTAAATAAGAATCTGCCAGGTCTAATTTGTTTTCACCATAAGAGGTAGAGTAAAGAGGGAAATGCCAGTCCAACAAAGAACTCCTACAAGTATTTACGCCCTGTAGAAATTCAAAGATGTCAATATAAATATTATCACCAAAGCAAACACTGTTAGGTAAGATAACCAATCAAAAATTTTTATCTTTTAAGAGATGAATGTTTATTTCATGGGACACGATCACCCTTTCTGCCTTCTAGGTATCTTACAAGACTTCTTTATTAGAAATAGCGTTTTCAAGGACTGTTTTATGACAGAGAATAGAATCTGCTTTTCTGTAGCTGCAGGGGAAAAGGGAACATTTTTCTCTTTATTATCCTGGTAAGATTTCTTTCCCAAGCAGTTGGAAGGCTGCCCATTTGAAGGGTAAATACTAGAATTTAATTTGTTACCTCCAAGAGAAAAAGAAATCTTATTATAATATGAAAAAATAAACAAACGAGTGGATCATGGAGATGTGATATTTTGTATCTACAAGATCTATCATTAAAATGTTGCCAGGCCTAGATGGTTTTACATGTACATTCTAAAGTTTCAAGGAATGGACAACTCCTATGCTATTTAAATGATTCAGAGTATAGAAAAAGTTGGAAAGCTTCCTGGTTAATTTTCTTGAAGGTATCATGAGTCTCATACCGTAGCCTACTTTAAAACAGCACAGAACAACTAAAGATCACCTTCACATAGGAATATAAGTAAAAAAAAAATTTTTTTTAAATAGTAAATCAAATCTAGCAATACATTAAAAGACCAATATAACCAAACAGAGTTTGATTCAGGAATTTAAGACTAGTTCAAGCACTAGAAAAATGTGACTTAGTATCTTAAAAAATTGAAGGAGAATAAAAACACGGCCTTAATAAGTGATGTTAAAAAGTTCAGCTAGTCATTCTTCCTTTTGTAAAACTCCATTTAAGATAGAGTTATCCTTTCAAACATATTGAAGGTTATTTCCTAGAAATCGATAATAAACATTTTAAATTAACACTAAAACATTTTCATTAAAATTGAAAAAGAAGAATGACAGTAATAGTTAACAGTATGGGGGGTATAGGTAATGCTGTAAGATAAGAGAAATAAATCTTTAGTCTAAAAATGATTACTTGTAGTTAATAAGATTTTCATACCTAAAAAAAGAAATTAAAAAAATTTATCGGACCTAAAAAGCAAATTGTAGTAAATAGGCTACATATAATACACAGAAATCAATAACTTTCCTTTATGCTGGCATTAATTTGAAAGAAATAGAAATGGGGGAAAATCCCTTTCACAGAAGTAACTAAAATCACTCTATAGGCCGGGCGCGGTGGCTCACGCTTGTAATCCTAGCACTCTGGGAGGCCGAGGTGGGTGGATCGCTCGAGGTCAGGAGTTCGAGACCAGCCTCAGCAAGAGGGAGACCCCGTCTCTACTAAAAAAAGAGAAAGAAATTATCTGGCCAACTAAAATATATGTATATATAGAAAAAAATTAGCCGGGCATGGTGGCGCATGCCTGTAGTCCCAGCTACTGGGGAGGCTGAGGCAGTAGGATCGTTTGAGCCCAGGAGTTTGAGGTTGCTGTGAGCTAGGCTGACGCCATGGCACTCACTCTAGCCCGAGCAACAGAGTGAGACTCTCTCTCAAAAAAAAAAAAAAAAAAAAAAAAAAAATCACTCTATAAAAGACTAAAATAAATGTAACAAGAAAATACAAGTGTCATATGATGATAACTATAAGAAAACTTAAAAGACATAAAGTATGACCTAAGTGATGTCAGAGACATGCCAAGTACCTGGAAGTAAGACTATCACTAAAAATGTTAATTCTTCTCAAATTAATATACAGATTTAAAGTAATTTTTATCATAATCCCATCCACCCTTGTTAGTTCCTTGAAATGACCCTACAGAATAAATGTGAGCAACTTGCCAAGAGAATTTTGAACAGAAAGGCTTCTTTTCACTTTT
Source organism: Lemur catta (assembly GCF_020740605.2). NCBI lineage: Eukaryota > Metazoa > Chordata > Mammalia > Primates > Lemuridae > Lemur > Lemur catta. The sequence goes on from NC_059145.1 coordinate 44,881,064, forward strand.
CTTTTATTCCATACATTCGTCTCCCGTGTCTCACAAGACCTCTTTAAAGGAAAAGCACAGGAACTCAAAAAGGAATAAAGTTATAATAATGAAGAGGAAGGAGACACAGGTGTCAGTAGCAAATTAAGATTTCAACATACTTCTGGGAGGCAGAAGGCAGATGGAAGCCTGTAGAAGGATTAAATGGGGCAGAGGAAGCCCAGCCCAAAACACCTTGCGAGGGTGTTCAAGGACAGTGGACATTCACCTTCCTACTGAAACCCCACAGCACCTCTGGCCTCAGGAGGAGATGGAAAGAGGGACATTTTCAAGTCTATAAAGAATAGCTCTGCCATTCGAGCTCTCTTATGCTTGTCTTCAGTCTCCACATGCCAAAGACCAAGCCACCTGGCATGTGCCCCTGAGCCCCCACAATGATGCCAGGAATGTTCCCTAAAGAACTTGAAGCTGAGAGGAAATCAGACAGTGCCCCAGAGCAAAGCAGTCCTGGTTTTCTGCAGCGTGGTGGTGGTAGAAGTGATGGTGAGGCTTCCCTGAAGAAAGCTGTCCAAGCTCCACACCTGCCACTGCAGGGCAGTGCTACCACCTCTGTCCACAGGTGATCTCATTAGCTCCTTGCTTTTCATGGTATCTACACTTGGAGGATTTCCAGATTTGTATCTTTAGCCATGACCTGTCCCCCGAACTCCGTTGTCGAATATCTATTGCCTACATGATATCTGCATGAGGCCGTGCAAGCAGATGGTGGTGTGAGCTGTAGGACAGCAGTTTCACTGACTCTTTTGCAGGTTCTATGTCATCCTGCTCTCCTCTCTTTTTCTAGCCTGTCCTCCTTGCACATTCACTCCAGTCACACTGCCTCACTGCTGGTCCTTGGAAACAGCAAGCCACCGCTGTCACAGGGCTTCCCCGCCAACACCTCAACTTTTTTATTATCAAAACTTTCAAACAGAAAAGCTGAAAGAATTGCACAGTGAGCACATACATAACTACCACCTGCATTCTATAATTGTTTTCTATATTTTATCATTTATCCATCTTCCCATCAATGCGTCTTATTTTTTGATGCATTATAAAGTCATGCCAGAGGTCTTTTGAACTTAGCATTCTAACCTTGGAAAGCTCTTCCCCCCAACACTCACGTGGCTCCTTCCCTCACTTAAATTGGCTGTCTGTTCAAAGAATATTTCCTCAGAGAATCCATTGCTAATAACCCTCTCCGCAATGGGCTTATCAGGCCTGACCTTGTATTATGTACCCACTCAGTTACTGTCTGCCTCCCCGTCTAGAATGAGCACTCTAGGAGAGAGGGACGGTACCTGCTTTGTCCACCTGTTCTCTCAGCATCAGGACAATTCCTGGCACATGGTAGATGCTCTTGGCAGAGACTTCAACTTGTCCACCAACATCCAGTCTCCTTATGGACACTGTAGGGATGGAAAAACTCTACCTCCGTCCTCTTAGGATCCTGGCTGGGCCTGAGAATTAGATGAACAGGAGAAAAGCATACAAATTTATTTAATACAAGTTTTATGTGGAGTAGTCAATATACCGGAGTGGTATTTTTTAACTCCTTCAACACCCACAGTAAAAGCTGTATTTCCCAGCTTCGCTTCTGGCTCATTGTGACCATGTGACTGACCAAGGTCAGGCCAGTGAGAAGTGAACAGAAGTGATCCATGTCACATCCAGGATCCACTCTTACTATCACCTGCCTTTTTTCCTGTTCCAGCTGCCTAGGTGGGAGGAGCCTCTGTGTACCTTGAAAACTAACAGGAACCCAGGTTTTGCAGGGTCAGCCTCTCTGCAGCTTAAGTACAATCAATTATCTACCGTCTTGTAGGGACATATGATTTCCTCCAGACTTAGCGAAACTGGCCTTCTGTGAGTTGTTCGTACGTAGTCACAGCCTCCATCTGACCCCACATCGCTCCTTGGGAAGTTACCCGATTCACATTTTCCTCCCTCTTTCAGGCGTTTCAGCAGTGTTTTGCAGCCTTGCCTTTCCTGTGCTCCTAGACATAGTCCCATTTCTTTCCCAGGCTCTTTTCCCTGACAGTTTCCTTGCTGATATCTCCCCACATCCTCACCTTAGCTCAGTTACTAGTAGAGTAACTTTCTGTCCCTCCCCAAAAAGCTTTCTTTCCCTCCCAAAACCACATCTGAATCTGATGCCTCTGGGGTTTCTCCAGGAACAAGTGCTGTGCAGACCAGAATGCTTCATTGCATGAATGTGCCCTCCACTCCTCACTGTCTCTCACACGCACAGAGGTGGAAGAGAGTGAGCTTCCAGGTGCACACTCCTTGGCCCCCAGTAGCTTTTTGCTAGCTATAATGCAGGCCCCTTCTTATGGAGCTCCCCAGGGGCTGTAGCCATGGCATTCTATTGGTAATGCTCCCATCACATTGACATTTCAGTGCACTGTCGCTGAGCGTGGCTGCCATCAGTGTGTCCTGCCCCCGACTCTCCTTCATAAAGTACTTTGTAATTCCTGATTCTAAGTCCACTCTCTTCCATGCCCAAATTTTATCTCATTTGGATAAATTCTGTTCCCCCTTTCTCCCCACCTTTTCCTCTTGAGTAATAAGTCTAAATAAGTTACGTGGGTCACATGTCTCCTTTTATCACATGGGGTGTTTCCAGCCCTGTGTTGTAGCCCTGTCTGTCCTGCTCCTGCAAGCATCCCTCATCCCTGTTTCAGGCTGCATTTCCTGGCAATTTTGTTGTGGATCTCTTTTCTCCTTTTCTTTTTCCAAGCAGCACTATTGCAAACCTCTGTAATATCAGTAAGCATTACCTGCGTCACTCCAGATATGTGATCATTTTTCTGTTGTAAAGTATTCAAAGGGAAGAACCATTAGAAGCAGATAGTTTTGTTTTGGGGAGGGGTGCAGCAGTTGAAAAATTAAATGCTTGGAAGAGGCACTTCATCACATGAGGGCATCATTCCAGGAGTGAGGACTGTGGAAGGATGGGGACCCGGGAGAGGCTGTGCCAGGTCCAGCTCTGTTCAGCAGTCAACACGAAGCAATGAGGACCTGCAAGGGGTACTTCTGATTTCACAGAGAAAATGGGAAATCCAGGTTTTTATGTGAAATCTTCCAATTATTAAATTTTGGAAACTGATATTAAATCTTTAAAATACCCCGGAACAAATGAAACAGGCCTGTGGGGCAGATTTGTACCAGGGCCTACCAGTTTACATCTTCTCTGTCAGACACAAAACCTAGTTCATTTTTATTTATGTGTTAGGACTTAACGTGTAGCACAGTTATGTTTCCTACTGTTACTGCTGTATCGAAATTATCGTTTTCCTGGAAATGTATGACTTTTTGATGTGATTTTGTAAAGATCATATGGCCACATTCCCCTTAGAGGGGAGTTTGTTTTTTAAAAAGTCATTGGAACAATAATGTTTGACATATAAAAATTTACTTTATTTGCAGTTTATATTAGCTGCATTACTTGAGGGTATCTCCGTTCTCTAACTCCGCTTTGTCTTTGACCTCCTGCCATTGGGTGTTTGTATCGGCGCACGTATTTAGCACATGTCCACCGAGTGCCTGCTTTGTACCAGGTGCACTAAGCAGGCCAGCTGTCATGGGCTAAAACAAACGAGTGGACACATTCATTTCTAAGAGTGACGAGTAGTCTTAATCATGAAAAAGGAGAGGTGCTACAGTACTGCAGAGTGGTTTTGGAGGTTGGAAAGGGGGATTAGGAATAAGATGAGTATCCCTTTATATTGGGCGGTTAGGAAGGAGCTCTCTGAGGAGGTGGCCTTGAACTGAGTCATGATTTGTGTGTAGGCACCCTTGTGAAAATAGGCGGTGAGCACGCCAGGCAGAGGACATTGCAGCTGCCACACCCTGAGCAGCACCGTGGCACTCCACGTGAAGGAGAGCCAGAGTGTTTCAGGCATCACGGGCAGGGGCAGAGGAGTGTGCAGGTAAGGCAGGAGAGGCCAGGGGCCTGGCCATGCAGGCTCGGTGGGTGGGCCACAGGAAGGCTTTGGCCCGTGTTCTAAATGCAGTGAGAAGTCATTGGAGGTTTTAAGCAGGGGAGTGTGACATGATCCAATTTAAGCTTTTGAGGAAAAAAAATCACTGTGGCTCCTGTGTGGAAAATGGACTGCAGGAGCACAAGTGGAGCATAGTGGGGCATTTGGTGATTTCTCAGGTGGCTGTCTCAAACCTACTTCTCTCAGCCATCGGTGACAGAATCCACCCAAGTGTCTAAGGTAGAGAGATAGGAAGAGCAGAAGGTAGCATAGTCAGGGCAAGGCTTCCCAACAGAACTCAGGATCTTAGAGGTCACTGTTAACACATTCCTCTTCCATGTTTTCTAAAACTTTGCTGTTGTAGTAGAATTATTTAAATCTCCTTCTGTATTGACAGTTATGGCTTTTTAAATGAGCTATGTTTTCCCCTTCTTTAGTTATTGACATAGAAACTGTCATTTCATAATGCACATGAAAAATGCATTATGCAAGTTAGTTGGGACAGTGCAGGAGGCCCAGAAGTCAAGGTTGATTTGATCTGTCTGTGACTTTCAACTTGTTTTCAGATTTTTTTTACCTAGTACTCTGGTCTGTGATATATAGACTTATACCTAAATCAATAAAGGTAGTGACAGGTTTTCTTCCCTCTAAATTTCCACATTTAAAAATATAATGTGCCTGGGGTCCAAGGACATTAAAGAGTACCCTCCCTTCTCAAGGGAAAGGGGCCGGTGTCGAGGCTGTGGGCAACACAGTTTCCTTGGGCTGTGTCATCTGGAATTATCACCAATCTTCAGCTTAATGATATTTCCTGCTGCCTCTTTAGCTGAGTTTGGGCAGGAGTGATATATGAAAATGAAGAGGAACAGGATTGATGGCCTAACAGGAAATCTTGTTAAAGATGTCCTAACACTACAGATGAAATCTCCTCTCCAGGTGCTTTTAGGTAGTATAAAAAGTATAGAACTAAGTGATTATTTTTTTTCTTTCTTGGTTAGTGTATTCTCATCTCTGAAAATAAATGTTTTGATATAATTATTGAGAAAGCACTGCAGCAGGCAATATTTTTAAGATAGAATATAAAATAAAAAACATTTTAGAATGCATTGTATCACATAAATTGAATAAAGGGAAGTATATGCAGCACAACTATGATTTTAAATTGTTTTAAAACAGTCTTTAAAATTCAAGCGTAAGTTTACTTTGAAATATGTCCAAATTGTGTATATGTATGTATTTATATCTTATCTCTCCCACAAAGCATTTTGGGTGGCTAATAAAAATGTTTACCATAAAGTTAGGGTTCATAGAAAATATAAGATGCCAAATGGACATACTTATACTAAAACTGGATTTGTTGTTTATCTGAAGTTCAAATTTAATTGGGTGCTTCTTTTGTTAAGTCTGACAACCCTAAATAAAGTAGGAAATATGAATAAAGCAATGAAGATAATAGAGGGTGAAGTTTCTATACACATAAACAGCCTAATATAATGACTAAAGTTGGGCCATGTTTTTGGTTTTGAGACTCTTAGTTGCCAGACAAAAATGGAAATAAAATCATTAACAAGATATACATTGCCTAGAAAGGAGGAGAAAAAGGAAAGAAAAATACAGATTCCTTAGGACAAGAAAGATTTTCTGGTTTTTAGGTTTGAAAGAACATTTTTTTATGGGTCTCCATGAAAGGGGCCGCTTTGTGATGATGGGGGTTGGGGTGGTAATATCTACTTTTTATTGAGCATTTTATGAACTAGATAGTGGCTTTTGAAGAGCAGAAGCTTTTAATTTAGAAGAAGTCAGTGTTTATCATTTTTTCCCCCTTTTGTAAACCATGCTTTTGCAGTCATAGCTAAGAAATCTTTCACCTATCCATGGTCAAAAATATTTTCTCTTATGTTTTCTCTTAGGGGTTTTACAGTTTTAGTTTGTATATTCAGGCTTATCCATTTTGAGTTCATTTTGGTACACGAGGCTTATGTTCTTGCATATTGTTTGAGCATTTGTTGGAAATGTGTTCTCAACTGCATTGCCATTGACCTTTATCAAAAATCAGCTGACTATGTTTGTGTGAGCCTATTTCTGGGCGCTTCTTTTTCAGGTTTGCTTTGGATATTCTATGTTCTTTGCATTTTCATATGAAACTTAAACTTGGCTTGTCAATTTCTGCCAAATAGAAAAAAACCTATGGGATTTTGATTGTGTTGAATCTACAAAGTAATTTGGGGAAATAGGCATCTTCATAATATTGAGTCATCTGACTAATGAGCAAGGTATATCCCTCCATTTATTTAGGTCCTTTTTAATTTCTCTCAGCAATATTTTATATCTTTCAATGTATAGATAATTCACTTTTTGTCAGATTTATTCCTAAGTATTTTTAATTTTTTGATGCTACTGTATGGGTATTGTTTATCTTAATTTTGTTTGTTGCTTAATGAAAAGTACAGTCAATTTTGTATGTTGCTCTTTAATCGTGCTACTTTGTTAAACTCATCAGATTTAAATCACATCAGATTTTCTTCATAGAGGATCAGACTTATGCAAATAAAGTTATAGTACTTCTTCCTTTCCAATCTGGATGCCACTGGCCAGAACCTCCCAAACAATAGTGAGTAGAAGTGGTGCGAGAAGACATCCCTGTCTACCTTCCTGATCTCAGGGGGGAGCGTTCAGTCTCCTACATGCCCTTTATCAGGTTGAAGAAGTTGCCTTCTATCCTATTTTGCATTATAAATAGGAGTCAGATATTGTCAAATACCTTTTCTATTGAGATGATCATGTGGTTTGGGGTATGGTGTTATGGGTTAACTTGTGTCCTTCAAAAAACATACGTTGAAGTCCTAACCTCCACTACTCCAAAATGTATGTATTTGTACATAGGGTTCTTGCAGATACAATTAGTTAAGATGAGGTTATTCTGGAGTATGGTGGGCCTCTCATCCAATATAACTGGTGTCCTTATAAGAAGATAGCCACATAGAGACAAAAATCCCCAGGGAGAATGGCATGTAAAGACAGAGGCAGTGGTTGGAGTTATGCTGCCATAAATCAAAGGGGCTACCAACTATAAGAGGCAAGGAAGGACCCTTCCCTGGAGGCTTCAGAAGAAGCATGGCCCTGCCAAAACCTTGCTTTCAGATATCTAGCCTCCAGAACTGTGGACGAGAAAGTTCTGTTGTTTTAAGCTACCCAGTTTGTACGACTTTGGTATGGCAGCCCTAGGAAACTAATACATGTGGTTTATCACATTGACAGGCTTTTGAATGTTAAACTGCCCCTGCAGTCCTAGGATAGTCTCCACGTAGTCATAATATGTTATCCTTTTAGTATATCGTTGGATTTTATTTGCTGTAATTTTGTTTAGAATGTTTGCATCTATGTTCATGAGGCTTATTGTTCTATAGTTTACTTATTCTGTCTTTGTCTAGTTTTGGTGTCAAGATAATGTTGATCTCAGAGAAGGAATTCCCTCCTCTTCAATTTTCTTAAAGACTTTGTATAGATCAGTATTGTATTTTAAAAAAAAGTTTATTGAGAAATAATTCACATATGTAAAATTAACCCCTTTAGAGTGTTAATTCAATGATTTTTGTATATTCATGGAATTATGCAACCATTATCTAATTATAAAAATATTTTCATCACCCCCCCACCCCCCGCAAAGCAATCTCATACTCATTAGAAGTCACTCCCCTTTTTCTCTTCTCTACACCTCCAGTCAATCACTGATTTACATTCCATTTCTGTGGATTGGCCTATTCTGGGTATTTCATACATATGGAAAAATATATATACAGTATATATAGTATATAGTATACTACATATATACTACATATATATAGTACATAGTGTGTATATATATGTACTACATATATATGGTATATATACACACACATATACATAGTATGTGGTCATTCCTTTCCTTTGTTCTTCTAGCCTGATGTCTTGAGGTTAATTCATGTTTATAGCATGTATCAGTACTTCATTCCTTGTTATTCCTGAGTAATATTCCATTATATGGGTATGTCACATTTGTGTTTCCATTCATCAGTTAATAGACATTTGAGTTGTTTTTACGTTTTGGCTATTATGCATGATATTGCTATGAATGTTTGTGTACAATTGCTGTATAAACATATGCTTTCTTTCTCTCGAGTAGATATATACTTAGGGGTCAAATGGTAAGTCTGTGTCTAACCTTTTGAGGAACTGCCAGACTGTTTTCCAGAGTTCTTGCACCATTAACATTTCTACTAGCAGTGTATGAGGGTTTCAGTTTCTCCACATCTTTGCCAACTTCTTGTCATTGTCTGTGTTTTTGATTATAGCCTTCCTATTGTATGTGAACTGGTATCTCATCATCATGCCTCAATATGCATTGTCCTGATGGCTCATGATACAGAACATCTTCTTGTGCGCTTACCATTTGCATACCTTCTTTGGAAAAATGTCTATTCAAATCCTTTGCCCTTTTAAAAATTGAATTCTTTTTATTATCGAGTTGTAATAATTTTTACATATTGTATATATACAAGTCCCTTATCAGATATTAGATTTACAAAATATTTCTCTTGTTCTGTGGGTTGTCTTTTCACTTTTCACTCATTTACAGCACAAAAATTATAAATTTTGATGAAGTTTAATTTATCTATTTTTTCTTATGTTGCTTGTGCTTTTGGCATCATACCTAAGAAACCATAGCCTAACGTAAGGTGACGAAGACTTACTCCTATGTTTTCTTCTACAAGTTTTTGTACGTTTAGCTCTTATATTAAGGTTTTGATCCATTTTGAATTTTCCTAATATGGTGTGATGTAGGGGCCCGGTTTTATTTTTTATATGTGGATATCCAGTTTTCTCAGCACCATTTGTTGAAAAGAGCATCCTCCTCCAACTCCCATTGAATTGTCTTGGCACCCTTGTCAAAAATCAATTGGCCATAAATGTAAAGGTTTGTTTCTGGGCTTCTAATTCTATTCCATTGATCTATATGTCTGTCTTTATGCCTGTACCACACTGGTTGGATTACTGTAGCTTTGTTACAAATTTTGAAATTAGGAAGTAGGAGTCCTCCAACTATATTCTTCCTCTTTCATATTGTTTTGGCTATTCTTCGTGCATTCTATTTCTATATGGATTTTAGGATCAACTTATCAATTTCTGCAAAACAAAACAGCTATAACTTTGATAGAGAATGCTTTGAATCTGTAGATCAATTTCAGGTATATTGCGATCTTAACATGGCATCCATGAACATGGGAAGTATTTCCATTTATTAATATATGGACATTCTTTTAATTTTGTCAGGGTTTTTACAATGTTTTGTAGCTTTCAGTGGGTATTACATTTCTTTTGCTAATTTTATTTCTAAATATTCTATTCATTTTAATGCTATTATAAATGAAATCATTTTCTTAATTTCAACTTTAGATTATTCATTGCTAGTGTATAGAAACACAATTGATTATTTTGTATACTAATCTCATATCTTCAGCCTTGTTGAACTTGTGTTTGTTTATTAGTTCTAAAAGTTCTTTAATGGATTCCTTAGGATTTTCTATATATAAGATCATGTCATCTACAAAGAGAAATAATTGTATTTCTTTCTAGGTGCTTTTTATTTCTTTTCCTTACCTAATTCCCCTAGCTAATGCCTCAATATAATGATGACTAAAAGTGGCAAGAGTGAATATCACTGTTTGTTCATGATCTTAGGAGAAAGGAATTCACTTTTGCTGTTAGGTATGTTAGCTATAGATTTTCCATAGATGTCCTTTCAGTTGAGAAAGTTACCTTCTGTTACTAATGTGTTGAGTGTTTTTGTCATGAAAAGATGTTTCATTTTGTCAAATTCTTCTTTTTTGACTATTGAGAGGAGCATGTAGTTTTTGTCCTTTATTATAATACTATTGTATATAACATTGATTAATTTTCGTATGTTAAACTAATTTTGCATTCCTAGGATAAATCCCACTTGGTCATGGTGTATAATACTTTTAATATATAGCTGATTTGGTTTGGTAGTATTTTGTTGAGGATTTTTGCATCTATATTCATAAGGGATATTGGCTTATAGTTTTATTTTCTTGTAATGTCTTTGGTTTTAGTATCAGGGTAGTACTGTCCTCATAGAATGAGTTTGGAAGTATTCCTTTTTTTTTTTTTTTTTTTTTTTTTAGTTTTCTGAAAGAATTTGTATAGAATTGGTATTTCTTCTTCCTTAAAGAAGTAGAATTCACCAGTAAAGCCATCTGGCTGTGGAGTTTTCTTTCAGGAAGGTTTTTAGCCATAAATTTATTTTCTCTAATGGACAATATGCTACCCAGGTTATCTATTACTTCTTGAGGTAGCTTCAGCCTGTTTTCTTTTTTCTGGTAATTTGTCACATCAACACTAGCTGTCTTGGTCTTTTGGGACTTTTTGTTCTTCTCTTTTCAAATTAAGGAACCCACTGGGATCCACATTTATTGTCCTTCTTGTACTTAGGCCTGGAAACACTCTCAAATCTCTAATCTGGGACAATAATAGAGCTCACCCTGTTTCTTTATCTCTCAGGGATCACTGTTCTTCATTGCCTGATGTCTAGTGTCTTAATAACCATTGTTTTATGCATTTCTATACCAGTTTGTTGTTTCAGGCGGTTGGGTATATCCATTTTCTGTTATTACTGGGAAGATTTTATACCTGACAATATTTCTTAATGGAAAACAAAACAAAACAAACAAACAAAAAAAAACAAAGACATTTTCAGATCTACAAGGATCCAGCAAATAAATCCCCCTGGAAAATATTACTTATAACAACATCCTCCAATTGTTTAAACAATGACACAAAATTAACTCAAAAATAAAGAAATTTTAGAGTTGATTGAAATAGAAGCCCAAGTACTTGTGCCTATCTTACCAACTACCCCAAATCTATGAAAATAGAGAAGGATTAAATGTGTCTTACAATGCTGGGAGAACAGAAAGAGAAGCTGTTAATGGAAAAGAAATGTTATGCAATTACTAGATAATAGAAGGCAGATGGGACTGAACTGAAATAGTGGAGAAACCTAACATACATAAGAGAAAACTAACCAGAAGGTAGGAACAGCTGCAGAAAATCTATAAACTCAGAGTGAGGTGGAAAACTGATAGAGGCCCTAGGCACCTACCAGGCGAATTGAAGGTTAACATTCAGAACAGTCAGGCCTCTCCCCTTATCCACATTGCTCTGCCTTGTTCCAGCATCAGAATTCAAGTACTGCACTGTGGAAAGGGTGAACTGTCTATCTGAGGTGATTTCTAATATGGGGGTCAGCCTAGGAAAGCAGCTTTGGGGAGTCAGAGGGAAAGAGAATACAAATGGGGTGGGCAGACAGGGAAGCCACTTAAAGAAACAGGCATGTACAAATGCAGAGGAAATCCAAGCCAGCTGCCTATAGTAATCTACCCAATCGTTCATTCATAAAACAGAAAATCAAAGACCATTAGACTTTTGGGGAAGTATAACAGCAAGAAGTAGAAAGACCAAGGTAAATAAAGAAAACAGCTGAGCACAGAAGAAACAAAGGTGCTAGAAAGTGTTGTGGCTTGAATCAAGGCCCCCCACAAAAAATAATATAGATATAATAATATTATAGTATAGTATAGTATTATTATATTATAATCATGGCCCCCCAGTACCTCAGAATGTGACATTGTTTGAAAATAGTGTCATTCCAGATGTGATTAGTTAAGATGAAGTTACACTTAAGTGGTGGGGCCCAAATCCAGTGTGACTGCTGTTCTTATAAGAAGATGGCCAGGTAAAGACACAGGCACACCCCTAGGGAGAATGCCATGCGATGATGAAGGCAGAGTTTGGAATTACGCAGCTGCAAGCTAAAGAACACTAAAGATTGCCAGTAAATCACTAGAAGCTAGGAAGAAGTAAAGGATTTCCTTATGGGTTTCAGAGGGAGCTTGATTTCAGACTTCTAGCTTCCAGCACTGTGTGGCAATACATTTCTATAGTTTATATTATCCAGTTTGTAATACTTTGTAATGGCAGCCCTAGCAAACTAATACAGGGGTGGAGGGGGTAAAAGAAACTAATCATTATCATTGGAAAAAATGGAAGAAATGTTCAAGTAACCTAAAGGAAGATAGAAAAAAGAGAATGAGAGAAATGAAAAATAGGAAATGGAAGACAAATAATAAAATTGCATGTTAGACTTAAGTACCAGTTAAAAGACAGAGATAGAGTGTTTTATTTGTTTTATGCTGCTATAACAATACCACAGGTTGGGTAATTTATAACGAACACAAGTTTATTGTCTCATGGTTCTGAAGGCTGGGAATTACAAATCAAGAGGCTGGCATCTGGTGAGGACCTTTTTGCTATGTCATAACATGGTGGAAGGGTAAAGAGAGGGTAAAAGAAAGAGAATAAGAAGACACTGGAACTCATCCTTTTATAATGAACCCACTCCTGCAATGATGGCATTTTTTAACTCATTTATGAGGACAGAGCCCTCAGGACTTGATCAACTCTTAAAAGTCCACCTTCTAATACTGTTGCACTGTTGATTAAATTTCCAACGTATGTTTTTGGAAACATTGAAACTATGGCAGAGTGGCTAACAAAACATGATCCAACAACATGCTGTCTACAAGAAACTCACTTCAAATATAATGAATGAATATATAGGCAGATTGAAAGCGAAAGCATAGAAAAATATGTATCATGTAAATAGTAATTTTGAAAAGCAAGAATGGCCATATTAATATCAGATAAAGTAGACTTCAGAGTAAGAAAAATTACTAGACAGAGAGGAAGAGCCACTGAAGTAACATAATTATTTTAAATGTATGCACACCAAGCAACAAAACCTCAAAACACATGAAGCAAAAAATGATAGAACTAAAAAGAAATAGACAAATCAATTAAAGCTGAGGACTTCAGACCCCACTTAGCAACTGATAGAACAACTAGACAGAAAATCGTCAAGAATATAGAAAAATTGAACAGTACAACCAACAGGGTATAACTGGTATATTAATATGTAGAACACTCTAATAACAAAGGCAGAATACACATTTTTTTCCATTGCCCTTGGAACACTTACCAATATAGATTGCATGGTGGGCCCTAAGAGAAACTTAAACAAATGTGAAAGAATTGAAATAGTATGGAGTGTGTTCTCTGGCCATGATGGAATCAAGCTAGAAATCAATAATAGAAGGACAATAGGAAGATTTCCAATACTTAAAAAGTAAATGCACTTCTAAATAATTCATGAATAAAAGAGGAAGTCTCAAAGGAAATTTTTTAAATGCATAGAACTGACTGGAAATGAAAATATCAGTGTATCAAATATGTAGGATATAGCCAAAAGCAGTCCTGAGAAAAAAATTTATAGCACTAAAAGCTTTTAGAGAAAAAGAAAAAAAGGAAAAGAGGAAAGGTCTTAAATTAATAATCTAAGTTCCTACCACCAGAAACTAGAAAAATAACAGCAAAATTAACTCAAAGCAACCAAAAGCAAGGAAATTATAAAGATAAAAACCAGAAAGCAATGAAATTGAAAATAGGAAAACAATAGAGAAAAATCAATGAAACAAAAAGCTAACTCTTTGGGGGAAAAAAATTCAATAAAATTGAAAAACCTCTGCCAAAATGATGAAGAAGAGAGAGGACAAAAATGACCAATATAAGGAATGAAACAAGAGATGTCAGTGTATATCTGCAGCCATTAAAAGACTATTCCAAATTCCAAATTAGAAACAACTCAAATCTTCTTTATGGGTGAGTATTAAATTGTGGTACATCTATAACACGGACTACTACTCAGTAATTAAAAGAAATGAACTATTGATACACACAAAAACTTGGATGAATCTCATAGAAATTATGCCAAGTAAAGAAAGCCATACATGCAGTGTGAGTCCATTTATGTAACTTACTTGAAATGACAAAATGGTGAACGGGTTAGTGATACCAGGGGTTAGGAATGGAGGAGGAACAGTGTTGGCTGTTGCTAAAAAAGGAATCCTTATGATGGAACTGTTCTGTATCTTGATGGTAGAAGTTGTCACCAAATCTACACATGTGATAAAATTATGTAGGGTTAAATACGCATGTGCGCACACACACACAAACAAATTATATATAAAATCGGCAAAATCAGAATAAGATTGATCATTGTATCAATATTAACTTCCTGGTTGTACTATATTTATTATATGAGATATTGTATATAAGAAATTACACTATAGTTATATATTTCCATTGGGGAAACTGGGTGAGGTATGTATGGGATCTCTGTATTTTTTCTTACAATTGAACAAGAACCTACAAATATCTCCAAATCAGAGATGGATTCACATGCAAAAGAATGAAGTTGGATCCCTGGTCACACCATATACTAAAAGTAACTTAAAATGCATCAAAGACCTCAGTGTAAAAACTAAAACTATAAAGTTCTTAGAAGAAAACATAGGCATGAGTTTTCATGACGTTGGGGTAGGCAATGGTTTCTTAGGTATGTCACCAAAATCATATATCTATAGCCAAATGATAAAACAGATAAATTGTATTCCTCAAAATAAAAATATTTTGTGCCTCAAGGGTACTATCAAGAAAGTGAAAAGACAACCTGCAGAATGGAAAAAAATTAAAAATCATGTATTTGGTGAGCACTTACATTTAAAATATACAAACAACTCTTAGAACTCAATCATACAAAGATATAAATAACCTATTTTTAAAATGAGCAAAGGATCTGCACAGACATTTCTCCAAAGAACATATACAAATGGCCAATAAGCACATGAAAAGATATTCCACATCATGAGCCATCAGGGAAGTACAAATGAAAACCACAATGAATTTACCTCTGTAACTACTGGGATGGCTGTAGTTAAAAAGACAGGTAATAACAAGTGTTGGTGAGAATATGGGGACGCTGGAACTCTCATACATTGCTGGTGCAAATGGCAGCTTCGGAAAACAGTCTGGCACTTCCTCAAAAAGGTTAAACATAGAGTTACCATAGGACCCAGCAATTCCACTCCTAGATACATACCCAAAGGAAATGAAAACACATGTCCCCACAAAAACTGGTAGCTACATAAATGTTCATAGCACCATTATTCATAATAGCACAAAAATGAAAACATCTCACATGTCCATCAATTGATGAATGGATAAATAATATGTGATATATCTATATAACATAATATTATTAGGTAATAAAAAGAAATGAAGTACTGATACATGCTACAGTATGGATGGACCTTGAAAATATGCTAAGTAAAAGAAACTAATCACAAAGGATCACATTTTGTTTGATTTCATGTATCTGAAATGTCCAGAATGGGCATATCTATTGAAACAGAAAACAGATCAGCGTGGAGGTGGGGGGATGGCAAGGTCACTGCTAAAGGGCATAGGATTTCTTTTTTGGGTTGATGAAAATGTTTTAAAATTGTGGTAATGGTTGCATGATTCTGTCAATATACTAAAAACTTTTGAATAGTACACTTGGGGTAAATTGTATGGTATAGAAATTAATTATATATCAATGAAGCTTATACAAATAAAACTTTAAAATACAAAAGAAGGTTAAAATGCTTATAGGATTTCATATTATAACTTTTAATACATAGAAATAATACTCTCCCATCTGTTTAGTCAATAATGATTTGGACACAGACAAGGTCAAAGTGTTCCTTAATGTCCTCTAGGAAGTAGACTTTTCCTAAACAAGTTACTAGTAAACAAGAGTATAAAGGAATATGCCTCTGAAAAATCAAACTATTTCCACACCCATTGACACACACACATCCCTGTAAGTATATGTGTGTAGGTTAGATATACATATAAAACATACATTGATCTTCTGCTAGTTACAGGCCATTCTTTTCCATGGATTAATGTACCTATGAGTGGATGAATGGATAAAGAAAATGTGGTAGATATACGCAATGGAAAATGTGGTAGATATACACAATGGAAAATGTGGTAGATATACACAATGGAAAATGTGGTAGATATACACAATGGAATACTATTTGGCCATAAAAGAGAATGAAATCCTGTCATTTGTGACAACAAATGGGTGAATCTGGAGGACACTATATTAAGTGAAACAAGCCAACCACAGAAAGATGAATACCACATGATCACTCATATGCCAAACCTATAAAGTTGATCTCATAGAAGTAGAGAGTAAGAATAGTGGTTACCAGAGGCTGGAAAGGGGAAGAGGGGATGGAGGTAATGAGGAGAGGTTGGTCAATGGGTACAAAGTTACAGTTAGATAGGAGGAATGAGTTCTAGTGTTGCATTGCACAGTAGGGTGAATATATTTAATAATAATATATTGCATATTTCAAAATAGCTAGAAGATAGAATTTTTAATGTTCTCACCAAAAAGAAATGATAAATGTATGAGGTGATGGATATGCTAATTATCCTAATTCATTTACACATGTGTAATTCATTTACACATATATTCATTGTATATATGTATTGAAACATCACATTCTACCCCATAACTATGTACATCTATTATGTGTCAATTAAAAATAGCATAAAAGTTTTTTAAAAAAGAAAGAAAGGACTGCAGGACCTTCTGATTTTGTGCTGTTAGCCTTGTTTGAGCTACTGTATACACTCTGAAAAAGATGCATTTAAAAAATAGTCAGACTTTGTACTCAGGCTGATGCTCCCATCATTAAGCCAAATTTTACTGTATTTCTTGAGGAATACTAAATACCATCTTCGGTGGAATTTAAGTAGTCCTGTTTGTTAATTTTCAGCTTCCTAGTGAGGATCCTGAAATTTTTGATGTTTCATCCAAGTGTCTGTCTATACTGGTTCAGCTATATGGAGGGGAAAACCCAGACAGCCTGTCTCCTGAAAATGTGGAAACTTTTGCCGATTTGCTGGTATCCAAGGAGGACCCAAAGGAGCAGAAACTTCTGTTGAGGATTCTCAGAAGAATGGTGAGTTCACACAGAAACTTGGGGTAACCATGGGTGACTTCAGTGGCAGCTACATGGACAGTGAGTAGTCATTTCTTGGACCTAATTTCAGATTTCCAGAAAAGTTGTAAGAGTAGTAAAAGAACTCTCAGTTACCTTTCTCCATAGTCACCTATTTTTAGCATTTATGGTATTATATCTTATCTGCATATGCATATATTTTTTCTGAACTGTTTGAGAGAAAGTTAGAGACATTGTGTGTCTACATGTCTTAATACGTAAGTATGTATTTCCTAAAAAAAAAGAAAATATTCTATTACTTAAATATAGTGAACAAAATCAGGAAATTTAACATTGATGCAATTCTTTTACTAATCTGCCATCCATATTCCAATTTGGTCAGCTGAACCAATAACTTTTATAACCTTTTTTCTAGTATAGGATACAGTCTAGGAGTACGTATTTTAGTAGACATGAGTCTTTAATCTGGAATAGTCTTGCAGTCTTTCTCTATCTGTCACTACATTTTTGAAGAACATAGGCTGAGTATTTTGTAGCGCCTCCTTCAACTTGGGTCTGTCTGATGTTTGCTCATGCCTAGATTCATGAATACTCCGTAAGTGACATTGGTCCTTCTCAATCCCTCACATCCAAGTGCTCATGATGGGTGTTTGCCTGTTCCTGGTGGTATTAGTTTTGATCACTTGGTTTAATCAATGTGTAGTTATTATTTTAATTTTGTAATAATTACAAAATGGATATTTCTATTAAATAACTCCTAGCATTCTACCATGGGGAAAAACTTTCCCTTCTGCCCCATTTATTTTATTTTTTAAAAATATGTATAGATGATATCAATTTGAAAGTACTTTTGAAGACTGACTTATTTTCTGTCTCTAGTAAATCCTATTCTGCTGATTTTGAAGGCCATTATTTACAGTAACTAGTGCTGAAGTTAATCAAGGATGGAGGTCCTGTTAGTCTGTCATCTTCTGGTTTGTCAGTCTGTACTCACTTCTAAATCCTATTATTCTGAGGGGTCCTTTGGCAACTGGATGCTCCAGAGAGTTATACTCAAAATGACTTTGTGCCCATTTGATAAGTAGACAGCTGCAGCGAGTGACCCAGTGGAATCTACTTGACAAGTGATGGGTGACAGAAGTAACTAGAAGGAGGGAGACAAAGAGATTGATCATCCCTACTGCTATATTA
This sequence comes from Lemur catta, assembly GCF_020740605.2. NCBI lineage: Eukaryota > Metazoa > Chordata > Mammalia > Primates > Lemuridae > Lemur > Lemur catta. The sequence goes on from NC_059145.1 coordinate 44,899,233, forward strand.
TGCTTTTGTACAGCCATGTCCCCCTCCCCCCAAACAAGACTTACTGTCTCAGCATAGTCTTTGATTACCTGAGTGACAGGATGATGACACGGTCTAGGCCAGTTTCCCAAAGTATAGAGTAAATACTTTTGAGTACAGTAGATCTTAGAGATGACATTAAATCATGTAATAAGGAAGCTTTTCCTTTCCAGTTTTATTTTGATTTTTCTGATTGTTCAAGGCAAAAGTCTCAGTTTGGTACAGCTGTGCCTTTAATACCTCTCTAATCCTTCAGAATCTCCCTTTTTAACAGGCCTCTCAGACTCTCATCTTTTACAGTGGAGATAAGGTATTTCCTTAAAAATTATTTTATTTAAAGAAAAAAGATAGTCTAAAGGCAAGTACTAGAGAATATAGCAATACAGGTGATATGTAGATATGGCAAAACTATGAATTTGATAGAGAATGACAAAAGCTTGGGAAATATTAATCTGATACAGTTAAATTTGTAGAGATCTATAGTCTCTTCTTTGAAACACAGGACCAGATTTTTTTTTTTTTGAAATTTAGAGTTTTAGATCTTTTTGGCATAAAGCTTATTATACCTAATATCATATGATGCCCAGAGGAGATAGTGCCAGTGTTAAGTACAGTAATATTTCTGCAGCAAAATATATGAATGATCACACCAAGTGGGGTTAAATAAAGACTAAACATGGGCTCATGTGGGTTCAGGTCAAGTTTTGCTACCAGATATGTTTCAGAACCAAAAACTTATGGGGCAAATTTTGATTTTCAGAGCTTTCTAGATTTCGGAAGGCAAGGTAGATTGCAGGTAATATATTGTGGATCTGTCTTTGGAAATAAATTGCAGTATTTGCACTGATCAAATCAATCATGCAGGAAGCAAATTTAGACCCCAACTTGATTAAAATAGCCAGATCCCACCATCTTTTATTTTATGTTACTGTTTAAAATGATTTCTGTGTGGTGTCTGACCTGCCACATAGGGCCACATAGATTTTATTTGTGGAAGACAGTTGAATCCAAGTGACTTTTATCTGTGTATGTGAAAACAGAAGTAGATCCTGGTGATGCTCATCCTTTTTTTTTTATTGTGGTAAAATATACATAACATAAAATTTACTGTTTTAACCATTTTTAAGTGTACACTTCAGTGACATTAAATACATTCACATTGTTGTACAACCATCACTACCATTCATTTCCACAACTTCTTCATCCTCCCAACTGCAACTCTGTGCCCATTAAACAATAACTTCCCATGCCTCTCCCCCAGCCTCTGGCAACCACCATTCTGCTTTCTGTGCCTATGAATTTGACTACTCGAAGTACCTCATTTAAGTGGAATCGTACAATATTTGTCCTTTTGTGTCTGGCTTATTTCACTTAGCATAATGTCCTCAAGCTTCAGCTTCATCCATGTTGTAGCATATGTCACAATCTCCTTCCTTTTTAAGGCTGAATAATATTCTATTATATGTATATACCACATTTTTTAAAACACCGATTTATCCGTTGATGGAAATTTGAGTTATTCCACATTTTCTGCGCCATACTTATTATTATTAGAATTGACTCATGAATTTTTCTTTTATTCAGTGAGTTATAATCCACTCCTGTCCTGGATTTGGCCAGGAGACACTTCTGGATGTATGTGTGTCTTTTGACATGCCCCCATCCTTTTAGGGGAGCACTTTCCAACATGATATTCCAGGCTCATCTTGTATGATTGCTCCAGCCCTGGAATCAGCCATTCCTCCAAGGAACTATAGAGCTTTCTTGTGTGGTGTTTGGAAAGTAAGATGCAAAAATGTTCTGGGTTGAGATTATATCAACTGTTTGTTTGCTTAACAAAAAAACAGCCTAGATAGTAGTCCCAAAAGTCAAAATATAATGTTTTCTACTGTCTCCTAGAGAGTATCTCTGTAAGTCACACTAACCCGTTGATGTCTCTAATTTAGCTGTTCAAGAATGTCTGTAATGTTTGCAGGCTAGCCATCTGTGATAAATGGCTTGAAGTCTTCTAAAAGCTTCCTAATTTACCCCTGGGTCAGTCAATGTTGGATTCAAGTTGTATAAAACACACAGAGATTCGGAGGGCACCAATCAGCTCAGTTGTGACCTTGAACTTGCTTATCCTGAAGCTCAGTTTTACTTAAATTGAGTACAGGCAGTTCCCAACCTACCATGGTCAACTTACGATTTCTCAACTTTAAGATGGCATGAAAGTGATACTCTTTCAGTAGAAGCTATACTTCAAGTACCCGTACAACCATTCTATTTTTCACTTTGTATACAGTATTCAAAAAATTACATGAGATATTCAGCACTTTGTTGTGAAATAGGCTTTGTTTTAGATGATTTTGTCCAACTATAGTCTAATGTAAGTGTTCTGAGCACATTAAGGTAGGCTAGGAAACACATAGGATGGAGGAGAGACAACAAGGAGAGGTGTAGTGGAGGGAAGAAGTTACGGAGGTCCTGTAGCCCTTGTAAAGACCAGCCTTTAATCCCAAGTGAGATAGGAGCCTTTGGAGGGTTTTGAGCAGAAGAGTGAGATGATCTGCTTGCTGCATTGAGAATGGTCACTGGAGAGGGCGAGGGATGAGAGATGTGTGTTGGGAGACTCCTGCATCCAGGAGAGTCCTGATCGTGGCTTGGAGAGGGTAAAAAGTGGTCATATTTTGGATATATCTTGAAAGTAGAGCCAATAGAATTTGCTGACAGGTTGGATAGAGACTGTGAAACAAAGAGAATAGTCAAAGATTATTCCAATTTTGGCCTAAGCCAACACTAAGATGCCTAAAACTGCAGGAGGAGCTGATTTGGGGTGAGAGAGGAAATCTGGAGCTCAGTTTTTAGCATGTTACATTTTCGACACCTGTCAAGACCTCCAACTGGGAACATCAAGTTGGCCTGGAATTCCAAGTGAGAGAGGTCTGAACTAGAACGAGGAATGATGGGGGGGGTGGTAATCAGAATGTGGGTGCTTGAATGTGGATCCTGGAGGGTCGCGATTTAATGGTGGTGACCAGGTCTAGGATAAAGCCACAGGCGTGAGTGTTTGAGGTGCAGAGGAGGACAAGATCATTGGAGGAAAAGCCAAAGAACTGAGTGGTTCTGGAGGGCCTGTAAATGGATTCTTTTCCTCCATCACTTGGGGCTCTGCCAATGATTCTAGATTTTTTTGCATATTATCTTTCACATTATCAAGATTGAGTGATGACACATTGTAACATCTTTCATATTTAACCTTCTCTGCACCATCATAAAACTGAGTCTATTTTGCAAATATTTAAGATCTTTGTCAATTTTCCATTGCTATTAAAATTAAGTATTCCTTTTTTAATTGCCTGCCCTGTCTTCACCTTTGAAGAGATTTTCTCTTCTTCAGCTGTTAATCATCCAGTCTTGGGTTTATCTGTCAGACTCTTACTCTGTCAGACCCTTTGGGTGTGGTTCTTTCACCATTACTGGCACTGATTTCTTGAAATCCCACATCTTTTGCAAGATTTGATTTTTTTCTTCATATTTGTGTTTGAACATATGAGGGCCAATCACCCATCAGTTGATCAGTGAACTTGCTTGGGGCCCCAAGGACTTGTGCTTTCCAAGTCAGTCAGAGTTCCTGGTGGCTTGAGTGTTGAAAATAAATATTTAGGTAATGAGGATCCTTTGCCACTCCGTAACTACCGGTTTAGCATAGTGAGCCTATGATCCCGCATGCAGGCATGGCTTCTGTTCAAGAATTTGCCTTTAAAATCAAGCATCACAATAAATGACCCTTTTGATCTGTGTCAATAGGCATTTACTGTGACTTAAAAAAAAATATTTTGGCATGTAGAGGTAATGAGTAAGGCTGAGCTAACCACATAATCTCCTTCCACTGTTTCTGCTTAGAACATTTAGGAAATGTCTGGGAAAAGGTAGGTGGCCCATAGATGTGTCATAGAGAGTTCAAGTCTCATTGGCATTGTAGGCAATTGAGCCAAACATACTAGACCAGTATCCCAGTGATATTCATGAAATTGTTGTTGATGCCTGTCATAACCTTTTTTGTTTCAGGGATTAGCCTTTTCCAACACCATTGCTAAAGGAAATGTTTGGAAAGTATTCCTGAGAATTATTTCCCGCGGCATCTTGATTTCCTATTTCAGTTGAAAGCATGCTGCTATCATGACCCTCCTTGAAGCAAGTAATGACTGGGGCTCTCTTTTCAAGTAATCCTTGCCTCCCTCTCTGATTTATACACAGAACATGTTTATCCTTTCTTCGGAGAAAGTCTCAAAGTTCCATACAGCATAATTTTTTCAGGATAATAAGCACTTTTATTTACTATAAAATGATAATACTTTCTTTCTTTGAAACATCTCTAGAAACATTATAGATTTCATTAATTGGATCTCCAAAATATTTGGTTTTAAGTTTCACAGAAGTTTTGATGCTACTTGCCTTTTTTTATTCCTTCATTGTAATGTGGAGAAACTAAGCCTGTTTATAAACTCCACATGGATCTTTTGTGTAATGGTTACGAGCAGGTTTTAATGAAATTTGAGAGTGTCTCTAGAGATCACAGATACCGGGGCCTTTAACGTTGTGGTGTTGCTTAGCAACCTGGAAGTCATTACATTTCCAGGCTCTGTAATAACATGATATACTTTTCTTTGCTAGTCTCTGATGAAAATGTAATGGAAATAATCCCTTTCTAAAGGTTGCACTCTATGAGTGGGCAGCAAAATAGATTTTTTTTTTCCCCTCTTTTCACGGCCTGGGCAGGTTTTAATTTAGTGCACAAAGTATTGTTTTCTGAATGTTGCATGTGACAGAATGGAGTATATTCTGAGATGATATTCTTAAAAGGAAGGCCTACTGTTCTGAAGTAATGTTTACAAATGCCATAGCAATTGTTAACGTACATCTGTGTACTTTCACCATGTTGAAGAGAAAATTGGATTTATTAGTTGACCACCAGTTAGTGCAAGAATGTCTGCTTATTCCATCCAGGTATTTGCAAGTATTAGACAGGTATTAGGAGTATAATAAAACCATATCCTTTAATAGGAGCAAAGCCAGTCTAAATTATTGAAAGTTTTGACTTACAGACTATTTTTGAAAAAATATTTGTGTAACTTTTAAAGTAGTATTTTTAAATTTCAAAAGTAATATGTAACTTGTACATGAAGTTCATATCAGCATTGTTCGTAATAGACAAAAAGTAGAGACAACCCAAATGTCATTCAACTGATGAATGAATAAGAAAAATGTGACATATCCTTGTAATAGAATATTATTTAGCTATAAAAAAGAATGAAGTACTCATACCTGCTACAACATGGGTAGACCTTGGAAGCATTATGCTAATTAAGGAGGTCAGACACTAAACACCACATGCTGTTTGATCCCATTTATATGAAATATCTAGAATAGATGAATACATGGATTAGTGATCCACAGAATTTATAAAGCTGCAGAAAGATTGTGGTTGCTAGGAATGGGATGTGACTGCCAATGAGTATGAGTTTTATTTGGGGTTGATGTGTTCTAAAGTTGATTGAGGTGGTGGTTGCACAACTCTGAGTATACTAAAAAACCACTGCATTGTACACTTTAAAATGGTGAATTTCATGGTATGTGAATTTGTTATTTAAAAAATCACAATGTAACAAAAAAGGAATATATAGTCATGGTAGATAACTTACAAAATATCTGAATAAAAAGGAGAAAATAGTGTTATCCTTAAACTTATAACTCTTAGATTATCATGGTTAATATTTTGGTTTATTTCTTTCTAATCAACACAGTATGCATACAAAAACACATATGCCTACAAACACACATATACATGTATACATATATGCATACAAACACATATATACATATATTAACATATATTTGTCAATGAATTCAGATTTTAAATCATAATGAAGAGTTCATGTGTTTACCTTGCTTGCCTCCCCAAATTCTATTGAAATGATCAAAGTAAGTAATGAAAATAAATAAAAATGCACAATCTCACTGAAAACAGAGCAGGTTATCAATAATAGATGCCTAATTTGAGAAATTTCTGGAAGACGGAGTTGGTTTGACAGAAAGAGTTTTCAGAATGTGGGAGAGCACAGAGCACCACAGACAGACAGGAAGCAGGCACAGGGAGAAGCTCTGGAAGCATCCCAGGCTCGGGGGCAGCAGGGGTTCAGGCGGAGAGCACAGGCTCACCACAGGATCTTCTCCTGGGTGCCCTGTGGGTGGGCACAAGAGTAACTGAATTCCAGACTGGGCTGCCTGGCCCCTCAGAGCCACGGCCCTCCACTCAAGGGGATTCCTAACCTTCCTTCCCTGTTCCTTCCCCCAACTGAAGTCTTTATTCATTTCTCACTAACTCCCGGGCAAGACTGCTATAGCTCTCAGCAGCATCCACTTAGGAGGAGATCCCCAAGGAAATTAAAGCAAGATCTTAAAAATTACTGAGGTAGCTCATCAGGCTGCTGCATATATCTTCATTTATGAATATGAACAGACAAGGAAGGATCACTGGATATTTGAGGAAGGTGCATAGCCAAAGAGTGGCCATAGCTGAACCAGAAAAGCCAACAGCCATAGGAAAAATAGAGATAATGTAAGAAAACAGGTCTTTAAAAACATTCTAATTAGTATCCTCACAAAGACTTGAAAGATTATTACGTCCATAAAATAAAACATGACTTTCAAATTTTAAAATCCAGTTCAGGGATTGAATAACAGAATAAACTCTGACAAAAGCCAAGTGAATTGTTTATAAAAACAACTTGAAGAGTTCTTTCTGAACACAGAGTGAGAAAATCGTTAGGAATTGTGGCAGGTGGATCCAAGAAATCCAGCAGCTCTTCATGGGAACAGTATGTTAGCACCACAGGTCTGGTGAGTCACCAAAATTGAATACCCTCCTGGCGTAGAGAGAAAGGAATTGCACCTAGAGTGGGGCAATGAAGCCCTGTGACTGGGATTCCTTTTGTCGCCGAGGTCTCTCTGCTATGGGGAGCCTGAGCAACCAGAATGCTGCATGCTATTTGCCTTGAGAACATCTCCAGCCCCTGCACTTGTGCCATTGTTAGCCTGGTTTGTGAGACTGTCCCATCTTCTCTGGATTGGATGATTGAACCTGTGAAGCCTTTCAGTATATGTGGTTAACAGATCACCCTTTGTTGAGATAAACAGTGAATCTATCCAAATGGTTTCTGAACAATTCACTTTGCACTATGAAGTATTTGATTTTAACCAACTTGATTTATATCTTTAATCAAGAAAATCAGTGATCCTAATTTTCTTTTTTTAAAAGCGTTTAGTTCATTGGATATGGCCTAAGTACATAATTGTTTTTACATTGAGGTAGATGAAAATTTAACTTTACAAGGTACTTGTTCTGTGTTTGCAGTGAAAGAGTTCATTTAGCATAATGGTCAAGAATAGGGCCTGGGGGTTAGGCAGCCCTGGGTTCAAGTCTCACTTCTTTATTTGGTAAACAATTGGGCAGGGAAGGTATCTTCACTGAGTCTCAGTTTAGTAATCTAAAAACTGGACATAATGATATTTCTACATAAGTTTGCTGTGAGGATTAAATGAGATAGTGTAAGCAAAGTGCTTGGCATGTACCTTAACATCCTCATCATCATTTTTATTCCTATGTTAAATTTCTGGCTACACTAGAAAATTTAGTTGTCTTATTTCTTAAATACATATTACTTTCTGCCCGTATGATGGAAAAACATTAGGATAAGAAAACTATCTGCTGGTTATTTGAAGGTATTCCAAATTTGCTTCATCCAGCTTTCATGGAACCTCAGGATCATGAAGGCTGCCGCATATTGTCAAATTTTGTCTATTCTCTTCTTCTTTCTCTTAAATGAGGCAAATGTTACTGTTCACTGTGATGTGAAGAAACACTCATTCATGGCATGCCCTAGTAGGACAGCTGGATTTTTCCAAACTATATGATGAGATTATCCAGCAAAAAGAACTTCTGGATTCTGAATCCCATGTGTAGGAAAAATGCTGAAATACTGCCATCTCTGGCAGAATTTGACAGTGTGATGAAGATAACAGGACCTCTACCCCTTTTTGACCCAAAATATGGTCCCAGACCTGCATTGCATCATTACTTGGGAGCTTATTTGAAATGAGGAATCTCAGACCCTACCCCATGCCTGCTGAATCAGAATCTGCATTTTAACGAGGCCCCCAGGATATGTGCATATCCTTTAAGAAATGCTGCTGTAGAGGCTGCTCCTGAGAATCCAGAATGGGTTGTTATTGAGGCCATGAAAAAGATTTGAGTCTGGGAGATTCCCTTTGCAGAACCCAGTCTGTCTTTAGCCAGTTCCATATACTTTAAATTATGTTTGCTAGAAAGAGGACTGGAAAGCTCATTTGTTTGTCCATTTATTTCTAGAAGGCTGCTAACATCTAATTTAAAAAGTCTTTTATTTCTTATTTTAAGGTTTCTTTTGTTTGAAAATGATAATTATATTCCAAATTGACGTGTCTGTTTATGGTCTTCTGTCTCTGGAGTCTAGTTTATCTAGTGAAGAATTCACAAGTGGGGAGACTTTGAATAGCACTAGAAGAGAAATATCAGGATGAGAATATTGATTTAATGAACCTGTGAAACAGGCTAGCCAAAAAAGTACAAGAGATTTCCTATCTGATAAAATGGTAACATCCACCTACTGATGCATTAATAACGCAGTAATGCGCACAGGGTCCAGCGCAGGGCCTGGTGGAGGGCAGGCGGGCCAGTGTTGCTGCTGATCAATCATTTCAGGGACAAAGGCCAGGAAATGGGGGTGGGGAGTTATTGAGTGAACCCTTCTCCACAATCACCAGTGACTGGATTAAGAGAAGAGACTTGGGCGTGGGGTTCAAATCTTCACTCTGCCCCTTACCTGCTATGTGTCCTTGGGCTCGGCACTTCAGTGTGGAAGCTGAGTGCCGATTTATCTGCTAGGGCCCTTGTATGATGATTACAGGAGATAATTATGCAAAGAGTCTGTCAAAGCAAGCCATCAGTAAAAGACAAACACACATACATGCACAAGATACATACTTTGGAAATGGCAGTTGTCTTAATAAATGTGCAGGACCCAGGCACACATCCCTACCCGATTACTGGCTTTCATCCTTATTTCATCAGTAACGGCCCTGTTCTGTTTGAGCACACACACCCTTCCTGTCTGCTGAGGGGTTCAGTGATGGGTAAACTAGAAGGCACCCTGCATCATGCACATATTTTTATTGCTTGCCTCTGCAAGAACCAGAGCTCTGAAGTTAGCTTTCCTGGAGCCACAGAGAGGAAGCAATCCTGGGCCAGCAGCAGCTTCCCAGCACAGAGGCCTCTGTTCCTCTTTCCCCAAACCAGGGATCAACTTTGCTGTGTCTGGCTCACAAGAGCACAGAGCAGTCAACAGAGCTGCTCATGACTTATGCAAGAAGATAGGTGATCCCATCTGGCCTCCCTCAAAGTCTTGACCCTTCCCTGGCCCTTCCCTGCTGCCAACACATAATCCTTAGCCCCCAGGGAACCAGAGGCCTGTTGCCAATTACTGTGGGCATCTCTGTGTGCCCCCCAGGGATTTCCTTGTGCCTTGTTAGGCTTAATTGCATGGCCACTGAGAGCTAGAGCCTCTGGTATTGTTTCTTCAGTGGCCCTGGGGCATCCTGGGGACAGGCAGTGTGGCTCAGAGAGTCCACTGCCAAGTCCTGTGCAGGCCTGCTGCCGCCATTACCACCACAAAGGCTGGGGAACAGCCAGGCTGCGTGGCAGTGCCTCAGCTGCAGCGAATGGTGCTGGAGACCGTGTCACCGCACAGAAACTTTCCAGGAACAGTACAGCCGGATCGGGGCTGTGCTTTCTTGGTGCCTGGATCATGAGCCTCTGAGCCGTTGTGAAGCTGGAATGTTCTCTGCTGCTAAGTGCTTCTGCCAGGGATGTTCTACTTACTGTCATCAACTCTTAATCGGATGGCTCTGTAGACTGGGAAATGATTTTCTTTAAAGTTACTGTTTTGCCCGTTGCCTTAATAATGATGTAAAATCCAGCATATATTGAGTACTGTCTCTGGGCTGGCCCCTGACCTGAGGCACTGATGTGGATAATATTAGAATAACCCTACTAGGGGAGGTATTTTCACCCCCATTTTACAGTTGAGGAAACTGAGGCATAGGAGGCCAGATGAGTCAGTGGTGGAGCTAGAATTTGAACCCAGATATTTTTTAACTTAACATTTTTAACTGTCGAATAGTGATAATTGTATAATATCACATTTATCCCAAATAAGAAAGAATTGGCAAAATCCTTCAGGGACTTATTTTTAGAAATGTGTTGCTGATTTGCATGTTCTTTTTTTTATTTTATAGAATTTTTTAATTGTGGTAAAATATACATAACATAAAATTTACCACTTTAACCATTTTTAAATGTACAATTCAGTAGAATTAAGTACATTCTCATTGCAGTGCAACCAGCACCACTATCCATCTCCAGAACTTTTTCACCTTCTCAAGCTAAAGGTCTGTACTGACTAAATAATAACTCCCCATTCCTCCTCACCCCAATCTCTGGCAGCCACCATTCTACTTTCCGTCTCTGTGAATTGTCTGACAATTCCAGGTCCCTCATATTAGTGGATTCATACAGTATTTGTCCTTTTGTGTCTGGCTTAATTCACTTAGTATGATGTCTTCAGGGTTCATCCTTGTAGGATGCATCAGAATTTCATTCCTTTCTGAGGCTAGGTAGTATTCCAATGTATGCATATGGCACAATTTGTTTCTCCATTGATTTGAATGCTCTTAATGATCTCTGCTTATCAATAGCTTGAATATGTCAATCTCTAATTCAACCATAAATTTGAATGCTACCTTTTCTATTAAAATTGTCTTTTCTCAAAAAAAATCCTAAAACAACTTAGCACTGTCATACCTAGGAACTGTCTGTGTACCTTAGACAATAGCACTCTGGAAGGGTTGCATTCCTCATGCTCTTTAAGCCACAGGTCTGTGCCTGTAGGCTTTCCTGCCTGAAAGGAATTTGCTAGACTCAGCCATCTTATTATGGTTAACCCTCTGCTGTCTGACATGACCAAAAAGTAGGCTGTTCTGGTTAATCAAGGTGTCTGACCAATGCCACTCTCAGAAAACCAGAATGCAGTAAGATATGCTTATCAGCAAAATTTTTTCAACACAAATGATTCTTTGTTTGACTGTTTAGAACTCCTTTCTGAAAGTACAGTGACCCGCGTGAGTAAAACATGAAATATAGGCTTATTCAATTATCTTGTTTTATAAGCAGGTTGAAGCTCTTACTTCATAATAATATAAATACAAAAATAGCCACCTTCTCTAGAAATAATACCAAAATGCTAGAGCCTGTCTTTAAAGATTTTATGGCAGAAACTTGCATTTAATACAAATTTGTTATATCAAAATTTGAATAAGATGCTACATTTTATTATTATAGATATTTCACACTCACACAAAAATGTGGAGAACAAAAAATAGAGACTTATGTAGCCACCACTCAATAAAGTGCTGCTTAAAAAAATCTTCTAGTTAATTAGGTATATAAAAACTTATAAAATAATCTCCAAATAATGATATATTTTCACAGTATGGTTTCCAAGCTTCTAAATAGTTTTACATTTGTATGTCCAAGAAATTCTGGATTTAGCCACCTGCTTAACAAGGAATGGCCTTTTAGCCGGGCATGGTGGCGCATGCCTGTAGTCCCAGCTACCCGGGAAACTGAGGCAGGAGGATCGCTTAAGCCCAGGAGTTTGAGGTTGCTGTGAGCTAGGCTGACGCCACGGCACTCACTCTAGCCCGGGCAACAGAGCGAGACTCTGTCTCAAAAAAAAAAAAAAAAAAGGAATGGCCCACTGTCAGGCCTGATCCCAGGAAAAGATGAGTGTGTCCAAGAGTACTTTGCAAACAAGAGGGTAAGGAATTAGTACTTTTGCTAATTTTATGTATTTTTTCCTGAGTTTTAACTCATCACATTGGAGTTTTCTCTCAATCAAATCTAAGTTTATAATTTTCTGTTTAAAAATCTTTGAGGCCAGGTGTCGTGGCTCATGCTTGTAATCCTGGCACTCTTGGAAGGCTGAGGCAAGAGAACCACTTGAGTTCAGGAGTTCGAGACCAGCCTGAGCAAGAATGAGACCCCCGTCTCTACAAAAAATAGAAAAAATCAGCCGGGCATGGTGGCATGTGCCTGTAGTCCCAGCTACTCGGGAGGCTGAGGCGGGAGGATCGCTTGAGCTCAGGAGTTTGAGGTTTCAGTGAGCTATGATGACGCCACTGCACTCTACCAGGGTGACAGAGCAGGACTCTGTCTCAAAAAAAAAAAAAAAAAATCTTTTAAAGATATCCAAACTCATAATTTTATCTCTTGGCTGATGATCTTTCTTCATGTGTCACTAAGAAAACAGGCCAGGAGAGAACGCCTCGGGCTCCCTGCGCTGCACGGCTTCTGCCACCTGCCTGCACTTGTGCCATGCGGGCTGCTGCCTCCTGCCCGCAGAGGAGCTGCCCAGCCGCAGGCTCCGCGCCAGACCCGCCCGAGCCCTCTTGCTCAAGGGTGTCCCATAGCATCTCCCCCCCGCCCCCGTCCCTCTCCGGCACCTTCAAAGTGCCCCTTCCCGGATCTTTCCCATCAGAATACGGTATACCGACATACCACCCATCTTTCAAACAGAAAATCATAAGCTCTCTTGATCCACGTTCCTGTACGACTCTGCCCGTGTCTCTGCCCTGTCCCCAGCAGAAGCCCTTGGGACAGTTGTCTAGACTCGCAGTCCCCAGCTAGCCGGCCTTCCTTCCCCGCAGCTCTCGCCCCGGAGACCAGCTCAGTCCGTGGCTTGCTTGGCCTTTGGCACGGCGGTGACTCCTCTTCAGGAGCGCGCTTCCCTTGGTTTCCAGGACTCGCGCCCTCTGACCTCTCCTCCTGACTCCCGGCCGTTCCTCCTGTCGCCGTGGCTCTCTCTAAATGCTGCGGTGCCTGGGGACGGGGCCCGGGACACATCTCCCCTCCGACTGCGTTTGCTCCCTGCGGGAGCTCGGCCAGTCCCTCCTTTTCCTGTCATCCTTACGCCTGGGCCTCTGGCCTCGTCCCTTCAGTGCACCCGGGCCCCCGAGCTGGAGTCTGGCAGAGTCAGCCACCTGCTCCGCACCATGCTTGTCACGGCCCCAGGCCTGCCGCCCCTTCGCTCCAGCCCGCCTCGGGGGTGCAGCTTCGGGTTTCTCACGCCAGACCTCGTGCACGGCGCGCCTCTCCGGGAGGGTGGCCTCTGAGCAGAGGCCTGAAGGGACTGAGGGAACAAGTCACCTTCGCCTCCCCTCTCTCCCGCCACCCCCATCACCCGCACGTTCTGCTGGCTCTACTCTGGACATAGGTCAAGAATCTGGGTGGCCCTGTCCTGACCTGACACCCCACATGTGGATTACCGGAACCACCTGGAACTAGTCTCCCCACTTCCCCATTGCCCCCCAGCCCCACCCCACCATCCATTCCCAGCACAGCACTGGGGGGCGCTTACAACCTGAGTTGGGTCATGGCACGAAGACCCCCAGGTGGCTGTTCATCTCAGTGCACGCCACGCCGCTGCCTTATCTACGAGGCTCGTGCCTTCTGGCCTCCACCACCTGCCCACCCCCCTCTTCCCCTGCCCCTTTTCTTCTTGCTCACCCCAGTCCTGATGCACTTGCTGTTTCTCAGACGCACCAAGCATGCTTGTACCTCCAGGCCTTTGTATGTGCTGTGCCCTCTTTCTGGAAGGTTCTTCCACATACCCACATGGCCTCTTCCCTTCCTTCTAAGTGTCATCCCCACTATGGGGGCCTTCCCTGAACAACCTACAGGAATGGGGCGGCCCTTTCTCTGCCTCTGCATCCTCTGCCTCCGGGTCAGGTTCTCTTTTTCTCGTTTACACTATTGTCTTATTGTGTTTCGTTTATTTTCTTTTGTTTATCTGCCTAAGATATAAGCACAATGAGGACAAGGAATTTATTCACTTTCAACCTCATTGCTATATCCCTAGCACCTAGAATTGTACTGGGCGTATGGTTTGTTTAAATAAACGTGTGCTTTTGTAAACTGTGCACCTGCTCCTCCCCGGACAGGCTCAAGCCACAGGCTGTTGTGCAGAGCCCACTCCATTGTAGTGTGTTTGCTCCCAAACGTCCTGTGGCCAGAGATCATGTGAGAGGCAGTGTGGCATAATGTGAACAAACACACAGGCTCTGAAGCCAAAATAGCAGAGTTTAAACCTGGCTCTAACACTTACTGGCACTGTAACCTTAGGTTACTTAACCTGTCTGTGCCTCCAATTTCCTCATCTGTAAAATGGGCTTCTAATAGTATTTTTCTTATATAAGGCCGTTGTGAGTATCAGATGAGTTACTTCTGTAAAAGCAGTTAGAGCAGTGCCCAGCATATGGTAGTACTATCTAAGTGTAAGTTATATTATTTTTATTCATCTTTGGATCTGCCGTGATACCTGCCACAGTAGGCTGAATTAAGTGGGCACTCATCAAATCCACAGGTCTCCCTTCGGAGGTGTAGCCTAAGAGGGAGGGGGGGGTGTCGGATTGGTAGGCAGCACAGCTGTACCTGAGCTTTTACCATGTCCTGAACATGTTCAACACCATGTCCTGGGCCCGGCTCAGTGCTGGGCTCTGTGCTGCACATAGCTCCCACCCTGTGGAGCTGTGAGATCCTGGACCACATGCAGTCTGTAATTACATCTTGTGGCTGTCACCCACCCTGAGGCTGCGGTGGTGTTCCTGGCAGCCCAGCATTCAGGGGACTGTTCTGCCCACGCACCACTGACACATCCTCACGGTTGCTCGGGTGGGGTGGAGGGTGACTGGCACTTATTCCCTCCAAGATACCTTTCATGACGAGGCAAGATTTTCATGCCAGGTCTAGGGTTAAGTCTTCACTCTACACTGGGAAACCTTGGGCAAGTTACTTAACTCCCTTGAACATTTCTTTATCAATAAACCAGAGATTACAGCATCTGCTTCATAGGTGACTATGAAGGTCAAATGTTTACCCAAATGTCCTCACATACTCCAAGCTTCTAGGGTCACCATTTCCTTATCTCCAAATAAAATGGCTCATATACTGTGGGGCCCAACACGCTCTCATGGTTGCAGAGGATGCCTGCAAAGTGGAAGGGGCTTAGATGCTACTGGTCACCTACCCCCCGAATTCCTGCTCGCCTCCCACCATCGCACCTGAGCTCCCCTCTTTCATCAGGTGTTGGGAGGGAGCATGCCTGAGCCATGAGGCCTTGTTCTACCTTGTTCTCCACTTCCCAGGCTGCCCCTCCCTTCAGCTCCTGCCCCCTCTGCCTCGGGACTTGCTCCTGCCACTTGCAGCTGCTCCGCGGGCTCCGGGCTCTGATGGGCTTTGCCTGGTTTCACTTTACCTTCCACCCTGATCCTGTCTTCCTTGTGAACCACATAAAGAACATTTATTTTCTTAGCAAAATTAAATCTTTGCTTTTATTTTCTGATTGTACAGGTAGCATATCACCTTTAGGGAAAACAATTCAGGCATTACAGAACATTACGGAAATGGCTGAGAAAGTTTCAAATCCTAAAAAGAAAAGGAGTCATACCATATATCCTGTCCTACAACTGCCTTTTTGCACGGGCTTGTATGGCATGGAGTTTTTATCGCATTAGTCTACAGTTAATAAATAGTAAGGACATAGCTTCTGATGCTGTGATTTGGGACACTCCCACATCCTTGGACTTCTGCGAGTGATTATATTAGAAATGTACAGTTGGGGTCACTGAGAACTTGGAGACAGGAGAGACTATCAAGGGAGAGGGCAGTAGATGATGTACACCTGCTGGTGACAAATCAAACGTGTTCCTGCCAGGCAGCTTCAGTTCTGTCCGTGTGTCTGGCGTATCCCAGTCACTGCCACCTCTCAGTCTCATAGTAATAGGACTTGATGTCGTTTGAGTGATCGTCTTTCCTTTATAGGAAAACATGTAAAGTCACAGAAGAGTCAAAGAACAGTTTGGCGTGGAGAACACAAGGGCATGGGGCCTCTCCACAGTGGTTTTGAAATAGGGAAACAAATTTAATTACAAGGACTATGGCCTTTCATCTCACCAAGGCCAGAATGATAGACAATTTAAATTACTTATAAGGAAAAATTATGTGATAGTGAAATATCCAGGTGCATATCTGAGAGAGGCTGTGGGGGTCCTTAGGGCTAGAAAACTGGTTTGCATAGAGTATTTGTTTGTAAGTTTCCTGTTTTGAATTTGATGACATTTTTAAGCTGGCTATTTCATTTCAGCATACTCAGTAATGAAATAAACAAAGTGTGAAATATGAGACAGTGCTAGTTAAACATTTATACCAGCCCTACCCTGTCATTTCTTGAAACTATTAAAATGTAATGTTTTTATATGAAATCATTATAAATTTATAACAAGTCTAATCTGTGGTGATGCAGTGTTCCATGGACTGTGAATTATTGTTCTAAATTTCGGTTGGCAGATGCTGTCTTTGAGCAATGTGCTGGGACGATTAGTTCCTATGATGCAGTGTAAGAATATATCTTCTAATTTGCATAAAACATGAGTGCTGATTATACAGTTTGATTTGAGACCCTTCTAAAATATTTTTCCAAACAATAATCTTGACAGTCAGCTCTCTTACAATAAGAAAGTTGATTATGAATACTGCCCTGAAGACTTTTCACTCCAAAATCTCTATTAAGAATGTATCCATAGAGAAGATAACTCAAAAAAATCCCTGAGTCTTCAAGATGGGTGCAATAATTGGTCTATTGCAGAAGGTAGGTTATGTAGGGCTTTTGCTAAGCCCAAGAGCATTCTTGAGTTTGGCGGTTGAGATTCAACCCAGGATCATCTATCTCTCTCTTCCCAGGTCCAGTCTTAGATGTATGTAGGTGGACCAAAAGCTACCATTCTGGCATTATTGAAGAGTACTAAGAGTGCCTTTCCACCTCAAAGTATCTGTGTCTTTCGGGCCTTCCTTGAAAGTCCTCATCAGTTCTTAAAATAGAGATCTTTCCTTGGGGAACAAGCCCTTGTTAATAGGCACACATTCTTAGAAAGGTGATGCCTTTACCCTTAGCACAGTTTCTTGGCAAGTAAGAGTTTTCCAGCTGCTTTGCAATGTAGTAGAGAGTCGAGAGCAACTCCTTCAAGAAGATGAAGAGGAACCTAGAAGTGCTTTGATGCATGTGTTGGAGGAAGGGAAAGAAGATGGCCCAGGTCTGTAGGGAGAGAGGCATCCACCAGGTAGGGGTCAGGTCAGCAAGCCAGTTTGGATTTCCGTCATATGACAGAGGTCAAATGTTCAACCTAGAGAAGACTGCACAGCAGTGCTCGTTTGCAATTACATGTGTCCATAATGAATGCAGATTTGGAAAACAAGTTGTAATCTAGTAAACACAGCTTTAGTGGGCTCGCCCAAATCTAGCAGAATTTGATTGCCCTATCTCAGAGTGGGGCCCTCATTTCCTGATCTTCCAGGCCTCTTTTGTAAGCTGGCCTCTGCCAAGCTTCTGTCTGTCCCTAACTTAAGAGCAGGAAGTACAATAAGGTGTACTCTATTGTATCTTGACCTCGAAGAGCTCTCAGTCTAGCAGGTAAGAGACATGCTGCCCCATAGTGTTGCCGCACAATGTTTGTAATTAAATGAGAACTACCTGCAAACCTGGTCTATACCTGAGATAGCCAGTTGAAACCAGGCTCCGTTGAAATCTCTGAGACAGCCAGAGAGGCTTGATTTATAATGAATGTGATGGATGAAAATGCTGAGCAGTAAAGGTTGGAAAAGTAGAAGCCCCTGCCAAGTTACTTGAGCCTTCAGTAAAAGGTGACTGGACTCTGTGGTTTTGTAAGGCTCCTATGCATGATATGTTCCCAGCACAGCCTCTGCCTGGCCACTGTGGACTGGTGGGAGAACGAAGGGAGTGACGGAGTGGCCAGCAAGGCACCAAGCATAGTCATGCTCTTAGGTGGCTCACGTTGGACTACATGCCCCAGCCTCCTTTGCATTCAGGTTCCACTGGTGGTGTGTGAGCACATGTGTGTGACTTGTGGATTTAGGTTCCTTAGGAGGAGGTGCCTTTTCAGCCCTCCGTGCCCATTTGCCAGCTGACTGCAAAGGGCTCTGAGATCCCTACGGGATGGAGGAGCCACAAGATGGGAGGAGCATGGGTCTCTGAGGCACCAGAGAACCACCTTTGAAACTTGCACTGAGCTGTCTATGAGAAGAAACAAGGAATAAACTTCTAAGGTGTTAAGTCACTGAGCTCTGGGTGGGGAACTGTTACTTCATCTAGCGTTATTTTAACTGATATAGTAGGTGTAGTCTACGGAAGTAAAACTAGTGAAGTGGTAACGCAGCCTTTCCTTGTTTGCTTTAGTTGTTACTGACTTCATGTTAACCCTCTACTGCTCCAGGCTACTAATGTGTTAATACAAATGTGTGCCTGTATCACTGGCCTTCTGAATGGAGCTTAATCTGGTCTGTAGTCAGTGAAGTAGGTCAGTGCTTGGTGGAGCCGGGTCCTGCTTGTTCTAAGAGCCAGTGGGAACCTGATGTCCAGAGAGGGTTCCAAGATGGGGAGAATCAGGAACAATGGACACCAAGCTTAAAATTTCTACAGGGTAAGCAGGAGACAGAATCCCCGGGATAGGCCAAAGTCAAGTCGTTTCTTACATTCCCAAACCCAAAGGGGAAGGCTTCCAGATACTACTGGCCCTGAAAGCAAGTCCAGTAGAGTAAAAGCATAAAAGGAAAAGGTGAGAGGCCTTTTCTGAGGTCCGTGGGTGCTATTATGACACCCAAGCGGGTGGAAGATGGTGCTGCTCTCTTTTGCTTAAGATTTGAAAACGCACGTGCTCTGCTGTCTTACTGACCTCAAAGGCTCACACATTCCCTGGGAACTAGAACCTTAGGTTAGGTCCCTTGAGTTATCTGCCTTTCCTGTAGGCTAAGCAGTCTCCTGTTTGGGCTTTGAACTCTGTAGAGATGAGTCTGGGAACTTAGTCCAAGGGACGAGGTTAAGCAAAAAGGAGCTAAGCTGCTCTCCCAGGCAAATCAGAAGGGGCCTGTCCTGGGAGGGGAAGTTAGTATGGTGTTTATTATTTTTGGCTGCTTCTTAGTGGCAGAGTCCTGAGCCTGGGGCTGAGAGGATGGGGAGAATGAGCTCATACCTGGGAGAGAAGGGGTCCAGAATATGAAGGGAACAAGGAAGCAGTGGCTGATGGGGGACCCCCAGCAATGAGACTTGGGAACATCAAAACGTGATGCATTTTTTTCTTTCTGGAATGTCAAATCCCTTCTGATACTACCAGTAAATACTGTGTTCAGGACTAGCCAGTGGTGCCTCAAGGGTAAGGGGGTAGCGTGCGTCCTCGGCAGGGCACCGTGCAGGGGTGGCCCTCACCATTCCTCTGTAACCACAGTAATGCTTGCAGCCTTTATGTGGAGGAGGAGTCAGTGGTCCCCGAGGCCAGATGGGGATGAGGTGTCAAGTCAGAGGATGCCTGCAGACAAGTAAAGAGTGCAAGGCCACGCCAGATATTATAGAAATGGGCCAGAGACACCCCAAGCCCTCTTCTTCAAATCCACTAGAGCAGTATTTCTTTCATTATGCACCTGAAGGAACCTTTTTAGATTTTTTTTCTTAATTGCCTCTCCCTATAAAATTTTAATACTGCAGATAGGCTGTGTGTTTTTATATATTATGGTCCTTAGATATTATCATTGTAATATCTAAGATTGAGCCCCTCCCCCCGTGAACCAATTTTCACCCCTTTGGGAGCAGTCCTAGAAGCAGATGACCTAGAGAGGAGGGAAGGTCAGATATTCCACCCCATGGGCGGGGTGACCCTCGTAGTCATGGGGGTGCCTGACTCTGGCACAGCAGAATGAAAGGAGCACCTTCTGCCCCGTGGCCTGGAGATTCACCGTGCAGCAGGGATCCTCCCTGTGAGAAGATGGCTCCGTTCGGAAAGGCATAAACCTGGACTGGTTCCAAGGGGTTTAAGTAGCTGATATGGCTCTTGTAGCATTTCAGAGGGGTGGGGGGCTAGAGTACTACAGCTTGTAGGCTGAATAAGAAGAGAAAGAATGAAACAACTCCGTGTCAGATACCACCCACTGTGGAATCCCTGGAAGTTCTAATTTTTAATATTTCGAATTCCATCCTATAGGGATTGGTGGTTATGCCACTTTCATTCAGCAGCACCTGGGGGGAATTCCTGGTGTACATCTGGGAAAGCGGCCTGTGGCTTTTGTCCATCCTGTTGTTGCAGTCACAGAGCTCCTGGTTTAACTCTTTTCATGAAGAAGGAATTCCCGTTAGTTTCTCCCCTTCCACATGCTCTGGCACCAGGCTGTCTGCCACCAGTCCCGCAGAAGTCGTATTTCCTGCTGTGATAAGTCGTCTTTGTGGAGACCCAAGGCCCCAGATCACCGGCTAGTTCAGAGGTTCATCGAGTTGTGATGCGGGTTGTAAGGTCGCGATGCAGAAGGCAAATCAGGAGATTTGTTGCTTTCCAGCAAATTCTTAGAAGGCTTGACTCATCTTCTATCCTAAGCACTCCTGTCTGAAGTGGGAAGGAGAGCCCTTCTCAGAGCAGTCTGCAAGGGAGAAGTTTATCACTGGACATGCTTAGAAATTTTGTTTTGATTTTTCCCCTACGAATGAGGGAAATCTTTTATTGCAAGGTCCTGTAGGCCCTGTTACTAATGCTTCTCAGACATTCTGAGCTTTCATTCTAGAAAGGGAGGATGGAAGCAGTTGTCTTGTGAACTTCCCGGTGCTGGAAGAGGACCCTGAAGGTTAGCCTCTGAAAAGACAAACCCTCATTAATTTCTTTGCGAAAGAAATCTGCACACTTCTGGCAACACCACCCAACTCCTGTGCAGGCGACTCCTGTGCCTGCTTTAGGATGGATGCCTAGACTTGGTGTCTGTCCCGTGAAGACAGGCTGCTCCAGGGAGGCACATTTTGCTGAACACAGTGACACTTACTGAAAGACACAAGCACAAATCTGCTTGCGGTCCCAGCTACTTGGGAGACTGAGGCAGGAAGATTGCTTGAGCCCGGGAGTTTGAGTCCAGCCTGGCAACATAGCAAGACCCTATCTCTAAAAACAAAAAACAACAACAACAACAACAAAGACACAGTAAAGAGTGAACCATGAATTCATTGCAAAGAATCCTAGATGATCTGGGGTTGTTTGATAAAGGAAGCTTTAGTTATTAACACAACACAAAAACACACATGCACACACCTAGCTATCAAACATTATGCCACACTCTCAGCTTCTTATGCAAGCTAAACAATAGCAAGCCTTCAAATTGTAGTTTATTCTTTTTGTTGTTGTTGTTTATAGAGACAGGGTCTTGCTCTGCCACCCAGGCTGGAGTATAGCGGCACAATCATAGCTCACTACAGCTTTGAATTCCTGGGATCAAGGGAAGCGATCCTTCTGCCTCAGTCTCCCAAGTAGCTAGGACTACAGGTGCATACAACCACGCCTGGCTATTTTTTTAAAAAAATTTTTATAAAGATGGGGTCTCACCATGTTCCCTAGGCTGGTCTCGAACTCCTGGCCTCAAGCAATTCTCCCACCTCCGTCTCCCAAAGTGCTAGGATTACAGGTGTGAGCCACTGTGTAGTTTATTCTTAAGCAGCATTACTTTTTGGTTTATGTGCATAATAGACACATAAAAAAGATAGCAAAAGATATATAATTCTTCATAAAGATTATTTCTGTTTATGTTAAGGAAATAAAATTCTAATGAAATAAAATTCATTATATGAAAACCTTGTGTTTCTCTTTATGCATGTCTTTCTGGAGAAAGGATCCATAATTTTTCTCTCATCCTACAAAAGACCCATGTCTCAAAAACAAAAAGCCAGAAAAACAAAATCAAAATCAAATGATCAAGAGCATGCTACCCCACTGCAGAGAAGAGTGACAGCCATGTTAGGATATTATAAAACTGTTTCTTCAGCTTACACTTTTATTATCTTCTTAGGTTAAATATGAGAATGTTAAATATGATGAATAGTAGGTTTGCATAAAATATGGAAAAGATCTGTTTGTGAAGAAATGACTTTCACAAATCACATTTATCATAAAGTAGTATTAAATTATAAAATATGTACCATGTGCCTATAAAATATACCCATGAAATAGCATAGAGAATTTATGTCCATATTAATAATGGCAAGATGGACTGAATAAGCTACATCTTATTTTTCAGAAAGATACATGTGGCCTTGATAGTGGTGCCACAGTGATATTTCCTTTATAGGGGGAAAACTTACATAAAGAAAAGTTCTGCTATTTCATTGAAAGTAGGAATAAAGTACGTTGGGCCCTATATTCCGTAGTGAGACTCCTCTAAGGAGAAACTTCTATGCCTTATATTTGTGCCCAGAACTCCAAAAGGGAATCTGAATTTTATGTTTATATTTGACAGATGGACTGAGGGTAGAAAAGACACTCTTTTTGGCCTACTTTGCCTTTCCTCAAGTTCAGTTCTGCAAGAGGAACAGGGATGTAGAAGCTGCTTGTGATGACTACTACTGGTAGTGCCAGTGCTAGTTCCGCTACTACTTCTGCTCCTAAAGGTCTTCTCATGTGTCTGCCATGAAATGGTGGGTGTTGGTGAATGGGATAGTTCTATGCTGGCTTCTTAGGAAGACTTAGGCATAGGGGCTGGAGGGTAGAGAAGTCTGGCTTAAGTCATCCCAAGTTGAATAGACCTAGAGGTCAGCTCTCAGAAACCAACCTAGATAGTGAGGTTTCCTCAAGGATGTCCCCAGAGGTCTGCAGTTCCTGAGCATACATTTATTCAGCAGGTACTTATTTTGTTCCTGGTCAAGTTGCAAGAGCCCATGACTGCCTTCTAGGAGTTATATCAGATATGAATGGAAGGCTAGATGGCTATTTTTGTTGTGAGAAAAGTAAGCTCCACAAGTGACAAATTGTGAGTTGGGGGTATATGGTGAATTCGCTAGAGTTCAGCCTTCTGCCTCAGGTGGCCCTTAGTATGGCCTGAGCCCTAGAGATCCCTGGTCTTCCGCTCAGACTGCAGCACTTCTGACTGAAGGGAGCCACCGACCCCATCTCCATTTGGACCCTAAAGGTTGACCTGGGAGGAGTGAACCACTCAGACCTCAGCTGAGATCCGCAAATCCGCCTGTCCCTATCTTCCTAATACCTCACCGCTCATGCAGGTAACAGGTACTGATGCTTCTTGTAAGGGTACTTTGGCTCCTTGGGTCTCTCAGAGACCTGGTTGCAGGTGGCCTTGCAGAAAACATTCACTTCTCTGGAGTCACTGAGCTTTCTGAGTCTCCCAGAAGCTAAGAATTAAGGACTCTGGCCCACTCTGGTGAGGTACAGCCAAACCCTGTTGTTTATTTCTTACTAATTCACATTATGCCAAATTGAATAGGTAAGTAAAGTCATGAATGTGGAAACTCCTGGGAAATATGATACATTGTGCAGATATAGGGGACTTCTGTTCACCTCTTTTGATTTTTCCTGCTGTAAAGCTAACAGTGCTCCAAGAGGTCTTATACGTACGTACATTTACCCTTGTTTTACTGGGGCTTGGTGTGCGTGCTCGGTTGTATTTGTCTTGCTTGGAGTGTAAAGTTCTTGGGCAGCATAAGGAGCGGGACAGACTTTGGAGTCAGAACAGTTTTTAGCTGTTTGGGCCTCTTTGCAGTCACTCAGCCTCTCTGGCCCCCATTTCCTCCTCTATAAAGCAAGGGCAATAATACGGACATTCTAGAGTTGCTCTGAGAAAGAAATTAAGAATGTAAGCAAAGCCTTTGCACAAACCTTGGCACTTCATAGGCACTCTAAATGATAGCCTGTGCTTTCTTCCCTCGGACGCCTTGCGTAGGGACCCAGAAGTGCTGAGTTGTGTTGGCCGGAGGGGAATGCAACACCTGAGCCTTTCGCAGTTGAGACCCTATTCGTTTTGCCTCCTCTCCATCCAGGTGCTTTTTTAACTTATTAAATCAGCAAGTCTGCCTGTTCCTGTCTTCCTAATACCTTACTGCTCATGCAGGTAGCAGGTACTGATGCGTCTTGTAAGTAAAGCAATACGCTCAGGGTTACCCTGAGATCACCCTGCCCCCAGTGGGTTAAGAGTAGATGACACAATGCAGGATAACAAAGTGGCCCGTGCCAGGAGGAGAGCCTCTTTTCTCTGGCCATACTAGGTAGGGCAAGTTTCTTAGAGAAAGCGGTATCCGAGATGCATTTTGTGTGTGATTTGTACGTGCAGATATGAAGAGAACAGCATTCCAGATACAGGGAACAGCATGAACAAGAGTATGGGAGCGGGAAAGGGAGAACCACATGTGAGTGGAAAAGAAGTTTTAGACAGAGCGTTACATGCATGAAAGGGAGGAGGAGGAAGAAATGAAGTTGGCAAGACAAATCCGAGCCTGATCCAAGGCAGGCGTGGCTGCTTCTGGATTTTTGAGAGCTGGGGGACAACACGCTTCCCTTATTGGCTGGGATGTCATAGGCTTCCTAGTTTCACTCTTTTAGACTATGAACTCTGAACCAGAAAGATTTGAAATAAGAATTCTTTATGCTTTTTCCAAAAATGAAAAGAGGTTTTGCATACTAAAGACTTGAAAGCAATATCCACGTAACGAGTCTAGTGAGCACACGCATAGCTTTGGACTGAGTTGATTACTGGAATAAACTTTAAAGCTGCTGTAATGCGCCTTTGAACTCAGCCGTAGCCGCAATGACGGCACTTTTATTCAGGGCCTGTTCTAGTCAGGAAAAGGTATAAATCTTTATTTGTGAATCCTGTGTGGGTTTTTTTTTTCCCTAAATATTTGTTCCTGTGTCTGAAAAGGGGGGATTCCAGTGACTAAATTCTGTAATTGGAGTTCTTTGAAAATAAATCCTGAGTAATGACTCATATATTGTAGATTATTTTTAAGCCATTAGAAAAGTTTGAAGCTCATCAGAAAAAGCACTGAGTCTATATGTGACCAAGCCCTCAAATCCTAATGACTGACTCACACTCTTGTCATGTTAAATGCTGTACACTTCAGAATACTTGGAAATGATTTTTAAATTAATTATTTTAGAAAAAGAGAACTCAAGACTAGGCAGCCCCTGCTTGCTGCCATCTTTTTCAATTATTTTTACTTCAGATTTATTTTCCACAGTGCACACAAAAATGTACTTCTTCCTTATTCATTGTGCAGTTATTATGAAAAGTAGTTCCCAGTGAAAATTGACATAATCGAAAAACTTGAAAATATTAATCTAAGTCCAAGAGAATGAAATGGCAGAATTCTTCTCCTTACTCTTTTAAACCTAGCTCCCTCCCTGCTCACATCTACCTTGGCCGGACTTACCTCCTGCCCTCCAGCATCCCAGTCTGGGCCCCAGTGGAGCACTGAGCTCGCTTTCTGCAGAGAAGGGGAAGCAAGAACTTCAGTATGCCGAAAAGGATAGAGATGTGATTGAAGAGGAAATCAAGGGTCACTCATGAGGCAGTGCAAACAGTTTAAGTCCTGGATGTTGTGATGTATCGCAACGTGAGTAGTGGGTTGTGGAAGAGTTGAGAAGAAAAGACAGTCCCACCTTACTGCCTTACTTAAAGCCTGGCCAGTGAGTCTCCACTGCCCTCTGATGAGGCCTGGAGTCTTGAATTTGGCTCATGAAGTCCTTCCTGACTTCTGTCATCTCTCTGGAGTTGCCTGTCTCACCTCTTCTCTGTATACTCTGCACCCCAGCTGTTCTGGTCCCAGCAGTCCCCTCACCTGGCTGTACATTTGCCCACTACCTGGAAGAGTGTTCCTTCCCAACCCCAACTCCTGTCCCCACCTGTGCCCCTGCAAGTCCCTGCTCTCTGTACAAGTCTCAGTTCCCAGCCTTTTCCCACCCAGGTCAGAACACATCTTGTGCTACCCCCGTCGCAGCATTTTATGACTTCTCTAGGTTTAGTTTCTGTATGTCCAGGGCAGTTTTAAGAACTGCTGTACAGCATTTAGCAGTGCACGTGGAACATACATAGAAGATACTTAGACATCAGGAAGGAGGGAGGACAGAAGGACCAGAGGAAGGAAAGAAGGAGAGAGGAAAGAGAGGAAGAGATTTGAATGCAAGGGATTATGCCAGGCACTGGTAATAAAAAATGAGCAAAAAAAAAAAAAAAAATCCCATTAGGAGCTCACAGCCTAATGGGGAAGAGAGATTCACACAAAATTATTGCAGATGCAATATGAGGAAGCATGTAATAGTGGTGTGAACCAAGGGCCACGGAACCCACTCGAGGCAGCTCCTGAACATGAGAATGAGGCCTTGCTCAGGATCGCAGGAACAGGGAAGGGTCCTAGGACTGGCGGGGCTGGGCAGTGGGGGGTGCGATTGCCCTGGATTGAAGGCTGACCGTGAGGTGCCATCTGCAGCCTCAGGTGCTTCTGCTTGAGATGACTGGCTCAGTCCTGTGCTTGCTGTAGGGCCCTCTGAGGAGCTCCGGGCTTGAGTGCCCAGCACTGCAGAAGAATCAGCCCCCTCTGGTCCCTCCAGGAGTGGGAGCACTCTCGCGCAGGAACGGGGAGACGGGGGGCTGGCAGCGCTAGTATTGCCCTGGTGATGCCGCTGGAGTAGAGAACACAGACGGGCAAATGTATACAGGCTTATCAAATCTGAGCATGAGCGCGTATAATCCTGTTTAAAGTGTTTAAAAATATATAGGTAATATAAAGATGTTTAAAGTGTTGTCTAAGTGAGTCACTTTTTTTCTCCAAGTAAATTGTGTAAAACCAGCGAGGAGAGCACCCCAGCCCTGCCGCGGCTCCTCGTTCCCCATTTATGTCCCTGTCAGTAATCTCCTCACGTGGCCCGGGGTGGCAAATAGAAAGATAATTAGCATTAGGCTGTGGGAGAAGCTTCCACAGTGACAGAGGCTTACTCATTGTTATGTATGATTACAATGCGATGGGAACTTGGGAGGATTCAAATTAAAACAAGACCGCAGCTTGTCGGTGGTTTAGTTTTTTGTTCATGTGACTCTTTATTAGGCAGTAGCTGCTTGTGTATTTCTTATATGACTTTAGCTCTAATAACAGTGGCAACATCCTAATTATTAGAGGCCTCTAAATCAACTTTGATTGCAACATAGACAAGGAAAATCTATTAGAAACCTCAGGCCCTGTGGAAACTCGAGGTGGATGCGTTAGACTGTAGTGCAAGTCCATGCATTAGCCCTCTGGGCAGCGCTTTCCTCCTCGCTCTGGTCTCTTTCTTGAGAATGTGGACTGGCCCGTGGCTGTGCATTTCTGATATGGCCGTGGGATTTGCCTGTGTCTGTGCGTGAGAACTCAATAGGGAAGCTTCGTTCTGAACCCTCAAGTCATTAATTTACTCTCCCGTATGCTGCTGTACTTAGCACTGACCAAAAGGAGTGAGGGAAACTCATTAAACCACGTGACAGTTTATTCCCCTTCATCCCTGTCTTATCACAAGCTGTATTTAATTTTTTTATCCCAAAATTACTTTATTTAACACATCTACTGAAATGTTGTGCTCCCTTGGCTTTTAATAAAGCAAACTTTGTTTATAATCAGGAAATTCCTTTCTGATTTATGAGGCCATTTTGTAGATACTTCAGGTTCCATTTCATTTCTTAAACAATGTGAGAAAGAAATTCTAAAGTATGTTTTTGCCATCCATTTATTTATTTGTGTCGCTCCTCTGAGGGGTGAACATCATCCCTTCGAGGGAAATAAAATGTGGGAATGGGGTCTCCATGGAGAGCCTGTGGGAACAACTGTGACTGCCATAAAGTCACTTGCCCTAGTTTCTCAATTGCAGGCTGCTGCCCCCAGCCCATCATTTCTCTTGTTCTTTGCCTTTGTGGCCTCTACCAGAGGATGCAGTCAAGAGTCTTGGGAAGAATAACCCTGAGTCCAGTGGCCAGAGATGAGAGGTGCTGCCTGCCCCGCTGGGTGTGGGAGCATGGAGTGGGGACGGGCAGGATGGGGAGACAGGCTCACGCCTGCCACTTGTGTGTGTTCATCTGTCCTGTGCCAGACCCTGCTACAGACTGGTGATTTTATGCCTAGGGATCTCTGATGACAAAGTTGATGGGAGAGAAGAGAAAAAACAAGGGGTTTGAGAGGTGGGGTTATTTCAAAATTTCCCCTTTCCCTCTCAGTTATAGGCTATAAAGAATTTACAATAGAGGCAAATAATATGCTCGATGAGGATGACCTAGGCACTGTGTCTTTTTGAAATCAAAGTTACGATACAGCGATAGTGATGGTTCTAGTATCAGTGTTTCTCTTTTTCAGCTGCTGTTCTGGTTTGGGTGTGTCTCCATGGTGTACATACACATTCACATGTGGGGCTATGGTTGTTAAAGCCATGTTTTGTCTTCATCATGCTTAAAGCGATGTTCCCAGTATAGCTCCTCCAAAGAGCTCAGTTACCCAACAAAACCATAGTCTCAAATCATGTACTTTTTCTGAACTGAGACTAGTCTTTTTGTTACCATCTGTAATGGTTATCTATTGCTACAAAAGTGCAAAACACAATAATATAATAAACCACCCCAAAACTCTGTAGCATGCCTCAAGAAGCATGCATTTATTGATCGTGTGATTGCAGGTCATCTGGGTTCCGCTGATCTAGGCTAGGCTCAGCGGGCTCCATTCTCCAGAGCCAGTGGACTAGTCAGGGCAAGATCTTCTCAAGGCAGTAGCAGAAGCACAAAAGACCAAACCCAACCATGCGAGGACATTCCAGGCCTCTGCTGGTGCTGTATTCACTAACATCCCATTGGCCAAATCAAGTCACAAGGTTAAGCCCCAAATCAAGGAGATACAAAGTATCTCTACCCACCCTGAAGCAAAAACAAGTCACCTGGCCAAGCCCAAGTGAATATTTGTTTAAAAATAATATAAACTATAATGCCATCATAGGGCCTGGCCATGTAAGGTAAATCTCCCATCAGTCCGTTTGTTCTTCCCTTACTGTTTATACGGAAACATACACAGCAACAGTCTCAACACTTGAGGGTGTAACCACAGTGCTTGTCAGAGAGTTAAGAACTCACATGCTGGAGAAACTTGTAGCCTTTTAATCAAGAGGGAATACCAGTTATATCCCTGGCCTGGGATGCTCCCAGCAGTGGGATGGCACAACAGCTGGGTTTCC
The DNA here is from genome assembly GCF_020740605.2 of Lemur catta. Lineage (NCBI taxonomy): Eukaryota > Metazoa > Chordata > Mammalia > Primates > Lemuridae > Lemur > Lemur catta. Next base: position 44,928,504 of record NC_059145.1, read on the forward strand.
ATTTGGAAATTTGAGGAGGCTGGTTCTATACTCAGCTTGGAATCATTCTCTTACCCCTGTCCCCAGTCGTACTGTTTGTACATATGTCTGTCTCCTCTGCTGGGCTCTGATTTCCTTCAGGAGGAGACACTTGCTCCTTTGTCCCTTGTATGCCCACACCAACCCCATCCATCTCCATAAGAGATTCTCAGTGAATGTATACAAAATGGCAGAAACTTCAGTTTAGCGCTGAGAGTAGTTACCAGTATGAACCTGGACTTATTTTCGTATCATTTTAATCATAGCACATCAGAGATGAAAGAACTTTTAGAGATCATCTATTAATAGTTCAGCACTGTCCAGAACTTTCTGCAATGATGACAGCGTTTTTTATCTGTACTCTCCAGTACAGTAGCCACTGGCCATAGATGGCTATTGAGTATTCCAAACATGTCCAGTGCTGTTAGGAACTGGATTTTAATTTTATTTAATTTTCATTAATTTAGACTAAAATAGCCTGTAACTACTATGAATATATTAGGTAGTAGCTTGTAACTACTATATTAGGCAGTATTGATCTATGTAATCCCCTTTTGGCCCAGAGTAGACGTCAGTAGATATGTCTTGAATGAATGAATGAGAAAGAAAGAAATGACCCCATCCAAGGTCATGCAACTGACTCACAGAAAAGCCAGAATAAGACCCTGGGACCTTGGACAGGCTTGCCTGGGCACTGCCCTCCGCCTTCCCTCCTTCACCTCTTAGAGGCCTGTATTTGCATTGGTTTGACCTTAATTTTGTACTTGTAACCTTCTAACAATATATGAACACCTTACAGTCAAATAGGTTGGAGGAAAAAACCAGAAAAATAAAACTATTTTTCTGTCTTTAGTAATTTGAAGAGTGAGCATTAAAAACCCAATCAAACATCAAATAATTTTTACACAGTAGAAATAATATATACTTTCCATCCAAATTAAAACACATGCTCCTAGCAATTTAATTATGCAAATGTTATATAAGCAGCAGTGGAAACAGTGTTAAAGGGGAAGAATGAAGATTGATAAGCTAAAATTTCTGGTGACATTTTCCTTTTTAATTTCCTCTTTTGGTTAATATTATGCTGATTTTCATGCACTGCTTAGGTGGGTACTTTGTTTCTTTGTAATAAGAGCCTCTACAAATTTATGCAAATAATATTAATCACTGTTGAGAAAAACAGCAGCCACTACCATCCCTACTGCCCACGAGTGTTAGGCAACAGCAATAGATGAATATTGAGCTATGCATATGATTAAATACACTGGTAAGCAAAGCTGCTGTGTTCAGGAAAGGTTGTTTTCCCTCTAGCTGCACGGAGAATTCTAAATTCTAAAATGTAATTCCCACCTTTGCTGTAAGGGTGGCCCAAAGCAAAAACTTGAAGAGTGGACAGAGATTGTCTGGCCCCTAGCTCATCAGAGAAGCCCCATTCCACCTGGCCCTTACGGCGAGGAACTCTGTCTTAGGGTGAGTCCCTCCAAAGCAGACTCTGGGATGAGGAAGTGCTCCCAGGAGAAACCTGTCAGGGAGCAGGGGAAGCAGGACAGGGAAAGAGGGGAAGCCAGCAGTATGGGATCTCAGAGTCCTGTGGAGGGTGGCTTCCTCCTGGTTCCATAGGAGGCACTGCATTTATCTTTAGAATCTGTCCCCACTCAAGGCCAGGAACTGGGCTTTCGTGTGTGGCGCTCAAGTCAGACATTGGCAAGGGCCACTATGGGCTGTAAATCCCGGGGCACTGGCAGCTGTTGGAAGTGCAGGCAGAGTGGCTGCTGGCAGACCGAGAGCAGTCCTCTGCCGAGAGCTGCTGGTGCAGGCCTGTGGACAGGGGTGAAAACCAGAAAAGAGACCCAAGGGGATTGGGAGAGCCCTGGCAGTGCCCATCAGAACCTCACCCTGGCGCCTGCCCACTGCTGGCATGCTCCACCTTGCTGCTTGCCGTAGCTAATTGATGTGCTAACCTGACTGGGCTAAGGGATGCCCAGATAGCTGGTTAAACGTCATTTCTGGCTGTGTCTGGAAGCGTGTTTCTGGAAGAGATGAGCACTGAATTAATGCTGATGGTAGACTGAGTACAGCAGATGGCCCTCCCCGGGGCGGGTGGGTGTCCCCAATCTAGTGAGGGCCTGAACAGAACAAAAAGGTAAAAGATGGGACAATTCATTACCTGATTGCTTGGGCTGGGACTTCAATCTTCTGCCCTCGGCATTCCTGGTTCTCAGTCCTTCAGCCTCTTACTAGACTCTATACTACCTGCTCTCTGGCTCTCAGGCCTTCAGACTATACCACCAGCTTTCCTGGGTCTCCAGCTCACAGGTAACAAATCACAGGTCTTCCGAACCTCCATAATTGTCTGAACGAATACTTCACAATAAATCACTTTATACGTGTACACACACACGTACGTAAATAAATACAAATACACACATATGCATACACGTTATCCTATGAGTTCTTTTTCAGTGGGAACGCTGACTAGTATACTGCTCTACCCTCCAACGCACACTGGATCTTTTCCCTGGAGTCCTACTGGGGACTGGAGAGCTTTCTGGTAAATTATGTCCACACAAGTGGTATTTTTTAAATAAAGGCTTTTATTCCATCAGATCACGTTAGGATTTTAAGAGCAGTCCTCAGAGTTTTAAAGCAGAGGGGTGAGCAATGGAGGAAATTTGTAGAAAGGCCAGTGGAGAAGGCAATCAGATCAAGAGAGCTAATCACGGGTTAGGCTAGCTAATAAGGAACATACATAATGCAGAAATTAATGTTTGCTTTTCTCTAGCATCTTAGAATTCCTTTCTAAAGTCTGGGAATGCTGTAGTGATTCTTCCCTATTCACAGCCGGAACGTTCAGGGCTTGGTTATGCAGCGCAGATAATTTCCAAGGGCCCACGGCTCTGTCACAGTTGGGGGAAGGGAAGCTGGAATTCCAGGGGCCAGGCACCCTTATGTCAAAGTACCCCAATCCTATTGGAGAAAAATTGGAGCTGCACTTTTTCTCTTCTTATTTACTTCCTCTCTTTCAAAGGTATCCCTCTGAAGGCTCTCTCTGCAAAGCAGAAATGCTATTTTGAAGGTGAACATAAAAGCTTTCTTGGCAAAGAAATTACTTTGTTCCATTTGAGAAACCTCTCTGCTTTGAGAGAAGAGAGGATATGAGGCTATGGGAACTTGATTAACTCTCATCATCTTTCCCTCTGGTTTTCAGAGATGAGGCTAGGCAGAAAGGTTCTCAGCGTCCGTCTGTCCCATGAACACCAGCCTACCCCGTAATCACAGCACTTCAAGGGCTGCCATATCCAGAGATGCCTGAGATTTTGGGATTCCTATTAGGGTGGGGAAGCTAGAGGGCTGAACTCAGGGCCCATGCAGCGGGAAAGGAATCAGATTTGGGTTTCTGTCTGCCGTTAGAGCTGGTTCTGCTACTAAATGGCTTTGAAAATTCTACCGTATGAAATGAGGACAGTAGTACCTTAGCACATTGTGCAAAGGGTACATTATAAACTGTAAAGTACTGTTCAATTTTAGTTGGTAGTGAATTCTGGCTGTGCATGTGTGTGCCTGCATTTGCATGCATGTTTTTTCCTTTTTTAGCACATGCAGTTGGTGTTGATGCCCCTCAGGTACCTGCCCTCCCCTCCCTACACCCCTTAGAACAGGCGAGGTAAGGAGTCCCTGTTCTCACACAGATCCTTCCTGACAGCAGTGATAACAGAGGGACAGCTCTTATTCCTGCACTTCTCCCTACCCTACCTCATACAAGGAATCTGTCAAAGCAATGTCAATTTTAATTTATCAAAATTATCAAAATTCTTATTTTTATATAAATATAATAAATATGTACTGTAAAATAGTACTTTGTACTCCGGAAATATAAAATTCAAAATAAAATGGAATAATTATCATTGGAAGATAGGATTTTGAGTTATAATAGGACCTGGATTTGAGACCTGAATTTGCTATTGGTTTATTGTGTGCCGTGCATTCTCTCTGAGCTTCAGTTTCCCCATCTGGAAAATGGGGCTAAGCCCAAGTAGAAGGATTATTGTGACACTCCAGTAAGATGACGTTCGAGAAAACATTGTGACCTGTATAGTACTTCTCATACTGAGTTACATCATCAGCATCCCCAGTAGAGTGATCTAGAGCTGCAGTGTAGCCCCCTGGTTTTACAGATGAGGAAGCTGGGCCCCAGTTTGGTTAGACTCTCCAGTGTTCCTGACAGTGGACTGTAACAGCTTCCTGTCCAAGTGCATCCCACATGCGCCAGACAGCTGGCAAACATTGGCACAGCCTGCCAGTCTCCCAGGCTGCCCAGCAGGCCCAGTCCTGCCTGGTACCATCCAATCTCAGGCTCTGTCGGTGCAAATGCTGGAGACCTGAGGGAGTTAGTGGCATGGCTGAAGGGGCAGACTATGGGCATTTGTAAAAGAGGGTGGGCGGCATGGTCTTGGGGGTAAAATAAGGTTTTGGATGTTGTTTCCCTTCTGGTGCCTTTGAATCAGCCCCATGCCTGCCTGTACCAGCAAGTTCTTGCCTTGAACCTTAAATGCATCGCCTCCTCCCGAGAGTTGGTGAGAAGTGGCCTTCTGTGCTTGTTCAGATGAAGTGACACAGAGTAGAAGTCCGTAGAGCAGGCCTTTGTCACACTTCTTCCCTAAGCTGGACCCCAGTAACATTGAAGAATATTTCAGAAGGGGCTTGAAGTTCTCCCACCATTATTTTCTGATACATTTTCTTGTATGTTTTAAACTTATCATGTAGGACCCTTTATTGTGTTTTATTTTCCTAGAGCTCTTGCTGATCGTTTCTTTTGTACAGAAAGTGTTTTCCTCCAGAGATAGTTTTGCTGTCACAGTGTATTTCTTGGTAACGGGACTGGTGTCCTATTGGGAGTGCCCAGGCTGGGCCTCAGCGTGTCGCAGGTGATGGTGAGCAGAGTCCTCGTTCTGCCACTCACCCTCCCAGCTTGGCCTGGTCCCCAGCGGGAGCTGAGTAAGCTTGGGTTGAGGACAGGATTAAACCATAGTTCTTCATGGCCAAGACTATATATTCAGCTGCCATAGCTTGTTCCTTCCTCCCTCCTTCCTTCCCTCCCTCTGCATATCTCTGTATCTGTCAGAAAGCCGTGTTCTAGAACAGGTTTTAAATGGCTTGTGGCATGGTTTTTCCTGTTTTCTGGTTAAATATCTTTTTTAAAAGCATATGAGCATTTTTTTATTTGGGTTGCCTCATGTTGATGTGTTTCTTTCCATTTTTACCCATTCCCTTAGAGGCTTTGGGTGGATACTTTTAAATATCTAAAATAAGAAATACTTTGAGATGAGAATTTTGGTAATATTCGAAGATCAAATACATCCTATCCTTATCCTGCTGATATCCAACTCCCTTAAAGTCCTTATGACTCCAGGACACACCTGTTTTGTAATTACCAATTTCCGTGGGGTAGGTTATGCACAATATTCTTTAACAAAATAGCTGCCTACTTATGCACTTCACAGGCCTTAATTTTCTTGTATCTTGTGTCATTAGTGGTTGTAACTTTTTTGCAAGGGGAAAAAGTCTTTAATTTTATCTCACTATTTCTTCGTTTTTTACTCTGTTTCCAAGAAACATTAGCTACCACCAAGATATATTTTAATAATTTCCAACCCCATTAAACTTGATAATATGAAGATAGAGATATTCTTACCTAGGTAGTGAGGAATGTTTTAAGTCAATGAAAATAGAGATTAATAAGAATTCAGCCCACTGATGTTTTCTGTCATCAAAATCCCGGGTCATGAAATGTGATTCTTTACAAGGTGCAGATCGTCTTTACCATGAAGCTAACCAGCGTTAAACCACCTGTGCCTTAGTTGCTAACTTAAATTAAGCTATTTTAAAACTTCACTCTCAATGAGTATACTTAATACTATTGTTTTGTGACTTAATTATCCATTCTGCTTGCCTTACCAAGGACGTTTATAAAGAAGGGACTGTATGCTATTGTTAAAAACACCATTTAAGAAATCACCATAGAATGTTCAACGTTTTGTTTCTCTCATTAGTGTAAACAGCAGCTTACCTTTGTTGACCTTTCTCTTTTTCACCCTCAACTCTATAAATTTTTATCCTGCCTTAAATTCTCCATCCCCAGGAGACAGGCCACCATTTTTGGTGGTCCCTTCCCCTCTAGCCAAGACATTTGGGGCAACTTCTACCCTTTCACTTCTTCCTTTCCCGTTTGTCTGAGTCTTATTTATCTCTACTCCTTCAAAGGATGAATTAAAACAGAAGTTACTTAAACACGAAACTTTTTCTTTTTACTCTTTGTAGTTAATTCTTTTCCACAAATGTTCCAATATGTTTTCATGTATTAATATACACATCTCAGATATCTTTCTTTAGGCAGTACACTTCAAAGACCCAGAACCCTTTCTTTGTTTTACTGGTTTGTAGCCTCCCAGGGGGACTTCCTGCTGCCCCACTTGGAGAGCCCTGGAAGTGGAGGGGGAGCCGCAGCGGCGGGCAGAGAGCAGCACCTGCAGAGCCCACAGAGTGTCACTTTTTATATGTATTTATGGACATGCTTGAAAGTAGGTGCACCGGTTTTTTTCTCCCATAGTCTAAAAGGAAAAATAATCATAAAAAATCCTCCAAAGTCATCATAGAGGTCAAAAAATTTAGAGCTGGAAGGAGGCTAGGATATCAGATCAGACACCCTGTCTTTGTTGCCCTGGTTTGGGATCCCCCCCAGAGTGACAGGGAGAAACAAAGAACCCAAATGGCTAATAGAGACTTAAGAGACTCACAAGCCTCCAGGGGAGAGTAGATGAGGCAGCTTTTCAACCCAATTCACAGAAATAATTTTAACAAAGGTTTCTATAGGTTAAACCCTCTTCAGTTTGCGGCCCCTTTCACAAACCCTCCCTGATCACCCCTCTTCCCATCACCATAGCAACCATATGTCATAATAAACAATCGGGGAAGAAGCAGTTGTGCAAATGTTACCTTGTCCTACCCTCAGTTTTGCCAGTGTGGATGTATGTGTGTGGGTTCCTTAGTTATCCTGTGCTGTGAACTTTTATTCTCCTGTCTAGATCTTCACATCTTATATGGCACCTAACCATTAAAATAAGAAAGCCAGGCCTGGAAGCTTAATTAACTTGGCACTATTTCACTTAGATCAGTGGTTCCCCAGTATCAATTCATGGCCCAGCTGCCTTGGAGTCAGCTGGGCCACAGTCCAGACCAGCTAAATCACAATCTCTAGTCATGGTGTCCAGGAATCTGAATTCTTAATGTTCCCCACTGATCCTGATGTTCTGCCAGGCTGGCCAATTGTGGTTTATTTTCTACTATTCCTGTCCCAAGTAGCTAGTGTTCCAACCTTGCCTATATATTCTACATAGCAAATAGGTGAAAAGTAAAACAGCTCTGTTCACATCTTGCCTAGATCACAAAAGAAAACTATGAGAAATGTTTTAGACAAAGAAAAATGAAGACTGTCACAAGATGGAACTACCCTTGGTTACCCTTAGGTAAGATAAGATTTCAGAACTAGAAAAGTACCAGACATCACGGCAAAGAAAGAATAATGCAGACCGAAGTGGATGTGAAACATGTACTTTGTTTCTCTTTTTCTCAGCAGATGCCCAATAGAGATTCACCAGTTCTGATTATGTATCCAACTTCTCAGAACTAACTTTTAGCAATTTATAGCACATCTTTGTTGAAAGCAATATAAAAGATGTCCCAATCATGAATAGAAGTGAGTGGGAACTACCACACACTGGTTCCCCTCTGTTTCACGGGCATGTTGAGGCTGTGTGGATTGGGTTTGCTATTATAACACTAACTTCTATAATCCCACTGGCAATCAGTGTGCAGTTTGAAATTGTTTAGGCCACATTTGTCTGCATGATTCAATTCAGTGACTTGATCTGCAATATCTATAGATGATGTCCTTATTCTGTCTTTGATACAGTCTGAAATGGAACCTTCAGGAAAGACTTATTCTCATGGTGTAGAGATTTATCATGGCTGTGCATAAGTTATGTTATCATCCTGTCCTCTGGATCTCTAAGGCACAATGGTTGCTTGAAAAAAACATTTTTTTGGTGATAGTTTCCTTGGCTGTGCAGAAGCTTTTTAATTTGATCAGATCCCATTTTATTTTTTTTTGTTGTTGCTGTGACTGCCTTTGGGGTCTTCTCCATAAATTCTTTCCCTAGGCCAATGTCTATAAGAGTTTTTCCAACAGTTACTTCTAGAATTCTTATAGTTTCGTGCCTTAGATTTAAGTCTGTTATTCATCGTGAGTTGATTTTTGTGAGAGGTAACAGGTGTGGATCCTGTTTCAGTCTTCTACATGTGGCTATCCAGTTTTCCCAGCATCATTTATTGAATAAGGATTTTTTTCCGCAGTGTATGTTTTTGTCTGCTTTGTCAAAGATTAGATGGCTAGATAAGGATGGTTTTATATCCTAGTTCTCAGTTGTGTTCCATTGGTCTATGTCTCTGTTCTTGTGCCAGTACCATGCTATTTTAGTTACTATAGTCTTGTAGTATAGTTTGAAGTCTGGTAAATTGATGCCTCCCAATTTGTTCCTTTTGCTTAAGATTACTTTTGCTATATGTGTTCTTCTTTGATTCCATATGAAGCATAGAATTATTTTTTCTAGATCTGTGTAAAATGATATTGGTATTTTAATAGGGATTGCATTGAATCTGTAGATCACTTTGGGTAGTATAGACATTTTAACAATGTTGATTCTGCTGACTCATGAGCATGGTATGGTTTTCCACCTGTTTACACACCAGATGTTTATAGCAGCACAATTCACAATTACAAAGACATGGAAACAACCCAAGTACCCATCAATAAATGAGTGGATTAATAAAATGTGTTATATGTATACCATGGAGTTCTACTCAGCCACAAAAAACAATGGTGATCTAGCACCTCTTGTATTGTCCTGGTTAGAGCTGGAGCCCATTCTACTAAATGAAGTATTACAGGAATGGAAAAACAAGCACCACGTGTACTCACCATCAAATTAGTATTAATTGATCAACACTTATATGCACATATAGTAGTAACATTCATCGGGTGTCAGGCGGGTGGAGGGGAATGGGTATGTTCACACCTAATGGGTGCGGTAACATTCATCGGGTGTCAGGCGGGTGGAGGGGAATGGGTATGTTCACACCTAATGGGTGTGGTGCGCACCGTCTGGGGGATGGACACGCTTGAAGCTCTGACTTGAGTGGGGCAAAGGCAATATATGTAACCTAAGCATTTGTACCCTCATAATATGCTGAAATTAAAAAAAAATTTGTTTCAGATGATGACTAGAAAATATTTTAAAAGTTCGTTAAAGTTGGCCTAAAGATTTTAAAGTTGGTACCAACTTTCTTAAAGAAAGGATCTTAAACTACTAATACTTTTATCTTGCCTGCTATACCATCTGTCTATCCAAGCAGAGCAGTGCAGACTTAGCCCATTGAGCAGTTAAGATTTCTGGCTTCCCACCAAGACTGTTATTGGGAAGATGGGAAGCTAGAAATACCATCCTTTTGTTAGCACTGAGTGTCATTAACGATGATGAAATCAAGTAGATTCATGCTTGAGTCGACTATTTTCCAGAATTTTCCTAAAATCATTTGAATGCTCAATTGGAATTCACAAATGTTGTGGCCCCCAGATCTGCTTTGTAATCAGTGCTTTTGAAATAGATAAGCTTTGAAATGGAAATGTAGGTTTGTTGATTTGTATTTTTTTCCCTCTTGACTGGGTGATCTCTGCTTACTAGAGGAATCAGCCCTCTCCTGGAGGCCATATAGTAGCCATGTGCAGATTTCCAATGGGTACTAAAGAAAGATTCATGAACTGTTAAGATCTGACATCCCAAGACCATCATTTAATTATGATCTTGACAATTTCATATTATGTTTTATTTTTAACAGCTATTTATTTTAGCATATAGAAAGCTTGGAAAGACAGGTGAAAAGAAAGATTATACCATAGTCTCAAATAAATTATTATTTATAATTTTGGTATATTTTCTTCTAACCCTGTATCTACTCAGTCCATATTAACAAACATTCATTGATCACTTGCTCTTTATATGGTACCAAGGAAGAATCATATATTATTGACAGAGAACAATTGAATTATCAGGGAACATTTATTAAATAATCCAAATGGATAAAACAAAGTGCTAAGAAATTTATCTCAAACAACTTTAGACATTCTGTGAAATTGATGAAGGTGTTGGGGAATGATAAGGGAAGTAAATTATAGAGAAAGTTTATTTCTACCTTCAATCTGTAAAATACTTAAGAAAATGTATCAGAAAATATAGGAAAAAAATGAGAAACTGAGGAATCCTAAATACCATTGTGATACTTTTGGTACACTGGGGTTGGGGATGTGGCCAGAAAATAAAAACCATAGGAATAACCTTAGGCAGACATTTTTCTTCTTGTTTTCACTTTTTTCCAGGGATCTAAAGGCACAGAATTAATATTAAACAGTCAGGTTTTATTCTATAATTGCACACATTATTATTCCAAGGATACTCCATTTTCTTTATGTAATTGCAGTAGATTAGCTGTCAAGAACCCTAGAGTACATACCCAGTGTGAATTGACTTGCCCAAATGTTTCTGTTCTCTTGATGAGTCCCTTACGTGCATCACTGCTATACCATTTCCTCAATTGTTGGCCTGAAGGAGCACCCTTCCCCCAGGTGGACAGTCTTGCTTGATGCAATTCAGACTAGATAGATCTCTCACCCTAATGAATGCTTGCAGGCCTGACCTATAGGGCTAACCGATACCTAAATCAGTTTGGGGACAATTCCCTTCTTTCACCCAGTTGGCTGCTGTACCTGAAAGAGTACACTAGGGAGTTTAGTAATAGCCCAAGAGCCCTGGTCTTGAAGCTGCTTTGGTGTTTTCGTGAGGGGTGTGAGTGTCGAATGAACAGATCCTTTAGTCTTTACAAAACTACAGTCCCACATGATAAGCTGCAGATCTCAGGTGGCTCCCTGTGGAGACTGGCAGAGATTGGCTGTTCCTCCCAGCCTCTGCCACCTTCCTTTGACCTCCCTGCGTAGTTGCTCTCTGACCCTCTGACCTCTGTAGCCAGTGTGAACATGACAGCATGGCTTTGTAAAAACCCAGAACCTCACACGACTACCGCCATGGCCTTGACTAGACTATTTCCATAGCCTTAGCTCTGCTGCCTGGAACTATTTTGAGGCCCAAGTGATAATGTGGATATAAAAGTTCTTTTAAACCACGAAGTGCTGGGGCAAAAGGGTTCTTTGGCGTTTTTAGATGACTTAGGGGTGAGCATGGCTCTGAGCCTCTGACTGCCCAGTCACCCCTCACTTGGATGATGCATGTACTCCTTACAGCACCATTGGTGGCTTCCATAAGTGCAGTTTGACGCCCCCTTGGAGTCCCTGAATGCTTATTCCTGGGTTGGGTTTGTAGAAAAGTAGAAGAACAGTTAGCCATAGCCTAGCTTTGGTTTTGCCTGTAAGAACTGCCTGAGGAACTGGGGTAGGATGTGAGCAGTGGCCAGCTTGGGGAAATGGCCAAACATGTTCAGATTGTCAGATAATTTGTAAAACTCATAAAGAGAGGTCAGTATAGAGTCAATTTTCTTGGGAAAGCACAATCAGTCCCCAGAAGCTTGGGGCAGGAGATAAGCTGATTGTAGTTAGTGGAATAGAACAAGGAGGAAATAGGCATGAGGGCTTTGGAGAGAGACAGAGCACCTTGTGCTGGCAAATTGTAATCTCTCTGGCATCAGCTCCTCCATTGAGTCCAGAAAGCTCAGCGACAGCAGGATTGTAAAATCTGTGGCAGGAAACAGCTTTTAGCTTCAGAGGAGAAACGAGTTTAACTGTTTAGAGAGGAATCATTGGGCCTGTGCGGATAAGGTCAATTAATGTGATATTAATCTGAAACATCTTCCTATTAGTACACATTAGGGAACTTTAATTTGGATATTTATGTTTCAGTCATCCCATATGTTTTTGTATTTTTAGTCCATAACGTGACACCATTTTTCAAATCTAGTATGCTCTTCCAATAAAAACCCTTTCTTACGAAGAGCTTTATTTCTTTATTAAAATGATTTAAAACCCCTAACATATATAAACAAAGGTGTTTATTGCTACATTATATTATTGAAGACTTGGAAACAATCTACATGTTCATTGATGGGATGTATGGGATATCTATTATGTAAGTTTTGGTCCGTCTGTATAATGGAATACTACTCTGTTCTTAAAAAAATGAGGTAGAATTAGATGTATTGATAGGAAAAGGTGTTTATGGTATTGAGTTGTACAACTGTATTTATAGTAAGATCTCATTTTTATAAATATATTTCATTAAATAAGGAAAGAATCTATAAGAAACAGTCATCAAACTATTAATGGTGAAAGTTGTAAAGGGAAAAATTTTGTTTTCTTATCTATGTGTATATGTATTGATCTGAGGCATTTGAGTGTTTTCAGTGAGCATGCCTTTTTTTCCTAGAATTAAAATTCCTTTAAAATTAAGCACCAATAGAAAGAAAAAGATCACTAGCAGCAGCAGATACTATAACTTCTTTAAACTAGACTCACTGTTCCCAAGATTGAGCCAAGTTTAGAAAATGAAAAAACAGAGATTTCAGAGTAGCCAATTGATATTCCCCATCATCTTCTGTTTAAGAATTTGAACTATTGAGAGCTGAGAGTGGTGGCTCACACTTGTAATCACAGCAACTCAGGAGGCTGAGGTAGGAGGATAGCTTGGAGCCAAGAGTTCAAGACCAGCCTGGGCAACATAGTAAGACCCCATTTCTAATAAAATGTAAAAAAAATTGGCTGGGTATGGTGGCATGTGCCTGTAGTTCAAGCTATTTGGGAGGCCAAGACCGGAGGATTGCATGAGCCCAGGAATTTGAGGCTGCAGTGAGCTATGATCACACCACTGCACTCCAGCCTGGTGCCAAAATGAGACCCTGTCTCTTAAAAAAAAAAAAAGAATTTGAACTGTTGATACATTGCAGCATCCTAGATGAATCTCGAAAGCATGTACTAAGTGAAAGAAGCCAGACTGAAAAGGTTATATATTATATGATTCCATTTATTGGACAGTTTTCAAAATGACAAAACTATAGAGGTGGAGATGAGATCAGTGGTTACCGTGGTTTAGAGCAAAGGGCAGCACAAAGAATTTTTTTAATGATGGAAAGTTTGGTATCTTGATTATGGCGGTGGTGGTAAATGTGAAATTAACATGTTAAAATTCATAAAGCTATACACAAAATAATTTTATTGTATGTGAATTTTAAAAAAATAAGAAATTTTAAAATCAAAAAATAAAGAACAGGAAGCCAAAGACTATACATCTAAGCCACTGTAAGAACGTGGCTGTAGTTTTCCAGTCATTCAGCACCATGTGCCTACACCACTCTGCGGGGCTTGCTCTCCTTCGTTAAGCAGCAGAGGGAGCCTCACCCTCACGTCTCCCCAGGGCATCCATCAGTTCCTCTACTCAAGAACTTTAGGGGATTGTCCGGTTTCTGTTTGAGCAAAGCCCCATGTCGGGCAGCTCAGCACCTTTCAAGACTTCCGACTAGATTTGCATATGCCTTCTATGAAGCTTGCAATTCTTCCCTGTAACTTCCACCACCAGAATCTAAGTTTGCTCAATGACATGATGTGGAATAACTTCAGTCCCTCTTCTTTCATACAATTCTAGAAATATCTGTATATTACAGTCATATCTCTCTTCTTTTGCTATCCCCACCTCTCCTCTCAACTATTTTTTTTTGTACTGGTTTCTAGACTCTCCATTGCTGTGGTGTCTTGTCTACTGTCTCGTTTGTCAGTGTCCCTCTGAAAATGCGTTGGCCAGATCAGTGTGATTCTTCACCTGTGGTGTGATAGTTGGGAACAAAGCCAGTCTGCCCTCTTGCTGATCCTAACACGGTTTTGCTGTTAATGATGCTAGTGGTCATGTGGCCATCTCTAGGAGCCGCGTCACTTGTGGACTCGAAGTGCCCAGATACTGTGTTTTCACATGTGCTGCTGCGAAGCCACTTCTTCCCTCATCGTATTCAGCAGCAGTAGGTCCTTTGTCTTTCACTGCAGAACTCTGCATTTATCCTATTCTGTTACATCTTTTTAGGGTGGGCCATTCCAGACTATTCAGATCATTTTGCGTCCTACGTGGTTCTGACATCTGGCACTTCCCCCATTCTTCTCAGCCTCAGACATGCCACCTCTTCACCTGAGTCGGTAATATAGTCCCTCTTCCTAAAAGAGTTAAAGAAGGGAGATGTTTGCATTTCATTTTTGCCCCATCAGCTCTGACTCACTGGGGTAGCCTGTTCCACAGGAAAAGAAATGCCATCTTACGCTGCTCTGTGCCGGTGTTCCTTTGTGAAAAGATTCCTCTTGTGTTCCTGATGTTGTCACTCTTTATATGTGACTGTTAATTGTACGCCTTGATGCTAGTTTAGGTTGCTGGGGCAGGACGGCGCCACATAAATACAAGTCATCGTCCTAATTAGCATCGCTGCATACTTAAGCAGGCCTGAAACCTTGCAGCCTCCTCTGGCGCTTCATAGGTGTGTAGTTATTATGAAATTACTACACATCTGGATGTCTTATTTCCATAATTGCTGTACTTGAAAGGTGACGACTGGCCTGTTCTAGAATGAAAAGGTGTTAATTATATTAATAATCAGGAATTCTGAGGCAGCTTCTCTTAGTGAGTCCTAGAGGTGTGTGGGTTCTCGAGACGGCAGAGAAGGCAGGTAGCCAGTGACCTGATGCCAGGGTAAGGGTCAAAGGACATAAGTAGAAGTAGAGACACTATAGAGAAAAGTGACAAAAATGAATTATAAATGGCCATGGAGGCAATTTGTTGGCATGATTTAAAAGTACACTTGATATAATGAGGTAAATTAAATAGGCTGGGGATTTGGTGTAATTTGCTTCTCCACAAAGTGCCCTATGGGCTTTCTCTAGCAAGATCCCTTCTTCCAGTAGATAGCTTGCTCAGGATATGAGGGTAAATGGAGAAGGTACTAGATTGTACTTTTTCTTCCCCTTCCAGAAACCAGGGGTTTATTTTCAAACATCTTTTTTTTCTTATTTCATCAGTAAAACAAAATAAGTCATCCAAAGCAAAAGTTCTGTGCTGGTCCACCTTGTTGAAAGCTTGGAAACACAAGGGCAAAAAGCCTAGCACAAAAATGCAATGTTATCAGATACTGGCCGGTTTCATATAGTTGTATAGCTATTCCTAAACTGGCTGGTCAAGAGATTGCATTCCGCTGGGAGCCCTTCCATACATGTTACAAAGGCCTTGCTCTTGACGGGGTGAGAGGGGGTTCTCGCTTCTACATCGGTGGTCCCTCTGATTGCTAGCTGGCTGAAGGGTGTCCCTGTCCTCTGTCCTTTACTGTGTCCCTCCAAAAGCATCATGCACTGTCAAAGAGGACCATTTATAAATGGCCTTGAAATAGTCAAACTGTCCATCCTCACCCATCCAGGTGGAGTGAAAGAGAAAAGAAGAAACAGCTTAAAACTTTTATAAAATGTATTTTATACATGACCACCAAAATACACATTGCATGTGAGCTTTTTTGTTTTTTTTATTTAGAACTCCCCAAACTTGTACCCTATTGTCTGTCAGCTTCTTTTCACTTAAGTCTACCATTCACCTATTATTTTTCCTTTTGCTCTTTGTTGACACAGGAGGTAGCATATAATATTATTCTACTATGTATGTGTTCTTGTATATATATAAAAGCATGTAAATATAACTTTTTTTAACTTAAGCTTCAACAAATGTGGTAGTTGCAGGGGAGAATTGGGAATTGTAGCAGGCAGGCATTTCAATCAAAGATTCTAAATTGCACTTCAGTTAATAATGAAATTCTTGCAGGAATTAGCTGCAAACTTGTATTTAAGAATCAAATTTGAAGAGTTGTCTGTATTGATTTGTGAGGTGTAATGGTGCTACTCATGATCAGAATGCTGTGAATCTGCTGCCTGCAGAGAGCACAGGAGAGACCAGAGCAGTGTGTTCTGGGGGAGCCCGAGCTGCAGACAGCGCCCACACTCCTGCTGTGCTGGAGCCAACAGTCCCCGCTCGCGGGCGGCCGGGAGCCCGGTCATTATGTACACTGATTTTTACTGGAGTATGATAAAGACCTGGTTTTATTTTGTTACATACAAAATCTATTATTTGTATATATTTATATATTATATATGTACATGTATGGATGCATATATATAATTCATTTATGTATATCTCATATATTTTTAATATATAAAATGAAATCTGTTCTTTTATTAAAAACATCTTCAGTGCCAAGCACTTTTCTCCACACATGCAATTTCAGTGTCTTTGAAAACAGTTTTTGAATTTACTGAATGCGTAAGTATTTACATCAAAAGTATCTGTTTATTACATGATAGCATGGGCTCTGCTTTCCTTTTCATATTTAATTGGAGTTTAATGCTGATCTTTCTTTTAGGAAAGCAATGAAAAATCTATATTTAGATTTGGAAAAGTTGTTCCTATCTCCAGTCCATCTATAGCTCATCTTAATTGTTCCGGCTCCGCAGGACACCCCTACCTCCTGGGCTTCTTTCAGTGTTCTTACTTTTCTGAGTGACTATACTGGTATTGTCGTTCTCTACCTCAGGAATTCCTGGGAGAATATTGCCATTATATCCATCTTGTAGTCACTAGGGACTGAGTGTATGATGTCAAGCTGTACTTTAAAGAAAAACGTATCATTTAAGCTATCAGAAAATTGTAGGTTAGGCTGTGAAGAAATCAGGGACATTCTTACCGCTGTAACAAGCCCTACTGGTCCTTCCCTGCCTCCCTGCTGCTGTAGATGATCTCATTTGGCTGGGTAATTACCTCCTTTGGAAAGATGGTCGTTTGTTTTTACTTCTGTGCTGCCAATGTTTTTCCAGCTTAATGTCTTAGTATAACTCTACCTCCATGCGAGTGAAATGTGCATAGTTTGTCATGAGACGCTGGATTGAAAACAAGGAAACCAAAGGAGACTCTCCTAAGATCACAATGTACAAGATGAAGGAGGAAAATGCCCTTCTATTGCCTTTGATGAAATGGGAGAAAAATGCTGGCAGGTGGAGGCCCAGAGAGAGAGGGTGACCTTCCCTTCACACCTCCGCTTTTGCCTGTGCTGCTCCCCCATCGTGCTTTCCTGTCCAGACCCCCTCCCTCCTTGACGGCCCACTGCCATTTCCGCCTGCCATCTGCATAGCTGAGTCAGCTCCCCCTCTTCTGTCTGCACCCTGAGTGGTTGCACCTCTGATTGGCAGTTAATCCTCTATACCTGATGGTAGTTTGCTGTGCCTTGTTTTCTCCTGAGCTTTTATTAAACTTTTCATATCTTCTCTCCCTGCCAAAATAAGGAACGGATCCTTTGTACAGCTCTGTGCCTCTGTATAGCTCTGTGCATAGAGTGTACAGGCCTTTGTGTTGCTCTGTGCACAGAGTAGACGCTCACTGAGTGCACTGAATTTTTGATACAAGATCTCATGAAGGAAGCAGGTGTTCAGCACTCCCCCGAGTCAGTTTAGCTTTCTTAGTCACAGGCAATTGATTAGTAGGTATATAGTGACACAACTAGATGTCTTCTCCCTAGGGGCAAGATCTGCATCTCTTTGTGTCCCTTCAGGTCCCTAGGACAGGCTGGGCACAACAGAGAGTCTCAGAACCTGCTAAATGAATTAAAAGGAAGAGCAGGGACTGCCTTCTAGACGCTAAGGCCTGAGCTGAAATAACCTTGACCTCAGAACCCTGAGCTTGGGCTGACCTGGCCTCCTGCTGGGCTCTGCCTATGGTGACAGTCAGTCATAATTCCTTAAAGGAAAATAACAGAAATGCTGTGGGATCATGAAACAGCTCCAGATAACCAGGTGCAAGCCTCACTGCCTTCCCAGTTTATGAACCCGTGGAGGTAACTGACCTACACTACCCACAAGAAAGGAGAACAATTTCAAATCTATTTATTTTTCTATGTTATTAAATCCTAAAGTCTCTCTATTCCTTGGTGCTTTTGAATTGCAATTATTTTGCTTGTTACTTTTTGTTGACTCAGTAAAAACACCCTTCATTTAAGCCCCTTCCAGCGTGTCTGCCTTTT
Source organism: Lemur catta (assembly GCF_020740605.2). Taxonomy (NCBI): domain Eukaryota; kingdom Metazoa; phylum Chordata; class Mammalia; order Primates; family Lemuridae; genus Lemur; species Lemur catta. Next base: position 44,946,717 of record NC_059145.1, read on the forward strand.
CCCCGGTCTGCAAGTGCTGACAGGAGTGAGAATTGGACGGGTTGGGGAGTGCGGCAGACTTGCAGGTGTGTTTGCGTCCTGCCCACTGGGCAGCAGGGCCACCTGCACCGCTGCAGGATTCCTGGGTGTCAGCTCTTTGGCAGCTGGCGAAGAATTTACTTTTTTTGGTATAGTAATGCTAAGACCACTGAAGGTATTTAGTCAATAATGTAAATCCTAATTAGTGAAAATGTTCATTTCTTTGTCTTATAGTTGAATTTAAAGTTTCTCTCTTTAGATAGAGGAACATGCCCTTATATATTTTTTTCTGGTTTTTTGTTTTGTTTTGTTTGTTTTTGTTGTTCAGCTAGGGGTAAGGATTTAGTTTTTTCTTCTCCTTCTCCAATATCTACCCCCATTCCCCTTTCCACTCTCGTGTATTTAATATATGGCTTTGAATATGCATCATTGGTGTGTGTGCATACGTATCACAACATGGACGGAGTTTAAAACTATTATGTATACACACATGGCTGTTATGTATGTACGTGTATATATGTAGAGAGAATACACATACACGAGAGCTCTTTTGTGTGTGTGCTTTTAACTTACACAAATGACATTGTACTATTGATCTTGTTCTTTTTTAAAACTTTTTTTAACCTAACAACCTACTTTTAAACTCCATTCATGTTACTATATGTACATTTAGTTCTTTACCTCTAGTATATAAATCCAGGAATGGACTTGCTGGGCCATACGGCGTGGGCATAATTTATTTCTTCAGTCAGTACTGTCGGATCATTTGACACAGTGCTTTCCCTGGGCTAAACCCTCCACCAGTGTTCTTGAGGGTTCCTGGCTCTTGCACATCCTTGCCAGGCATTTATATCCATTTTGATGGGTATAAACAGTGTCTCGTTGTAAATTTAATTTGCCTTTCTTAGCAAATAAATGCTTCTATGGATTTTCTATCCATATCCTTTGCCCATTCTTCTACTGGTACCCCTGGCTTTTTCTGGTTGATTTGCGGACGTTGCTTATGTATTGTAGATATTTATCTTTAGATCTAAAGATGGAAAACGTCATCTCCATGGCTGTCATGTTTGTTGACTTTGCTTACAGTGTCTTTCATTCACCAGAAAAATAGCAACTATTTGCTTAAGCTTTGCTTAAGAAGCCTTTCCCTGGCCGGGCGCGGTGGCTCACGCCTGTAATCCTAGCACTCTGGGAGGCCGAGGCGGGCGGATTGTTTAAACTCAGGAGTTCGAGACCAGCCTGAGCAAGAGCGAGACCCCATCTCTACTAAAAATAGAAAGAAATTATATGGACAGCTAAATATATATATAGGAAAAACATTAGCTGGGCATGGTGGCGCATGCCTGTAGTCCCAGCTACTCGGGAGGCTGAGGCAGTTGGATCGCTTGAGCCCAGGAGTTTGAGGTTGCTGTGAGCTAGGCTGATGCCACGGCACTCTAGCCTGGGCAGGGCAACAGAGTGAGACTCTGTCTCAAAAAAAAAAAAAAAAGAAGCCTTTCCCTAATCCCTGGTCATAAAGATAACGACCTCTAAAGTGTGTCCTTGTTTTCACCTTAATTTTTGAAATGTCACCCTGTAAATATTTGACACACATTTATTTCTGGTTTTGTTTAATTTGAGTGAAGCAAAAATCTTGAATATAGTTTTTGAGATCCAGTCTAGCCACCAGTACATATTGAGCATTAGATAATTTGGCCAGAAATAAGCATTCCTCATTTCTTATACCAAGGGTTCTCAAACTTTAGTGTTCATGGGAATTACCTGGGAGCATGGTAGAAAGGTAAATTCTTGATTCCTGCATGAGATTCTGGTTCATTCAGTGGAGTGGGGCTCAGTAATATGCTTTCCGTCCAGTGCAGGTGGTCTGCATGTAGTATTTTGAGTGATACTATCTTACAGTGGTTCCTATCCTGCAGATATATCACTTTAAGAAACATCGTCCACCACAACCCAAATAAGGGACTTTGAGCGAAGGAAATGCAGTGGAAAATTCACCTGCAACATCGAGCCAGCCACTGAGTACTGCAGCCATTGGAGCAGGGTGTCAAGCGTGTCGCTGCATGTGGGAATCAAGGCTTCCGTATGGAAGAATTGTTGAATATTTTATACCCCTACTTCTTTTCACACTAATGCTGTGTTTCCAACAGGCACTGCTTCTTGTGAGGACTAGAAAAGATTTTTCTGAGCCCATTACCATCCTAATTAACACCTCTCCTCTTCTTTTAAAGAGCCCCCCTGAAGTAGTTAATAGAAATGTGAGATCTTGGAAGGAAGCACCTTCCCAGGGTGCAAGTTTGTTGCATTATAAAGGGAAAAAGTAAGAACCAGAGAGACCTGGCAATTAAGATCCATGGACAATTTCCAGGCTCAAAATATGACAGTAGGATATAATTGCATTAAATTACTGAATCTTAAAACTTGTTCCAAAGCAGCCTGGATGGCTTATTTAAAAGATGAGCCTCTCAGGATCAATTCAGGGGAATATTCAAAATTGAGAAAAATTCTTGTCCAGGACAGTGGTAGGCAGAAGTTGTTCTCAGTGCCCAGTTTCAGTCCTTGGGCCATGCAAATTTAGTGTTTTCTTCAGTCCTGTAGAAACTAGAGGAATTTATGCCGGGTTTCTTAGTCTCCCAAGGATCCAACTACTGTCCTTGTTATTGGAAAATGGCTTGTGATCCCAACAGCTGACTTGCATTATCACATTTGTCATCACTGTCAGGGTAATAATAGTGACATCCCTGCAATGTATAGCTGGGTTTACATGGGACTTTCCCCTAGGTTATCTCATAATTATAATGGCTGCCCTCTGTCGAGTACCCAGGAGAAGGTTGTTGCTTCATATGTATATTACCCTAATCTTCCTGAGAAATCTGTACATTTATAGTTGGGGAAACAAAGGCTCAAAAGCATTAGAAGAGTTTCCCTTAAGTGACATAACCAGTAAACAGGAGAGCTAGAATCAGAATTCAGGTAGCAGATTCTCCAGTCATGCATAGCCTGTTTAGTAATTTGAAGAAAATAAAAGTTTATTATTATTTAAACCCTCAAACATATTTAAAATATAACATTTATATTACTACTGAGTTTTAAATTATGAAAAAATTTTAGGGCTATATACTTGAAGAAACTATGGAATCTATAGTAGTTGATTTCACTATTTGTAGAATAGTGATTGGGCTATAATCAATAGCCCAGTAAAAGCCTGGGCTCTTCATTTATTAATTCAATGACTCTGGCTCTACCATTGATTAATTCAATGATTCTGGTAGAGTTATTTAACCTCTCTGAGTCTCAGTTTCCAGATGTATAAATTGGGTGCAATAGTAATACCCATCTCATGTAGTTCTTATGAGGATTACATGACATGATACATATAAAGTATTTAGGAAAGTATTAGGCACATGAGAAACACCCAGTAGATATTAAATGTTTAAAAAATGAATATGGTGGCTATGATGCCCTTCACCTTGGCAGATTGGAGTTGATGGTCTCCAATCTTGCTTTGACCATGTACCAACATGTGTATAGTCTAGTAAAACAATGCATGCAAAGGTTTCTTCTTATTAAATAAAACCTAGATTTTCAGAGAGCCATAGGCCTACAGGTTCTCCCTTTTGATTGAGCTCTCCCCAAATTGACAACACTTATACACTTAACTTATTCTTGATGAATTACAGTAATCATGCATGTATACATGAAAAGTGCTTTTAGATATTGAGCTGTTAAGATCTCAGTGGAAACAAGGTATCCTAATAGCTCTTGGAATGGAGACCCTGTGGGTTAAAGAGTATAAATTGCCATCTTGAGCACATCTTTGTACTAGTCCGTAATGCCCCCATCCCAGAGCCAATGCCCAAGTGTGCCTAAGAACTGTGCAGCCTGCAAGTCCATTTTAAAGGTTGCCTCAGTCTCCACACTGCCACATAAGTGTTTCTGGGGCCATCTTGTATTAGCGTTAACATGGCATTTAAGAAAAATAAGGACCCTATTTCTAGAAAGCATGCCAGAAATACCTAAACTCATTTTCATAGACCTGTTACAGATAATCATATCTTTTCAGACACAATTCTTTATTCCATCAAATCCACCATAATACAATCAGTAGTATTGACTCCTCCATACTAGGGTTCTTTTTACAATTAAATTCACATACGTTGGAAGTAAATTTGAGTTTCTGGATAGATCTGTCTGTCATCTTCTACAGGTTATAGGGGGCATCACTGATTAAGACCTCTTCATTCCAAATATAGCCCATTTTTTGCAAGGCATGGTTGGACACACAGTGTTGATCAGCCATGTCTCAGTTGTTTTTCTGAACTCACAGACTACACTGCTGCTTGCTGGCTGCTGTCACTCCAGGATAACTCAGGTGGCTGGCTGACCCTGGCCATCAGGATTTCCCTCAGGACATACTATAAGCCCTGGACCTTTCTTCCTACCAGCACTCTGCATAATACCCAAACTAAAGAAAAGATTCTCCTTAAAATGTTTTTGGATAACCGCAATTATAATCCAAAACACAAATTTTTTATGTGGCAAATCTTTATTTTGACTCTCGGTACTATTATGTTTTAAAGATAACTTAAGAAAACTAAAGTTTTGAACCAAAAACTAGATATAACTATGCCTACTTACTGAATTCAAAATCAAATCTAATTATCCATTTTTATTAAAATATACAAACAACCATATTTTAAAACTAACCTAACAATCTAATTTAAACCAATGTGGACTTCTTAAAATTGTAATATCAAACCTGTTCTATACATTGAAATTTTGTTTTGAGACTCCAATTTTTAAAATACCTTCTCAACTATCTATGCCAGAGAAAATCCCACCTCTTGCTCTTTGTCTCCCAACATTCATGGAATGGAAGAGTTAAAAGTACCTAATTTTTTTCTATCTTTTTTTTTTTCTGCCTATATTTTCCTCCATTAGGATTTTCTCAAGAGATAAGAGGAAGAGTTGAGAGCATCTTTTGCCTTTAAACTCATTAATAATTCACCTTAACCTCTGGGACAACAGTGTTGATATACCTATTAGTTTAAAGGGTCAATAAAATGACATCAACAGGAGGAGGGAGGTCAAGTGACTAATTCCCTGCAGCATCTGTGATTTCACAGTAAGCAGATATAAAAGGAGAATTGGCAGCAGCTTCCCACCCTCAGGACCAGAAAGTATTCTAGTGTGTCACTCACAGGTATTCTGGTGGGTGGCAGAGCCCCTGTATGTAGCTTGGCTAACACTGTACTGTGGGATAAATCACACCTTCCGGAATATTTGAGTAAATTTCTTCATCAAAATTACAATTCTATTCAGCTATTTATCTCGAGGTTCCCACTATAATAAAATCAGTGATTTATTGTTCACAGGGATATACTATTTGACCAAGAAGAAAAGTAATTGTACTTTGGTTAACTGGGTGGTGGGGGGAGGTGTGGAAGGAGTAGAAGGACATCAGACTGGAATTTTCCCCGACCCTCCCCCCAGGACTAAGCCTCTGGGGTTGTTCCTCAGTGGGTGTGGCTTGGGCATGTGCAGTCACCCTCGGAAGATCATGGTTTTAGCAGAGCTCTCTTTGTCTCTCTCCCTGATCTCTGTGTTAAGTTCTCTGCATCTTTGGTATCACATCCAGCTGTCAGCCTCCACTGGTGGATTGCTATGTTTGTTTTCAAGAGCATTCTGGGGCAAAAAGTGCAGCACCATCTGATCCAGTTGAGCTCAGGGCCCTTTGCATGAGTAGTTTTCGAGGCCAGTCTTTCAGGTTTGCTTTGACTCCAATAGGGCTCCTCTGAGCTACCCTTCTCCTTGGTTTTCTCTAGTAAAGAAGCTGGGCTACAGTTTAGCTTGTTGCTTACAATGAAACCACCAGCTCCCACTAACTTGCTCACCACCAAAATCTCCTTAGTTTTTGAAAGCATCCTTGGGCTTGAACTTCCTCATACTTGTTTCAAGTAAAGTCAGCTCCTTTGGGGAGAGCTTTGGAGTTCTTTGTTCTTCAGGCCTGCCTCTTTTCCCAGGCAAAATCTCTCAGCCATGACTGTGGAGCTTGGGGAAGGGCCAGTGGCCTGTTTGTGTCAGAGAGACACCCCTGCTTTACAAGTAGGATGCCCGGTAGAGGCGGTAGCCTCCGGTCCCATCAGTTTGACTCTTCCAGCACGGACCTTTGCCCTGGGAGCAAACTGGGGTGAGGGCAGTCAGGGTCCAGTATTCTTAGTGTGGCACACCTGACATAGCAACTGCTCTCTGAGTGGGAGGTTGGTGGAGGAAGCCTCTCTGTTGAACTTGCCTGGAATTTAGCCTCTATGTCACATAGTGACAGGATGAGACATGCTGGTGGCTTGTCCCTGCTGGATATATCGTAACCTTAACTGGGAACTAGTGGGAGAATGAGCCCTATATTCTTAGGTGCACCAGCCTAGAATGGAATTTCTGTCATGCTGAGCTGGGAAGGGGAAGGGATGGAGAGGATCATGGTTGAAATACCATAAATTTAGACTGTTCTGACTAGGTTTGGGTAGATTTTCTTAAATAAATGTTTCTTCCTTTGTGTTATGCCCTTAAGACAGTTTCAGGCACTTAAAATGATTGTTTTTTTAAATAATTTCTACCAGTTATGCTTGTTTTGCTGGGGACTGGGTCTGTGGAGCTCCTCATGTCACCATTCCAGAAGTCTAGAGCACCATTTTTACTCGACAGAATAACTACTGACAGACTAACTATGATTAGACTTGAGCATTTGGCAGGCATTTTATCAAAAATGAACACAGTAAGTCTGTGACTTTAAGGAAAATAACTGACATTTGTTGCCATAAAATTTGAGTTTTCAAGCAAAATTAGAATTTTAGAAAATGTGTAATCACCGCTGAGAGTCTGACAGCTTCCCAATGGTGATGTTAATGAATGTGATTTTTTCGATACTAAATAATGAAATGTGTCAACATTTTGGCAGATCTTTATAACTCAGTAGACCAATATTTTCCAGATGACAAATGTATGAGTTTACAAAATTTTATATGGCAAGAAACCCATTCAAAGTGCAGGATAAACCAATGGATTTTAATGTAACAAAGTACGAGAAGTTTACTAATGTGGTTTCCATTCCGTGTCCCCATTATCCTTAAGAAACTTCCACTTGTTGAATTTTAGTATAGTATCAAAGAAGAATTTCCACAACTATATGAAAATTCTATTATGCTACTTCTCTGTTTTCCAACTACATATCTGTGTGATGCTGAATTTTTTCATATACTTCAACGAACACAGTATATCCCAGCAGATTGAATGCAGAAGCAGATATGAGAATCCAAATGTCTTCTTATAAGACACACATTAAAGAATTAGCAAAAGTGTAAAACAGTGTCACTTTTGTTCCTAATTTTTCTTGTTTTGGAAAATACATTTAAAAAAATAAAATATATGCTAATATGCATGGTTTTATTATTTTTAAATGAATTTATAAATATTTTTACATGTCTCGGTTTTCATTTCTCATGTATTAAATACTAATAAATATACCCTGCGTAAACAAAAACTCTTTGAGGTCCTCAATTTTTAAGAATGAAAAGAGTTCTGAGACCAAAATGTTTAAAAACCACTGACCTAATAGAGACCCATATGTAATCTCCATTAGCTCAATGGTTTTAAATATATATACATGTTTTTATACATATATATAAATATTTTGAGAAAGAGAGAGAGAATTAGAAATCTTTCCTGTCTGCCTGAAAAAAGAAGAGAAAGAGGGAGAGATAGGTGAAGGGCTGCACCAAAGGAAGATACATTCTTTACAAGGACACATGGAACAATTATAGATTATATGCTCAGACTGCATTTCCAATCACAGTTAAATTAGAAATGACTGATAAAATATACCATCCCCATCACCACTGTTACCTCTACCATTGTTTGTTTGGAAACTATAGAATATATGTACTTCTAAGTAATTTATGACTTTAAAATAATTTGATAAGGTTAAAACAGAAAATATTTAGAAATGTTCTGGTTATTGATTGCTGCAAAACAAACCGTGCTAAAACTTAGTGGCCTAAGTTATTTTTCTAGCAGATCTGTAGTTTGGGTTGGGCTCAGTAAAGTCAGCTTGTGTCCGCTCCACAGGGTATCAACTTCACAAGCTGAAACACCTGTACATGGCCTCTTCGTGTAGCCTGGGCTTCCCCAGGACATGGAGGCTAGGTTCTAAGGGTGGCCATCTCAGGAGCTCTAGAGCCTTGCAGAAGCTGTATCACCTTTTATGACCTAGCTTCAGAAGTCACTTAGCTTCAGAAGTGAACACCATCTGTCCATTCAAGGTCAGTCCCTAAGGCTGGTCTGAATTCAAAAAGAGGGAAATTAGATTCTATTTTTGATGGGAGGAGTGTCAGAGAACTTCCAGGCATGTTTTAAAACCACTATAGAACTGAAGAAATAAAATTATATGGTTTAACTAAAGCAGCACTTTAGTACTTTAGCTAGAAATAGATTTTTATCATTAAAGATGAACTTTAAAAACAAGAAACATTGAAAATAAGTGTGAACGTTCAACTAAAGAAGCTTGTAAAAGAATAACAGGATAAACCCAATGACAGCAGAGGAATAAAATGCTAAGTATAAGAACAGAAACCAATGAAATGTAAAACAATGGAAAAATGGAGAAGATAAACCAACAGCTGTCCTTTGAAAATGTTAGTAAAATAGTCCAATTATCTAAGGAAAAACAGAAGAACAAATATTTACCAACAATGTTAGCCACAGCTAACATTTAGTAAGCACTAAATATATTATTAATAGTTTTTATTGCCCATGTATTACATATAATACATTAATATATATTAGTAGTTTTTATTGCCAATATATTATTAATAGTTTTTATTGCCACGGACTGATCTAAGCATATTATATCCATTAACCAGTGTAATTCTCCCAACCATATGAAATTGGTACTTTAGATAACCCTAATTTACAAATGATGAAACCAAAGCATTATAGAGGTTAAATAATTTGCCCATGAAACACACAGCCACTAAGTGCCTTAATACTTTTCAACTCTGCTGTCTCTCTGTTTGTGCTCCCCTTTTCGTTCTTGCTGGTGTTTGCGTCTTTTCTCTTTTTCTCTTGAGCAACCTTTCCAGAGGTTTGTCTACCCTACCGGTCTTCTCTAAGAACTGCTTGTGGGTTTTGTTGGTGTTTTTGTGTACGTTTGTTTCCATTTCATTCATCTTTTCTCCTGTAGTTATTATTTCTTTTCTTCTATTTTCTTTGGATTTATTCTGCTTTTCTTTTCCTAATTTATTAATTTGCATGATGAGCTAATTACTTTTTAGCCTGTCTTCTTTTCTAATGTGAGTGTTTAGGGCTACAAATAACCCTCCTGGGGCCCCTGACCCTGTATTCCACAAGTTGTGATATATGGTGTTTTTATTATCACTTAGTTCTAAGTTTTTTAACAATTTTATTATAATCCCATTTTGAATTATGAGTTAAAAATGTAGTTTTAGATTTCAAAACCTATCAGGGTTTTTTTGTTTGATTGTTTTTTGAGATAGAGTCTCACTCTGTTGCCTGGGTAGAGTCCAGTGATGTCATCGTAGCTCACTGCAACCTCAAACTCCTGGGCTCAAGCAATCCTCCTGGTATCAGCCTCCTGAGTAGCTGGGACTACAGGTGCATGCCACCACGCCCAGCTATTTTTTTCTATTTATAGTAGAGACAGAGTCTCACTCTTGCTCAGGTTGTTCCTGAACTCCTGACCTCAAGCAATCCTCCCACCTTGGCCTGTAATGCTAGGATTACAGGCATGAGCTACCCCCGCCTGGCCAAAACCTATGGGTTTTGTTGTTTTCATTGACTTCTAACTGAATTGCATTATGGTCAGAGAATACTATGGTTTCTATTTCTTGAAAAATTTTGAAACTTGCTTTATGGCCCAGTATGCGATTACTTTTTATAAATATCCAATCCTCCCACCTCATGTATGTTAGAAGAAATGTGCACTCTAATTGTTGGGCGTAAAACTCTATGTATGCCCATTAAATTGAGCTAGTTAATTATTTTGCTTAACGTCTAGAATAAAGTTTGGCAAAATATCTGGGTACTGCAGGTTAGCCAAGTTGACACAAAAAATTAGCCATCACACTTATTATTTTGTTTTTCATCCTTTTACTTTCAGCCTTTTTCTGCTTTTATGAGTTAGGTAAATTTCATGTAAATTTATACAGAAAAGTTAGATTTTGTTTTTATCTGTTCTGACACTCTGTTTTTTAACTGATCAGTTTATTCCATTTGCATTTATTGTGATCATGTTTAGAGTTAGTTTTTTCTACCATTTTACTTTGTGTTCTCTATTTACTTTGTTTTTCTGATTCTTTCCACTCCCTGCCTTTTTCCTCCTGGCTTCTAACAAAGTGGTGGTAAGGTAAATAAATCTATACCTTTTATTCCCTGTTTAATTGAAAGGTATATATTCTGTTTCTTTTATTTGGTAATTATCTTAAAAACATAACACGTATAATTGATTTAAGAAAGGTTAAAAACAATGTTGCACAAGGAATGGACCACAGATTGGTGCCAGTCTAAGAACTATTCTATACCAATTCATATGTGGTTAAGTATAAAGATTATAAGTAAGCATTTAGAAACATCTGGGTCAATTTGATGTTGCCAGTACATCCAAGGATGTTATCATTTTCTTAGAGATTTATTTTTATTATATTTTAGAAAAGATCATTTCATGGTGAATTGGGAAAAAAGTTGGAGGGGAGTTAATCACAGATAGTTTGAGAATCACTAAAGTTAATCAAGATTTCTAGCTTTCTCCCAAACAATACAATGACCTGAAATCTTTTAATTCTATTTACCCCTCTATAACCTATATTTATTGTCATCCAGTGTTTTAGACCCATTTGTAAATATACACTCTAAAATGAGTCATTTTTGTTATGTTTGTTTCTTTAAAGGACATTGGTTAGATTTACCCATATATTTACCAAAATTTCTTTGCTTATTATTTCTTAGTGTATTTTCGTCTTTCTAAAATACCTCATTTGGTAGTTTTTTCATCAAGGTTTTTTACTGATAAGCTTTGCCTATTTTTGTTTTTCAGAAAAACATCTTTATTTTAACCTATCTTTTGGATAATTATATAAATAAAATTATGATGTTCTAAAGTAATCATTCTAAAACACTCATTAAGTCTTCTACGATGTTCTTTCAGTACTTCCAGAACATTATCCCACTGTTGTCTGCATTGTAAATGTTGAAAAGTCTGCTTTGAGTCTAGTTGCCATTTTTTAATAGGTGATCAATCTTTTTTCTCTGATTTTAAAATCTTCTCACAGCCAGGTGCAGTGGCATGTAGTCCCACCTACTTAGGAGGCTGAGACAGGAGAATCCTTTGAGCCCAGGGGTTCGGGGCTGGAGTGCACTGTGATGGCACATGAGAATAGCCACCGTGCTCCTGCCTGGGCAACATAGTGAGATCCTGTTTCTTTAAGGAAAAATCTTCCCTTTGTCTTTGGTGTTCCACAGTTTCACAACAATGTTTTTAGGTATGGCTAGAAAATATGGCTATTTTCTGTTTCTTTCCCTGGATTCATTGTTCTTCATGAAACTGAAAATTCATATCTTTCATACTTTCTAGAAAATTATGAGCTACTGCCTCTTAAATATTGCTGCTCCCTGTTTTCTCTCCATTTTCTTCTTCTTAAGCTTTTATTTAATGAATGTTGGGTCCTCTAATTCTATCTTCTTAACTTCTTGTACATATTTTCCTCCACTTTAGCTTTCTGTCATGTGCTCTGAGTGGTTTCTTCATACAGGTTGGGTATCCCTTATCCAAAATTCTTGGGAATAGAAGTGTTTCTGATTTTGGCATATTTGCATATTCTAATCCAAAAATCTGAAATCTAAAGTGCTTTCATGAGCATTTCCATTGAGTGTCATGTCAGCGCTCAAAAAGTTTCAGATTTTGGAGCATTTCAGGTTTTGGATTTTCAGATTAGGGATGCTCACCCTGCATCTGTTTTTCTACTTATTTGCTCTCTCTTCATTTATTGCTTATCCATTGCTTGGCCGAGTCTTTGAAGTTTTAATTTTAGTAAGTACACTTTTTATTTCTTAGATTTAAATGGAGTTCTTTCAGTTATTTCCAATATCTGCTTCTAATATTTGTATTCTGATCTGTTCTTTTTGATTCTTTCTTCTGTACATTTCATCAACTTAATCTTTGTAGTTTTTATTCAGTAATTTAGTTCTATGAACTTTCTCCGAGTCCAGTATTTCTGTTTGTGAGCTTCAGTCGAGGTGGATCATTTACTCCTGTGCCTTGTAATTTGAGTGTGTGAGGCGCTCATCTTCACAGTTATCTTTTTGTCTCCAGGGAAGCTACAGTCTGTGTTGAGGGTGTGTTTGTCATGAGCTGTTTTATTTTTTATTCTTCCAGATACTTTAAAGGTATTACCCTTCAGAGAGTCCTTTTTAGTGTGTATGTGTGCATGTTTGTGTGTGTTTTTCACTGAGTTTCCTGGACTCTACAGGGGTGAAAAATTCAAACTATAAACCAGATAAAAGCCAAACCATAGCTACAGATTCTCAGGGTGAATTTGTTTGGACCCAGAGCTCAGGCCGTGCTTGAGGTCAAGCTTCCTTTACTGTCCTTGTGTCAGTGGGAAGATAATTTCTACTCTGTCCCTGAGGGCGTGGCTATGTCATTCTCACATCCCTTCTTACATATGCCGTTAGGTGCTGTGGAAACTCAAGCTTTTGGGTGTCAAAATGAGCACATTCGTAGGCAGCCACATCAGCTACCACAGCTCTCAGTTTTAATTTCCTTTTTTCTGTTTTCCACTGGGGATTTCTCTGTTTCCTTCCTAGTTTAGCTATATCTTTAAGGGGATGCGGGCTCTAATTTATCACCACATCTAGGATTTTATAGCTTGAGAATTTTTAGTCTATACAGGCCCTAATGTTATATTATTAGAAATGGAACTCTCTCAATGCATCTGTATCATCAGGAAAAGTCTTAACATATTTAATTTAAAAGAAAAAAAAAAGCCCCCACTCTTACAGAGGGCTAGAGTTTTCCTCCCTAGGGTGCAAATCTTCCCCCTCCAGTCATGGTTCTTTTTCTGGGGTCAGAGCGCAGAAAAGGATTCCCAAGCCATGGCCTTTGCCTGCTGTTGTTCTTTCACTCACTCTCCTCTTCTACTTTTGAATCGCCTTCCCAGTGAGCACCTCTTATTTTTATCATCATCCAGCTCTTGCTTCCCTCCTCATTCCTGTTTCCATCTTTTTTCTCCTTTTTCTCCCCACCATTTAAGCAACACAATCAAATCAGTAACTTACTCTGCAGAGCCTGTATCATTTTGGTGGCCTGGCACATGCACCCCTCTCCATATTAGAGGATTGTTCCCCACCTTACAACACTTGGCAGGCAACAGAGACAGCCTCTGATGATAATACTACATCCTCACTATTCCTCCTCCTTTGCGGCTGGGCCAAAGGCAGGAGATCTCAGCTCTCCTGTCAGACTCCCTCATTGCACACAGTGCCACGAGAGCTAATGACATAAGCAAGGGATGGGGAGTTTGCTCTCTTGAGAAGTAACCACATCCCAGGTTGCCAGATTGCTTCTCAGCACTACGGAGCAGAAGCAGGGCTGTGGCCAGTCGTGGTGGCAGTATCACTGCCTTCCTCCTTGTGGCCCCGGTGCCAGCTGGAGTGTCTTGTAGCAGTGGTGGTGATTGTTAATGGGCTTTGTCCCTAGCAGCTTAGCCTCAAGTTTTCCAGCTCCCCACAAAATCATGAGCCCCCAATATCTTTCTCTGCTGAAATCATCCATAGTTGACCCCTGCAGCTTGCTACTAAAAACTAAGAACCCCAAATGTTACACTTTTCAGTGTTAACTCCTGAGCCAACGTGTCCGTGTTCTTGAGCTGTCCCTGCATGGACTTTTTCCACACAGCCTTCACTTAAATGTAGACCTGCTTTGTCTGTCTCAGAGATACTCAGTGGCTGATATACCAGCCAGATTGTTCACCATTTTACATATGATACTGAGTTCCCCTGCATTTTCCAGCCTTCAAATGTTGTCCCTTTCTTTAGTGTACAAATTTAATGGCAATAGCACCTATTTGGCAAATATTTCTGAGAATTCTTGGGAAGCTTTGAGGACCTCTTGGTTGCCACTGCTCACCCCTTGTTCCCATGCGGCTCCCAAATTCAATCCCAGTCACTACTGCAGGCAGCTGTCCTGCCCAGCACAGCTTACCTCACAGCGCAGGTACATCCCCAGGGCGTGCCACCCAAAGCAACCCTGAGTTACAGACTCGAGCATGTCAGAAGGAAATCACAGTGCAGGAAAAGCACATTTATAGCTGTGATCTTTAAGACCATCACTACTCCCTGGCCCCAGGAAACCCCCCCATCTCAGAGGACACTGCTGGACATGTATGTAAAAAACTCACTTCTGTTTGTGAATAATTGAAAGTTGATTGTCTGTATTTTACTGTGTGAAGAAATAGGGAGAAATCAGGCTGAGACCTCAGTGGACCCACTAAGACATTTGTATGTTACTCCTGATATACTCTAATATAAATGTGGTGGTACATTTCTGCAGTCACAAAATCTTAATTTTAATGAATGCTACTTTTCTTTCTTTGGGAAGTAGAATTAACACTCCAGCATGAACTAGAAATGCTAAATTGTTAATAGCCTCCCTAGAGTTTTACTTCTTGCTATGACACCTTCAACAATTTAATCTTAATTTAGGCAGAATAAAATATCCCAGTATAGGCTCCCGAGCTTGAAGGCTCTTTAACTGTTCTTCAAAAATAGGAAAATCTTTTTCTCCAAACTCTGAGAAGAGGATGTCAAAATCAGTTAAGAGCCAAATAATTATTATCAGAGACAATGCTATAATCTTTAAAAACTGTAATAACTTGCAAATAATTATAAAATTTGCTCATTTGTATTTGAATGTTTGGCATCATGACTTTTGAATATGACATTGAATTTGTTCCTTCTGACATAAATCCACAATTCTGTCTTCCATTCTTTTGCTATAGTCTGTTTTAGTATATTCCATTTTAAGAAAAATTTCACTTGTTCTTTAATGTTATGAAACTCCCCCACATTGAAGTAGAGATATTTTATTTAGATTTTTGAATATTTAAACTTGTGTATCTAAAATTTGGCATAGGTAGAGCCAAAGATGGATGCTATGTTAACATAGATCACTGAAATGTTTAAAATTATCCATCATGTCACCAGTAGATTCATTGTGAATTTTTTATTTGGAATAGAGCTTGTCATTATTTCCCTTTATTTTAAAATTATTTGCTCACTTTAAATAAGCACGGCTTTGTAACTTGGAAAGTGAACTTTTTGGAGAATAATTGCAAAGTAAATAAAACTGTGCTGCAACTGGGCAATATTCTAAATATTTCAAGTACTTTGCAGATAGATAAGTAAATAGCTCATTACAACATGCTGAATTTTCATAAAACTACCTCTTTAGACATATACTTTATTATTCATAGAATAATCTGCCACTTCTTGGTTCTCATTGGCCATCTATTCTGTATTCTTTCTTCAACAGATACTCCAGGCATTTAAAAGCAGGAATGGGAGAGTAGCCTTTGCTGGCATCCCTTTTCTCTCTTTTATTCCTGGCTTCCAGACATATGAAAAACCCTACTAACTAACTTAAATAATTTAATTAAGTTTTGAGTCCAATATTATGTTGTTTCCACTCAGTAATGAGTTGAGGAAGACTCTGTTTATCTCTGATAGAAAAGTTAAACACATTTTAAATTGATAGTCAAACGCTTTAAATATATCTGCTCAATTCTCCATTAGCCAAGCATTTTTTACGATGCTTAATTATGTAAAAGTGGCTTCCTGTGGGAGCATATGAAATGCTCACCTTGTTCATCCATGTGCTTCACGTGATCATAATTTCCCCATGTTCTTGTTTGGACTCCTGGCATTCAATATCAATGAGGCCTAGTCCTCAGTTCAATATTAAATAGAAAATGTTAAATTTGTTAATAGTATAAAAATATTTATTAATCCAGAGGCCAAGATTGTTTTAGAACCTTAAGCTGAATTTTACTGTAGATAAGCAACATCAAATAACTCTTAGAATTCTACTTCCGAAAAGATAATAGCTGACTTATTTTTCATAGGCATATTTTGTTCTTATGAGTATCCTGATTATGAAATACTTTGGCGATGACATATCTGGACAATGTACATTGAATGGTATTCCAACCTCTTGATTTTGTGTTTATGTTTTGTCATGTTTCTTCATTTGTTATTAATGGATACTTAAAGGGACTTAAAATGCATCACTTACAGTAAGTGCACTTACTCGAATGTATTCCTTTGCAATACTGTAAACACAGCACACCAGAAAGCCTATTTCTGTGGAAAATAATGATCAACCATTCCAGCCAGTGCTTAAGCAATTGTCTGGTTGTAAGTTAAATAAATTAGGATTGGTGTGAAATCTTTTCAGCTGGCTATATACCATTAAATAAGTTAGCACTCACGTGTTATTTCAGTTCCTGGTGTATAACTTGGAGCTAATTAGAAGGTATCTTGGGTCCTGGGGAGATTCAGTCCATCCTATTGTCATTATATTGAAATGCACATTTCCCCTAATCTTAAAAGATTGAATAGCATTTCTTTTAAAAAATGAAATAAAATGCCAGCTGGTTAAAAGAGAAAAAAATCTAGTTAGTATAATATTTTCCGCATCAATAGCACCATCCCTGCAGGGTATTGATTTCTCCCCATCTCGCTCAGCTCTCAGTCTCCACTAATGAAGGCAGTAGGCAGTGAGGATGATCCCCGGGCGATAAATGATTCAGAAATCACGGCTTTTCATTTCGTAGTGAAATACAGCAGCCTCCCTTGACCTTTTCTGGACCAAGTTCTGCTCCATCCACATGGACTGCAAGATCTTGGACAAGTCCCTGAGCCTGAGGAATTCAGTCACACCAAACAGTCTTCCATGACTCTCCTCAATCTGGACTCGCCTGCTTCCCTGCTGTGACTTCAGGTCCTGCTATTCTAGGTCAGAAAAAAAGCCAAAAAAAAAAAAAAATCTGTGAAATAATCAAGATTTAATATAATAATAAGGGAGAAGAAAAAATTAACTCTTTTATTAATATAAATTTCAGTGCTTTAACAGCTGTGAGCCACAAATCATTTGTATCGTGTCTGGGAGGGTGTCCTGCTAGCATTCCCCTGGCTGGGATCCACGTGGTGCTTTTGCACAGCTGTCTGGGTGTGCTGTGGAAGGGGACAGGAGCCTCACCAGGCCGCATGTGGCTGTGTGCTTGCACTGTTAGGCCTTGGTTAAGACAAAGCTTTGCCCAGGTGTGGTCATATTGCTTGGGTAGTGTTTGGCAACTACAGAATAATTCTTACTACAGAAATCAGTGAAAACTTACTGTAAAATCCTCTAGAGTTTGTTGTCAAGTTTTTGTTACCCCTTTAACATGATTATCTTGAGTAATGCTCATTATAAACATCCATTTAGAGGAAAGTTACATATTTTCACATGAGAGTTCCTCCTCTAAAACTTGTTTTAGAAAAGCAGATACTCCCCAGTTTCTACAATTTAAAGCTGTTGTAAATGGCCCAAAATTAAATATCTGAGTAACGCTGACCTCTTCCTTAGTTCTCTGCATTTTCAAAATTGTATGCCAACCTCGTTTGTCCAGTGGTATATAAATCAGACAGCTCCATGGTTGCTCCAGGCTTTCATCCATTCAAAGAAATGTAACCAAAGCTCTCATTTTTCAATTTTTCATCTACTAAATTTATACCTCCTAAAAATAAATCCAGTACTGGCAAGTGTGTGATGAAACTGGTGCTCTTTCCCTGCTGGTGATATTGGTGAAAATTGGTTCGGCCCCTACAAAAAGTATCTAATGGCCTCTTTCAAGAGCCATATTATTGTTAATAACCTTGACTCAGTAATTCTGCTCCTAAGAATCTATCTTGAAGAAATCATCTAAAACATGGAATATTTTATATGTATAAAATTATTTATAATTTTCAGCAATCGGAAGCAACCTAAAAGTCTACCAACATGGGCATGATTAGGTAAATTATATTATACTCCTCCAGTGGAATATTTTATAGCATTAGAGGTTGTTATAATAAATACGGATTAGTTACATGGAAAATATGTAGGCTATAATAGTTGGAAGTTATGCAACAAAAATAGCATGTTCACTGGGATTATAAATTACTCCTCCTTAGCAACGGATCGAAGAACATGAGAATCTCCTCATCCAAATATTTAGGAGACCCCCAACTCTATCAGTTAAATATCACAGCATTGGCAAATCAGTCTGAAACTTACTGACTTGGAACAAGAGCCACTTACGTAGCTCATGATTCTGCAGATCAGCTGTTGAGGCTGGGAGCTATGGGGGAGGCTTGCTTGTCTTGACTGGGCTCTCTCATGCATCCTTGGTCAGCTGCAGGTTAGGTAGGTGGCACTGCTGATCTCAGCTGGGCTGTCCCATATATCTGGGTCCTGGGCTGGGACAGCTGGGCCCCATGTGGCCTATCATTCTCCATCGGGCTAGCCCAGGCTTGTTCTCATAGACAGAAGTCCAAAAGGGAGAATGGGAGCATACAAAACCTCTTGAGTCCTAGGCTTGGCACTGGTACAACAGCATTTCCATCACATCCTGTTAATCAACACAAGTGACAAGCCAGCCAAGATTCAAGGATGGGAACTAGACTCTACCTCTTCGTGGGAGGAGCTGCAATGTCACATTGTCAGAGGTGTGGATACTGGGAGGAGAATTATCACAGCCATTTTTGCAACCATTCTACCCCTAACTCTAACTCACTCATTCTAACTTACTGAATCCTCAAGTTTCCTTATAACCCTCAGTGATTCTCTAAAGAGTTCAGGGATTCCAAATCTGGTGCTTTACCCTAAGGCTGAGATTCTAGCAGAACACTCCAGGTTGCATCCCTTTGGATTGATCATTGTGCCTATTCTGACTGCTCAGTCCTATTTCACAGTATTTCTTAAATATTTTGAATAATCTCTTCTGTTTGACCATCTATGATTTGGGGACCTTCCAGTAAATATGAAAGTTC
Source organism: Lemur catta (assembly GCF_020740605.2). Classification (NCBI taxonomy): domain Eukaryota; kingdom Metazoa; phylum Chordata; class Mammalia; order Primates; family Lemuridae; genus Lemur; species Lemur catta. Next base: position 44,965,866 of record NC_059145.1, read on the forward strand.
AAACCTTCCCAGGGTTATTGCTCTGCTAATATACAGTTTGGAGAACATAATTGTGAAGTGACTTAATCTTCAACAATAGCAGAGAGCATGATTATGGTAGCTGGGACCCATATTTCTTGTATCTAGGTCAAAATCTTATTTTCTTTTTGATTTAAGGTAGATAAGACAAGAATAGTAAGATCTAAATATTTCCAAACAGTACGAATTCTGGGTAATATTTTTGTTTAGCAGGAAAACATTAGTGGACAAGGACAATAATGGAATAGTGTTGAAGTTTCGAGAGACTGACTTTTGGGGACTCAACAATTTGGGATTGAATAGTGATCCTTAACTCTTTATTGTCTTTAAACTCTTAGAAAAAGCTAATGCTTTTGTCTTTTGAATCTTAATGTTAACTCTTCTTATTGACAGAAAAACTGAAATAGTTCATCTGGAAACCCACAAGCTGAATATTAAAAATATTTCAGTAGCTTTCTGTTTGAGGTGATAAATTAATCTTGTAAGCCAAATATTATTTTCCATCTGTTACATTTTAAACTGGAAGTCACTTGCTGTATATGGTATATGATATTATTTGGGTATCTGATTTTCCCATTCATCCACAGAATCAAATGATAGATGCGATACCCTCAGTGGTGACGGGAAACTTTTTATCTGCTGTAAACCTGTAAGGCAAAGTGCTACCTGGTTAGTTGTTGACCGAGGACTTGTTGATTTCTGTTAGGCCTTTGACCTGTAGGTGCTAAAAATGCGCAACATTGCCGGGCTTCATAACCTTGGATACGGTGAGCTGATGTTTACGCTCTTCTGCAATGTGATAATGCATTAGCCCATACAAAACTTCTGACAGCTTCACCATCTTCACCTTCATGTGGGGAGAGAATTTGTGTCTGGCAAAACAGTTGGCTTTTGAAACCAGTACTGGTCCATCAGAAATCCAGTATATCCAATATTGGAGAAAACAAATCAGCTAATTGTGTGAATTTTTCTTTGACTTCAGTTGAGTCCAGTGGCTTCATTCCTATAAAACTTTTAAAAAGTATTGGCCCCTAACTCCCAAGGATTCTGACTTGCTGAGTCTGGAGGGACCTGGAAATCTGTGTGTCAAAGTGGTATAGGTGATTCTGCTGGGTAGCAGGGGCTGAGACCCCTTGCGTTAGACCTGTGTCGAGAAAGAAAGGTTTTGCCAGTCCCTTTATGTGGGTTCAACATCAGCATCCGCTCACCTCCTGCTTTGCTGGTGCAACATGCTGGACCACTTCATGGGACCCTCACATGGTATGGCATCGGTCTCAAAATCAAAAAGATGAGGCACACCCTTCATTCCTCTTTCAACATATTTGTAGCAGGAGGAAGCTAACCACTGGCCCTCACGGTGATGGCAGAGAGGCAGGGACTAGGGTTTGAGAAGGAGCCCAGGGTCACAAAGAACATATACCGGAAAATTAAACAGCAAATAGGTGCCGACCTCCACGATGCTGATGTATACATAGCAGGCGCTCATAGAGGTGGCAGGAGGGAGAGAAATTTCTGAAGACATTGGGCCCCTAAAGGGTGGATGGGCTCCAGTGAGGCAAGGGGAGAGCACATTTTCAGCAGGAGAGTGGCACATGGCAGCACCAGAACACAGCCCCTTTTACTGTCTCAGGCTCCGTTTGCAGAAGGGGAAAGTGTGATGGGCCTTGCATAAAAAATGTGTAGGGTTAGACCTTACTAATCCCACTGCATTTGACTTCCATTTCCTCAATGTATAAAAATTCTTCCTCTTCCATCCATCTCTCCTTCCTTCCTTCTTTCCCTCCTGCCCCCTCCTTCCCTCTGTGTTCACTTGTTTCTCCCCTCCTTCAGTGGCCCCATTCTGCTTGTTCTTGGTCTGGACGTGTCCTCCGCTTAAGGCCCTGTGCAGTCTGGCCCCTGCCTCCTCTCGCCTCACTCGCACCTCCAGCCGTGAGGGCCTCAGCTGCTTCCTCAGACCTTTTCTTGTCTCAGAGCCCTTCCGCCTAGAATTCTCTCTGCTCCCCAGTTCTTCCTCCGATGTGGCTGCCTCCCTTTCTCCTTTAGGCCTCAGCGTAGATGTCACCTCCCACCAAGGCCTCTGATGACTTAGGAATAATTCTTTTTCCACCCCTGGCACTGAGAGATGGCAGCCTCTTACAGAGTCCCCAGCTGGTGGGCAGAGTTTTCATGCCTGTTCCACCGGCTGGACAGACCTCCCTGACTCAGAGTGGCAGCTAAGGAAGCTCATCTCTGGTTTGCCCAGTCTGGGGCTGTGGCCTGTAGCACCTGCCAGCTGGCACTAACGCCCGCCCCAGTGGTGGACACTAAGGCCAAGGTCCCCAGAGGGTTTTAGCTTCCAGTCCTGCTCTTTATCACCCCCCAGGGGTGCCTTTCTTCAAGACAGTTATATGTTTCCTTTTTTTCCCCTTTATTAGAGACTTAATTTTTTAGAGCGATTTTATTTTCATAACAAAATTAAGATGAAATTATAGAGATTTCCCAGTATATTTTCTGCCCCCTACACGCACACAGCCTCCCCCACTGTCAACGTTCCCCACTAGAGAATACATTTGCCACAACTGATGAATCTACATTGACATATCACAAAGTCCATAGTTTACATGTAGGGTTCACTCTTGGTGTTGTACATTCTATGGGCTTGAACAAATGTATAATGACATGTGTCCATCGTCATAGTGTCATACAGAGTAGTTTCACTGCCCTAAAAATCCTCTGTGCTCCACTTGTTCATCTCTTCCCCACCCTGAAACCCCTGACAGCCGCGGATCATTTCACTGGTCTCCGTAGTCTTGCCTTTTCCAGAATGCCATATAGTTGGAATCGTATAGTATGTAGCCTTTTTCAGATTGGCTTCTTTGCCTTATACTACACATTTAAGGTTCCTCCATGTCTACATGGCTTGATAGCTCCTATCTTTTTAATGCTGAATAATATTCCATTGTCTGGATGTATCGCAGCTTATTTATCCATTTATCTACTGAAGGACACATTGGTCGCTTCCGAATTTTGACAATTATGAGTAAAGCTGCTATAAACAACTGTGGGCAGGTTTTTGTGTGGACATAAGTTTTCAACTTCTTTGAGTAAATTCCAAAGATCATGATTGCTAGATAGTAAGGTAATAGTAGTTTACCTTACAAAACCTCTTAGTTTTGCAAGAAACTGCTAAAATGTCTTTTAAAGTGGCTATACTGTTTTACACTCCCACAAACAATGAATGAGAGTTCCTATTGCTCTGCATCCTTGCTAGTATTTGGTATCATCAGTGTTCCAGATTCTGGCCGTTCTGAAAGGTGTATAGTGGTATCTCATTGTTTTAATTGGCATTTTCTGATCATATATGATGTAGAGCACCTTTTCATGTGCTTATTTGACATCTGTATATCTACTTTGGTGAGGTGTTTGTTAAAATCTTTCTTTCATTTTTTACTTGTTTTCTTATTGTTCAGCTTTCAGAGTTCTTTGTATATTTTGGATAACAGTCCTTTATCAGATGTGTCTTTTGCAAGTATTTTCTCCCACTCTATGGCAGAAGTTTTTAATTTTAATGAAACTCAGATTGTCAATTATTTCTTCCATGAATCATGCCTTTGGTGTTTTATCTAAAAAGTCATTGTCATTCCCAAGGTCATCTAGATTTTCTCCCATGTTATTTTCTAGGAGTTTTATAGTTTTGCATTTTATACTTAGATCTGTGATCCATTTTGAATTAATATTTATGAGTGGTGAAAGGTCTTTGTCTATTATTCCAGCATTATTTGTTGAAAAGATTGTCTTTGCTCCATCGTTTTGCCTTTGCTCCTTTGTCAAAGATCAATTGACTGTATTTATGTGGGTCTATTTCTGGGCTCTCTATTCTGTTCCATTGATATATTTGTCTCTTCTTTCACCAGTACCACACAGTCTTGATTACTGTAGCTTTATAAGTCTTGGAATTGGATAGTGTCAGTTCTCCAACTTTGTTCTTCTCTTATCAATATTGTGATGGCTATTCTGTGTCATTTGCCTCTCCATATAAACTTTAGAATCAGTTTGTCAGTGTCCACAAAGTAATCTCCTAGGATTTTGGTTGGGATTGCACTGAGCCTATAGATTGAGTTGGGAAGAACCGGCATCTTTATAATATTGAGTCTTCCTATCTATGAACATGGAATAAAGAACATTAGGTTTTTTATTTCATTTATTACATTTTTGTAGTTTTCCTCACATAGATCTTGTACATATTTTGTTAGCTTTAAACCTAAGTGTTTTTTTTAGGTGCTAATGTAAATAGTATCACATTTTTAATTTTAAATTCCAGGCCAGATGTGGTGGCTCACACCTATAATCCTAGCACGTTGGGAGGCCATGGTGGGAGAATCACTTGAGCCCAGGAATTTGAGACCAGCCTGAGCAACATAGCAAGACCTTATCTCTGCAAAAAAATTTAAAAATTATCCAGGCTTGGAGGTATACACTGCTAGTCCCAGCTAATTGGAAGGCTGAAAAAGAATTGTTGGAGCCCAGGAGTTTGAGGTTGTAGTGAGCTATGATGATGCCACTGCACTCTAGTCTGGACAACAGTGAGACGCTGCAAAAAAAAAAAAAAAAAAAAAAAAAAATCCCACTGTTTGTTGCTGTTATGTAGGAAAGTGATTGACTTTTGTATTTTAACACTGTATCCTGCAGCCTTACTATATCGCTTATTAGTTCCAGGAGATTCCTTTGAATTTCCTACGTAGACAGTCGTGTCACCTATGAACAAAGATACCTTTATGTCTTATTTCTCAACACCTTTTATTTCCTTTTCCTGTTATTACATTAGCTAAAACTTCCAGTACAGTATTGGAAAGGAGTAATGAGAGGGGACATCCTTGCCTTGTTCCTGACATGTTTCTTTTACATTTTGGTTCTATGCTACCCAGAACTTCAATGTGTTTGAACAAAAGGGAGACTTTTCATATCACTGCTGCTGGCCATATTGACCTGAAATCACATTATCTGTATAAAACATATCTGATCATTTCCTTTTTCATAAAAACTCTCATAATTCTTTCCTACCAACAGAATAAGGTCCAAACTCCTTAGCATGGAACACAGAGCCTGTCACAGCTGGTCCAAAATGTTCTGCTTTCTTAGTCCATTGGTGCTGCTTTAACAGAATACCACCCACTGGGTAATTTGTAAAGAACAGAAATTTATTTCTCACAGCTCTGGAGGCCGTGAAATCCAAGATAAAGACACCAGTAGGTTCACTGTCAGGTGAGGGTCTAATCTCTGCTACCAAGATGGTGCCTTGAATGCTACATCCTCCAGAGGAGAGGAATGTTGTGCCTCATGTGGCAGAATAGCAGAAGAGAGTGAACCCACTGCTGCAAGCCCTGTTTATAGCAGCATTAATCCATTCATGAAGGCAGAGCCCTTGTGACCTCAGCACCTCCCATTAGGCCCCACCTCCCAACACTGTTGCATTGGGGATTAAGTTTCCAGCACATGAATTTGGGGGGACACATTCAGACCATAGCATCTCTCCACTCTTATCTCTTAGCATCCTCCATTGCAAATGCCACCAGTGACATCAACCCCCTGGGCTAGGACCTGAATTCACAACAGCTTTCCACCCCTTCATGTGTTGATTCACACTGTTCTCTTTACTGGGAGTCATTTTGCTTCCTGTCTACCTTTCAGATTGCCTCTAATCCTTCAAGATGCAGGTGAAATGTCACCGCTGCTATGAAGCCCTCCCTATGTACTACAGATGAAATTAGTATTTCCACAGGGCTCCATAGCACATTTTATGATAATGACAGCTAAGAATAGATAACAAGTTACTATATGCCAGACATTGTTCTGAGCATACTTTTTAACTCATTTACTCCTCACAGAAACTCTTGAGCTACTCTTATCAATCCCCTATTTTACCATTGAGAAAACAAGGCAAAGAGAGTTTACATGTTGCTGGGGATCATGTTGCCAGAAAACAGTGGAGATACGATTGGAACCCAGGGTGTCTGACTACAAAGCCCAGGGCAAACACTAGATGGCCTTCAGAGATTCCTCTGTGATGTTATAGCCAGTAATATGTTGTTTGGGAATTTAGTTCTCCATTTGATGGTGAGTCTTTGAGAGTGGGGTTGTATTGTATTTATATCAGGGTCTCTGACTGCCCCAGCATTGGCCTTTGCCCAGAACAGATGGTGACCAAGTGAATGGAGGACTGACATTCAGCTGCCATAATATTGTTCTCTTTTTGCCACCCCTGATCTTAATCCCATTTTTGTGTTGCCTTGACCTTGCATGGAATACTGCCAGCTTTGTTTCTGACCTTTCATTTGTATGTGTGTTTGCATATTTTCATTTCTTCTAATAATCCCATCACTGTTTTCCTGTGAATCTTAAAGTTGCTTCCTAGCATAGTAACCTAAACGGTTTTGCCTTATGTCTATTAATTTTAACCTTATTTATATTCTTAATATTATCAATCCTATTCATGGGGCTTCTTATAATTAAAATAAGAATTAATTAAAACCTTCATTCATTCTTTGTATCTTCCCACTGCAAACCAAATATATTCAATATCTATTCTTTTTCTTTAAATTTTGTATGTTCCCAAAGATAATTGCTGTCATTAAAATCATAAGGTGAAAATATTCTTTTACTTGAAATGCACAATATTGATCCTTCATTGTTAATAGATATTATTCATACAGCTGTGTTACAATGTAAGAGAGTTTTATCTAGTGTTTTTATATAAATTATAAAAAACAATAATTCACATGTTACTCCTCTGGCCTTTCCCCCATTCTCTCAGCCAGTCTGACTCCCTGGATTGTCTGGTTACAGGATCTTGTTGCTGTTCCTGGGATGCGATTCAAGGGAAAAACTCTACGTCTCAAATCTCAGTTTCAATTTAATTTTGTATTAGTTCTATTACTATTGACTAATTAGGCATTGTTTCTTCTCTGTTTTGACTTAATGTGCATGCCCCAAAGAAGCATTTTTTAATTCTCGCAATCTTTCCTGATATAAAATAGAAAAGAACCATTCCATCAGTTAGAGTTTTTAAAGTTTTTTTCTCTTAGTATAGAAAAAAGACCCTTCCCGATGTTGTGCCTTCTGGTTCTCAGTTCGTCTTTCAGTATTTGCATGGGTTTTCCTGATGGCCCCTAATGCCCTGGTTGTCGCCATCTTTGGGCTGTGTGCTGGGAGGGGACAGGTAGGGCAGTTGTTACTCTAGAAGGCCTTCCACATCTTCTGTTTTATGATGAGAGTGTGACTATCCGCTGTGTAAACAGAAAGCTGACTCAGCTTCAGGTCAAAGACTTGGGGAGGGGCCCACGGAGAGGGCAATAGAGGGACCACTGGTCAGGAGCCTTGGATGAAAGTCCAGAGAATTGTTGGCAAGTCATTTGATCCTTCTGAACCTCTGCTTATTAAGTGGGAGAAACAATACCTATCTCAAAGTTTTGTGGTGAGTTGAAAGACTTGTCTTTACAAATGACTTACAGTTACCACCTTCCACTTAGTAGTAGCTGCTGCTGTTATTATTATTTATTTGTAAACTTTTTGATGAATAACATACCTACAGAAAATCACAAGTGACAGCATGATGAATGTTCATAAACTAAATACACCTGTGTAACCAGCACCCACCTTGACAGAGCATTGCAGCACCCCCAAAGCCCCCTCATGTCACCTAGCAATTTTTATTCATGTAGATTAGTTCCTTTATTTTAGCTGCTGAATAGTGCTCTGTTACATAATTATAACATAGATTGCTTATCCATTTCCTCTCCTGAGGGGCATTAGACTGTTTTTTGCTTCTTTTCCTTTCCTTTTCTTTTCCCCACTCCCTTCCCTCCTTCTTTTCTTCTTCTTTTGCCTATTACAAGAAACACTGTAATCCTGTACACATTTTATATCAGGCAGTGGCTAGTGAAGAAAACAGAAGCATTCTAAGTGTTCCAGTCAAGAGGAGAGTGAATACAGGCAATTGAAAGGATGAAGGAAGTGAAAATCAGGAGCTTCTGCCAGTGTTCAAGGAGTCAGGACTTGCAGGGATGACAGCAAACCGCCAAAAATATTCTCAGCTGCCTGTGCCACTGAAGTCTTAGGAGGAGGCCTAGAAACTGCTAGCAAACCTCACATCAGCCATCTACTAATTCCCAGGCAACTGCCTACGTTGTCCCCAGCGAATACAGCTTCTCTTTGCCTGTCTTCCAAGTGTCATGTGATTGACCTCCCTAGCAAAATCTAATCTGGAGCCTGCTGGCAGGGGAGTCTGGGAATTGTAGTTTCCAGGGTTCCTGCGTACAGGCAGGAGTGTGGAAGGGTGGGATGGTCCTGAGAGGGTGCATGTACGACAGCCTTTCCCACACACAGCGCACGCCCTAGAGGAGTCTGGGTAATTCTGGTCAGCACCTGGTACATGCCTTATAACGTTGCCTCAGCGATAGAATTTAGCCCACTTGGGACTCCTTGAACTTTTCCCAGTGCAAGCCCACTAGTCACTAATACCACCATAAAGCCAGAAAGGGCTCTTTGAGGAGTGGAAGCCAGTTGAAGATGACAGAAGCCTAGGAGGGCAGCAGTAGAACCCCAAGAGTGAGAGCAGAGGCTTTGAAGCTAGACTATGAAGGCTCAAATCCCAGCTCCCTCACTTTCCAGTTGTTGCAAGTTACTTAACCTCTGTCTCAAGTTCCTCATCTGTTAAATGGAGGTAATAATAGTAAATTCAGCATCCACTAGTTGCATGATTATAAGTGAGTTAATACACAAAAAGTACCGGTTACATAGTAAATTTTTAACAATCTTAGCTGTCACCATCATTGTCATCATCATCCCTATAATATCACATGGCAGAGAGCTTACCAGGTCTTATACCAAAATGAAGTTGATCTAATAAGAAGATGCAGGGTTAGGGTGGCTCTCTGGTATTAGACAGACTCTCTCTCTTCCTTGGGCTTCCCCAAATTCTGAGCTCTAAGTTCCCTCTGTACAGTGAGGACAGGTTGGACGAATATGCCCCAGGATGCCTTCTGCCCTGTCTACCAGGGACTCTGTAGCCGCCTTCAACCTGAGTTTCCAGGGGATGCTCTAGGATACCGCCCAGGCTTTTATTGTTTGAAAGGTCACCTCTATTTCTGTCAATATGAAATGTTTGTGTTCAGGCACCCAAATTGTATTCAACTCACCTTGTATTCTGTGGCTATTTTCAACAGTGCTAAATTTCTGAGGGAATTTTATGACAGTACTTATGATTATTTTCAGTAGGTGTTGGGTCCAGGTGATTATAAAATCTAATGGAGAATTCAGAGTAGACAGAGTTGCCCTTGGGGATTTAATCATTTCTTCCAGTCATTTTATTGCACTGTGTCTTGTCCTGCCAATACCTGAAACAGTAAACTCAGTAAGTAATAGCTGTAATTTAAAAATGTTCAGTGCACTCAGTTGGTAGTGTGTGACTCCAAAATTAGGAACATTTTTAAGTGTGTGGTTTATAATTGCCATAACAACAGCAACAGCAAAACAAAACAATTCAAATAGGTTAACTAAAAATTTTAAAATGTACGAGAGATGCAGCCAATAGAAGAATAGAGAAAGGCAGGAAGCCTGGGAGGTGCCAGCTGCTCCTGCCCCTCCCGCCGCTCCCCCTCAGTGCTCTGTCTTGGGGCCCTCCACCGCCACAGCGCCCCCCATGCCGTGGACCCCAACAGTCAGACGGGCGCCCTGCTAGGGGTGCCTGCTCTGTTAGGAACTGGAACAAAGGGGGGCGGAAAGGTTCGCCACCTTTGGAAACCTTGGCCATTCAGTCGCTGCAAAGAGGGTTTCATCCCTGAACAAACACAGCCACTGAGCCGGTCCCTGAGGGGGTTGGCAGGTCTTTCCCTTGAGCACTGAGTGCTCAAACTTTGGGGGGTTATGACAGTTAAGATTCCTCAAAGTATTCTGGGGTCATGTATTATTTATTATATTATCAGCAAATAACAAAAACTCCAAGTCAGATTGGTTTAAACAGGGAGCAGATGAATTGTATCTCATGGAAACATCCAGTGGTACGGGAGGTTCCAAGGCCCCGCCTCGCTTCTCTTTCTCGAATTTCCCTCCTGAGCCGCCTCCCTGGCCTGCAGCAGGGTGTTTTCAGCAGGTCTGAGTCTTATTCTTACCCAGACATGACCCCCCAGGCTCGCCAAGACGGCCCGGATCTCAGAGAAGGAAATCTTTCCCAGAAGCCCTCAGCACACTTCCTCTGGAGCCTCGCTGGCCGGATTGGGGTTAGTGCCTTCACCGAGAATCGGGGTACCGGGATTACCTCTGGGGCAGCGGGGAGGCAGCTCACCTTTCCTGGGGCGAGCCATGTCGGGGAGGAATTCTGTAGGGAAGGGAAAAAGAGAGATGTCTTATGTCTACTACCTGTTGGATCTCATATTATTTTCTGTTTGTGAAATGACTTTAAGTTTAGTCTTCCCACAAAACTATATATAGAGGATAAGAATCAGACTCAAACTGTGTTTTGTATAATTCCATCCTCATCAAAGAAATCACTGCTCTTTTCACACCCACCTCAGATTCAAGCAGCCTGAAAGTAACTCCAAAGACATTTAACCCAATCAGATTATATCTACACAGGCTCATGGGATCAAGACCCAAAAGAAGTTTCAGCCTAGTTTAAGAAAACAGGCCACGTGTGCCCTGTCCTCAAATGTCCCCCTGTGTAGCTCTGGCAAATAACAAGGTTCATTGGACTAAACGTCTATGAGCAAACGTGACTTCGGCCTCGGTGCAACTTTCCCGGATGACTCTAGTTTGTATATTTAGACTCGGGCAAATGTTAATATCATCCTAAAAGGGTGTTCTTACTGTGTGTATTTGGTTTAGAGAAAAACTCAGCTTCTACGAGACCCAGATCTCTCACTGGAAAGTCAGCGCTTTATTTGAAGAGTGCTCAAACCCCCAGAGAGATTTAATGTCTCAGGGGTGAAAGAATCTAGAATGTGCCCTCCATCAGTCATGACTGTGACCTGTCCTTTGCAGAGCAAAGTTACACAACCAAATTTCACCCCATGGGGCCCCCATTTGGTCTTATTTTGGGCTTAGAAAAATCAATAGAGAGATAAGCATCATATTCCATTCACAGGCGGGTCCATATCCCAGGGGCAGAAAACAGAGGAAGCTGCATTGTTTTTTGTCCTCACATCATTTCAGTTCTGGAGCCAGCAGGAAACTGTATCCCCCTCTCCGGCACTCAGTCCTATTTTCCTTCCTTCCACCACGTTAAACTGAAACAGTTTCTTTCTTCCTCCTTGTGAGAATAAAAGTCTCCAACTCCTTTGCTTATTTAGCCATTACGAACCCACCTGCCTGCCTGCTCGGGAACTTCCCGCATTTCTGCTCTTGGCTCACCTTTTTAATCCCCCCCAATTCAGTCCCCACCCTGACCTTGCCATTTTCCATCAAGGTTTTCACCCGTTTCTGCCATAAGCTCCAGGTTACCGCCAGGCTCGTTGACGTGCCGACGGTGCGTTGTCCTCTCTGCCGTCTGAGTGGTTTGCAGGAAGAGTACACGTGAAGACGTGGTCTGACTCCTAGGCCTGTAGTCTTGTGGCCCCTGGAAGTGCAGTTGAGTGAGGATGACAGACAGCCCTTGGAGGGTGGTTGGCCTCTGCCTTCTGGACAGCTGTCACTGCTAGGTCGAAGGCCTTGCGGAGGGACTGACAGCAAGAGGCAGGGAGAGATGGTGCGTGGAGAGGGGAGGCCCTGAGTGTGGGAAGGACTAGGAAAAAGGTGCTGTGTGATTTTGGCCGGATGCCAAGCCACAAATCTCTATTTCTGTGCCACTACTGATTGTAAGCCGGGGGCCATCTGTCTTCACTCAGCCCCAGCCTCCCTTTCTCCTTAGCCATGGCCATGGCAGCCCTGGGCGTTGCCCGGACCCTGGCAAAGCTTTTCTCCCTACCTTTACATGTGCCCTGCCTCTTCCTCCTGAAGGCTTGGTTGTTCCTGGACAGGCCTTGGGGCTGCACCCACAGGGACCCTCTGCTGGTTGTCCCCCACCTCAGCCTTCCGGCTGCTTCCACTCCCTCACCTGCTTTCCCTCATGGCTTACGGTGGGCTTGTAGCCTCTGAGTCCTGGGCCAGGCAGATCTAGAAATGCAAGCTCATGCAACAACCAGATTAACTTAGTGCCAAATCCAGGCTCTGGAACTTCACACTCTGTCTCTCTGAGCCCCACTCACTGCCTCTGAAAAACAGAGATCAAAATAATTCCTATTTCAGAGGGTTATTACAAGGATTCAAGAAGATAATGTATAAGAGACTTTCACAAACCCTAATGCACTGCAATTATCTTAAAGGAAATTGTTACATATCGATCTCTGAAAATGCAAACAGCCCCTCATTCAGCCTGGCCCATCAGCATGTCCATCAAAATGAGGTTCCAGAAAAGATATTCTTTCCTTAAATATTGATGAAACCTTTAAGGCACTCTCTGGTTCAAATTTCAATTGATTAAAAAGAATATAAAATGAGCGGTCTCCTATCCAATCCTGCTTTCTAGCTACCAAATTCTCCTCCCTGGAGGCAGCCTTTATTATTACCTTTGTGTGTATCACCCCGGCGGGGCTTCATGCACGTGCAGGAAAGTGCTGGCTGTTCCTTCTCCTCCCCCTGACGCAGGTGGCAGCTGCTCTGCATACTGCTCCTTGCTTTCTCTCCCCTTCCCCGTCAGTTTTATCTTTGCCGATCAGATAGGTTGAAATGGTGTTTTGCTGTTGCTTTAATTTGTGTTTTACTTATTGTAAGTGAGGTTAGGGACTGTTTTCTACCTAAAAGCCCATGTGAACTGGCTTTTCAGATGTTTTGCCCAGTTCCTTTGAGTTGACCTTATACTTACTGAGTTTCAAGAGCTCTTTGCTAGTCATACAAGGCCATTGTAATACATGTTACAGCTGTTTTCCCAGTTTATTGTTTCCTTTTTGATTCCATTAATATTACTTGTTTCCATGCAGACTTTTATTTTATATAGTCAAATTTCTGTCATGAACTTTGGTAAGAAAGAAGAAAGACAGAGCTATTCAACTCTGAAGTTTGATTTTGGTCAATCTGTCTCGAGCTTTTATTATTTTTATACCACCTATTGTTATCCTCTAACCAGCTGAAGGGGGCAAGGGCTGGAGCTTTGACCTGAATGGTTCTAGGAAGCAAGGGACAGTCCAGAATTCTGAGTCCTGGGGCAAATTGAGAATATAGATGAGATCTGAAGTGAAGGGTTTGCCTTGGAGGGAGGCTCCAAGGTCCCGGTAATCAGAACATAGGGATTCCGCAGAGCTATGAAGAAAGAAGTATTTTGTTAAACTGGGGTTGGATTAAGGGTGCCAAGCCTGTTCCAGACTTACTGTCCTCAGGCAACTTAGGAGAATGAGAGAATTCCCCTAGTCAGTGGATTCGAACCTGCACGGTTGAGGTCAGCCATTGTGGCAGAGTCTGGTGTTCATAGACACATAGACATACCTTCTCTAGCTCATTTTCTCTAATGAGATGCCAAGTCCTGCCTTTGTGGGTCAGATCAGCAGTAATCCCATCTGTTACATATTCCGTCATTGTGGAATCCTGGAATCAGGAGCTAGTAAAGGGGTTGATTCTTGATCCTTTCTGCACTGATGTCGCGTTCTGTGCTGACGTCCCTTCTTTAATACAGTCATAGGCAAAGCCCATGCCCAGTGAGGACAGCTTATTAACCAACTGCTCTGCATGGGGGTCCGATGGCAGAAGCAGCTGAGTCAGTCTTGGAGGGGATGGCAGCGAGGCACATTTCTTGAGCAAGTGGTGTCGCCTTGGGCCTTGCAAATGTTAGGAAAGATTCTGAGCAAGTTCACCAGCAGCTGGGCTGTTCTCTTTTGAGCATTCAGACATCTGATGGATATTCCAGCTTGTCAGAACTAGTAGCCAGAAAGTTTGCTCTGAATGCCATTACTGATTTTTCTCCACCCCTTATCTCCCCACCCTTTGGCCATTCTCCTAAAGCCAGATTCTAATCTTTCTTTGAAAAGGGCATTTCTCAAAAGAAATGTTTTCTGTCTCTGCTAGACACTTCTGCAGCAAGGGAAGATGAACAGCAGCTTTGATCTTGTAGGCATTCTTTTTAAGTTTGATCTTTTGATCTAATGTTTTGTTTCTATATACTTAATGGTTTGCCTCAAAATCGCCTAAATACCAGGTCAAATAAGACAAATACTTTCAAAAGCAAAACCCATAGCAATGCTTTCTTGTTACCCCTAACAAAGTGCTATAAAATTGTTCTTTGCAACCAGCAAATTGTTTCTAAGTTGGCAGAAGGTGACGAGAACTTCTCGGTCTCTGTGACCATGGATCACTGACCTTAGATGATCGCCAAAGCCCAAGTAGCAAATCACACATCAGTAACTCTGCTTTGTCACTGTCCTAACATTCTTCATGGGACGTAATAGATAATTTACTTCTTCTAGGGCATTTGCCAAGCACCACGGGCTGTGCAAGATTGCCTTTGTCTTTCCTGTGAGGGTTGTGGGACGACCTAGTTCACTCTACTTTAACCCCATCGGATCATGAGCCTCTGAGCCAGGTTAGCATGCAGTGTAGGCCACAGACGTCGCCGGCATTCTCACACAGAATTATTAGTGGACAGAGCACTGAATCCAGGGTCATCAGAGTTGGGTAACGGTGCTGGAGGCATCTTTTCTCATCACCCTTTGTCTTCCACCACATAAATAGAAGTCCTAGGCACATGAGTCCGTCCGTGAGGTACAAGACTCAGAGAAATGCCAACACATTGGAGCGATATAAAATTGGAACATAGCTCCACAGGATTTAATTGACTGCATTTGGTGTTTGGGGTATCAGAAATCTGAACCAGTGAATCAAACCCACCGACATTTTATTCTGGTTCAATGTAGTTATACCCATGTATTCTAGGCCAAGACCTGCAATAATTTGACTATATCTTTGCCAAAATAGTCTTATGAATAATTAATTTTAAGATTCTGTGGTTGCCACTCATCTTTAAATCCATGAGTCAGTCCCTAGGCCTTTTTCAAAAGTTAATTAATCTACATTTTTGCAAAGGAAAACATTACCACTGTGATAGAACTAATGTGTGTATCAGAGCCAGTTTAGTGGGCAGTGCAGAACATGAACATCTCAGGCCTTCCCACACAGAATTATTAGTGGACAGTTATTAGTGGCTGTCTGTGTTGCTGTGAAACCTTAAAATACACTGCAAACTAATGCATGTGTACAAAAAATGGAAAACTGGAAACATCCCAGGTATCCAACAATAAAGGAATGGTTAGATAAATTTTGGACGTGTAAGCATTACAAATGAATACATGAGGATGTCTCCTTCTGGTCAAGACAGAGTATTAGGACCCAGATTTGCCCTCCTGCCTGAATAGCCAAAAAAGAAAAAGAAAAGAATACACAAAACAATGATTTTAAAGACACTGGACATCAGGCAGTGAAAGATAGTGACCCCTGAGAGATGGTACACGAAAGGGGTGAGTCCTGTGAGTGCCCTGGCTTACTGCTTTGGGAGTGTGCAGGCCACAGCGTACGGAGGGTGTCTTAGTCTGTTTTGTATTGCTATGAAAGAATGCCTGAGACTGGGTAAGTTATAAAGAAGAGAGGTTTATTGTAGTCACGGTTTTGCAGGCTGAATAGTTCAAGGGCGTGGCCCTGGCTTCTTGGCAAGGGCTTTTGTGCTGCATCACAACAAGGCAGGAAAGGTCAAAGGGGAAGTGGACACGTGTGAAGAGAGGGAAACCTGAGAAACGTCCTGGCTTTATAACAACCCACTCTCTCAGAACCAATCCATTCCCACAAAAACGGATCCATTCTCTCGAGAGCATGAAGTCTCACTATGGTAAGAACAGCGCCAGTCCGTTTATGCGGGATCTGCCCCGTGACCCAGACACCTCCCGCTAGGCCTCACCTCCCAACCCTGCCACAGTGGCGATAAAATTTCAACACGGGTGTTAATGGGAACAAGCACACCATATCCAAACCATAGCAGAGGAGGAACTGAGGTAGGGCCCAGCAGGTTCTGAGTTGAGAAGACAGAGCTGAGAGTCCGAGAAAGACCATGGCAGGTAGAGTTCATGGAACGCTGTACTGGAGAGAAACCCTGGAGTATCCAGGAGTGCTGCTCAGCACCTGTATGTGAGCTCAGGGCAAGAGCCATCCAAATGGATTAAAGGGAACAGTGCGCAGTGCTGGTTCAGGGCTAGGAATAATGCCTGTTTCCACCAGGCAAACTAGAAAACCTTATAGTTCATGGAGCCTGGGTAGAATATACAGAAGGATGTTGCCTTAGTAGTGGGGTAGTTAGCCCTAGACTGAGCATTGCTTCCACCCTGCCTAGCAAATCAGAAAAGGAAAACCTCAAAGGATCAAAATGTTGCCAATAATTTAATTGCATCCCCAAATAAACATCAAGAATATTCTTAGAAATACAAAAATATCAAGTACCCAACAAGGTAAATTTTATAATGTCTGGCATCAAAGATTACGAGGCATGCAAAGAAGCAGAAAAATACAATCAAAACCAATCCAGAACTGACACAGATGTTAGAATTGGCAGACAAGGATGTTAAAAGTTGTTACAACTGTATTTTGTATGTTTTAAAAGTTTAGCAGACACATGGAAGATATTTTTTAAAAGACCTAAGGAGAACTTTAGAGGTGAAAACTATAAAGTCTGAGATGAAAAATACAGGGGATGTGATTTACAGCAGATCAGACATTGCAGAAGGAAAATTAGTGAGTTTGTGTACATAGTGATAGAAGGTATTCAAAATGAAACACAGAAAGAATTCTTTTAAAAAAGAAAGATAGGCCAGGCACAGTGGCTCAGGCCTGTAATCCCTGTACTTTGGGAGGCCGAGGCAGGAGGATCACTTGTGGCCAGAAGTTCAAGACCTTCCTGAGCAATCTTAGTGAGACCCTGTCTCTACAAAGAATAGAAATAATCAGCCAGGTGTAATGGCACACACTTGTAGTCCCAGCTACTTGGGAACCCAGGAGTTTGAGGTTGCAGTGAGCTATGATGATACCACAGTACTCTAGCCTGGGTAACAGAGCGAGACCCTGTCTCAAAAAAAAAAAAAATTATTAGATAATTTCACGTGGCATAATATATGTGTGATTGGAGTCTCTGAAAAAAGGGGGGCAGGGGAGAGCAATAAAAATATTTGAAAAAATAATACTTAAAAAATTTTTCTAAATGTGATGAAAACTATAAACTCACAGATCCAGTGTGCTCAATGAACCCCGATCTCAAGAAATATGAAGCTACACCAAGGCATATCACAATCAAATTGCTCAAAAGCAGAGATAAAAAGGAAAAAGAAGCATAACATACAGAGGAACAAAAGATGATGCCACCGTCTTATAAACAATGCAAATGAGAAGACAGCGAAGCCACATCTTTATTGAAAGGAAAAAACTGTCAACCTAGGATTCTATTACATATCCAGCAAAAAATATCTTTCAAAATTAAAGGCAACAAAAGCAGTTTCAGATACATAAAAGCTGAAAGAATTCATTACCGGCAGACCAGCACTACACGAAGCCCTTCAGGCAGAAGGAAAATGATTCCAAATTGAAATCTGGGTGTACACAAAGGAATGAAAAACATCAGCAACGGTAACTACACTGCCCCAGTACTCTCAAATGAACTATGAGAGTTCAGAGTAGCCTTATTTGTAACAGTCCAAATCTATTAACAACCCAAATGTCAATCAACAGGTGATCAGATAACAAACTGTGGCATATCCACACAATCAAGTACTACTCAGCAGTAAAAGGAATGAATGTTGATACACGCTACAACACGGATGAATCTCAAAATAACTGTTTTGTGAAAGAAGCCAAAGAAGAGTATATACTACATGGTTCCATTTATACAGAATTTTAGGAAATGCAAAGTGGCATGTAGTGACAGAAAGCAGATCAGCCTGGAAGTGGGGGTGGGTGTGAGAGGGAGAAGAAGGGAGGGACTGCAAAAGGGCACAGGGAAACCTTTGGAGATGATGGATATGCTCACCATCTTGACATGGTGTTGGTTTCACAATTACATACGTATGTCCAAACTTAGCAAATTGCACAGCTTCTATTTGCATAGTTTATTATATGTTAATTAAATCTCAACAAAGCTGTTAAAAATTAATATCTGAAGACAGAGTAGAATGTGGGAAAGACATAGGAAAAGGACACAGAAAAATATAGAAGACACAGTTTTATAAACCCCTATAACCTAAAACAGCAACTCAGAATACTTAAAAATTATACACACACACACACACATAACACACATATGTATGTATGTATATATAAGCCCTGTAACAACTAGGTCAAAAACTACATACAACATAGATGATAGATCTATCAAGAAATAATTGAGAAAGGTAGTGATGTTTAGAAAAAAGTTATTGCAATAATTTTACCAGTTGTTTTAATACAAATATGAATAAATAAAAGATAAAAAATGTACTCTATTCTCAGACTTTGCCATTTTATGGGATTTGAATTTTAATTACTGTATTTAAGGTTTTTAATGATTGCCTTAGAAAATTAATCTTTCTGTGCCGCAATCTCTGCTGATGTATAAAATGAGGACATTAATAGTGTTTAACTCCTAGAAGCTTAAATGAACTAGTTCACTTCTAAGTGCTTGGAACCATACCTGGCATTCAGTAAGCACTCAATACATGTTAGCTTTTACCACTACCAGCTACTAACAGAATGTTGCCTCCAGGACTGCCTTGGATCCAGAAAGTAGAACTTTTAAATGCTGATTCGTCCCCTATCTCTGTGTACTCAGAGAAAAGCAACAAAAACTGAAAAAGGGATGGGGAGAAAAGGGGAAAGGCTTTGCTTCCTAGTTTCTGCTTCCTGGCTCCAAGGAAACAAGACCCCACAAATGTGCAGAGCAATTCTTTGGGTCCCATGGGGAGAGGGGTGGGCGTCGTGGACAGGGAGCCAGTCAGGGCTTCCTTCAATGTCACAGACCCCTGGCTGGGTTGGGAATGATGGATGAAGTGAGTAGCTGGCCTGCACGTCCAGTCCCAGCTCTCAGGAGCTCCCAGTTAGGGGTTTGTGTCCTCCCCCACCTGGCTGGGCCTTGCCACCAGCTCTTTCCTCTGCACTCTGGGCCCCTGTTTGAGCAGGTGGTTTTCATTTTGTTTTACAGAACATTGTTTCTCTGAGTGATCTCTTGGCCTCCAATCTTAGCTAACAACCTTGCCTGTCATTGTCTTAGGCTGTTTACGGTGGTGTGTGTGTGTGCTTGTGTTGTATGTGTGTATTTATTCTAATACATGCATGTATATTCCAACTAATAGAGGAAGCAGTCCACTTTGTAATTTTCATGTAACAGTTCATACTGATGAGTCGTATTTTTCTCACTCCACCTTTAAGCTTGAGGTGGAGTCATCACAAAGTATTACGGGTGGAAAGGAGTTGAGCCTCCAAGGAGTTAAGGATTCTCCCAGCACCTTCCAACCACAGTCACGTACAAGTGCTTTACTGTCTACTTCTCTTTATTAAGTAATTTAACTTTACAAGAAACTGTAAAACCAAACGGTTATAATTTGGATAACTTTAAGAGGCATGGAGATTGTACTACTTAAAAGAATACTATGACTTTGGGAGATCAAGGTGGGAGGATCACTTGAGGCCAGGAGTTCAAGACCAACCTGGGCAATAGCAAGACTCCATCTCTACCAAAAAAAAAAAAAAAAAAATACCATGAAGGTCCTTCTCTTATGTAGATAATCTACATAATAATCTGTTTTTCATAAATTTGCATCTTTACACAATGCAGTTCATTAAAACAGAATCCTTATGATCTTAACTCATGTTTCATTACCATGAGCCAAAGCATCTTAACAGGAGGTGGAATGGATTGTAGCCTTGTAATATCCCTCAATTACAGGAGCCATCGGATAATGCTGTATTCTCCCACCTCATCCAGACATTGCAAGGCGGTGCATTTGCACAGGACTGTCAAGTCCTAGAGCTCATTTATCTGTCTAAGCCAGGGCTCTGCTTATAGGATTTTCTGTAAAAGGACATGTTGAGTGACATGTCAGATCCTACAGTCTGGGACCTTTATTCCTTTCATGGATTTGCATTGAAATTAGTAGTAAAGCTAATGTAAGTAGATGGAATTATTCATTTCCTGGGGATACCTGTGATTATGCCCTAAATACAAAACAAAGAAGTCCTTCTCATCATACATTTTTTTCCAGAATTCTGTGTTCTAAAACTCATATAGAACTAATTTCAGATGTGTGTGATAAAGCTTGCTTTAAATTCTCAAGCGGGTCATATGGGGAAAAGAACTACTTGGTGGCAGGTGAGTGCCAGTTGGTCAGGCTGTGCACTGTGTTTCCTGGGTGGGCTGGGTCAGCGTAACTCGCGAGCACTGTGGTCCAGACTGCAGCTGAGGGCTGGCCTCTGCGAGCTTGTCTGACGTGCTGCTCCTCGGCCGGCTTCCCAGCACCTTGACTGCTTTTTTACAGGCTTTCTTGGTCTTGTAGACAGCTTGGCTTGTACTCCAGAGTTGAAGGCCCCTTTGTTTTTTCTCAGTGTCCCTTGATGGTTGAGACCAGGGATTCTAAGTCAGGAAGACCGTGGCTGGTCACTTTGCCTCATGAGATGGCAGTTTCCTCATCTGCACGTGAAAGTAGGAGCAGGAGTCATGCTGCTCTGAGGTCCATAGTAGTAGTGCATGTGACGGACTTTTCTCCAAGGCTCTTGTCAAATTAGGACCTAAGAGTCATGCAGAATTCATAGAGTTAAGGTACTTAGAGTTTCCAATGTTTTACATCCACGATGTTCACATTTCAGGATAAATGAGTCTGTCTAAAACAAGTTTTAAAAAGCCTCAGCACCCCTCCCCCCCATGCATTTGCTCACACAGGCACCTGGCCACAGGGGGGAGGTGGCAAGCCGGTGACGTTCTCTACGTAGAAGGTGCAGAGGCAGCTCCACCCCGATTCCTGCTGCCTTTGCTGCCTGCAGGCCGCCTCCTGAGCAGGGCCCATGGGGGTGCAGGGCCACAGAAGTACAGGGAGGCTGTTTGGAGGCAGGGCTAGCAGCACTTCAGCTAGAAGGAAGAGTAGGAGTTCTCCCTTCTCCCTCTGTTGAAACCCTTTCCTCAGTCTTAACTTATTTTCCTGGCTTTGCTCAGTGAAAACCTTCTCGGAATACTTTTGCATTTCAACTGGGGTTCATGAAGCACTTGTAAGTTATCAATACTCTAACTCACGTGAAAACACTTGGAAGGTTTTCTTCTAGGATAATGTTCCTAGGCTTCCCAGAGTCCTAAGCTTGTACTCAGAGCCATGAAGAAACAATGATAGGCCGGGCGCGGTGGCTCATGCCTGTAATCCTAGCACTCGGGGAGGCCGAGGCGGACGGATTGTTTGAGCTCAGGAGTTCGAGACCAGCCTGAGCAGGAGTGAGACCCCATCTCTACTAAAAATAGAAAGAAACTATATGGACAGTTAAAAATGTGTATAGAAAAAATTAGCCGGGCCTGGTGGCGCATGCCTGTAGTCCCAGCTACTCGGGAGGCTGAGGCAGGAGGATCGCTTGAGCCCAGGAGTCTGAGGTTGCTGTGAGCTAGGCTGACGCCACGGCACTCTAGCCCCAGCAACAGAGTGAGACTCTGTCTCAAAAAAAAAAAAAAAAAAAAAGAAACAATGATAAAGCCCAGCCTGTTTGTGGCCAGCGGCCTGTCCCTGGTGGCTCACCTGGATTGGTGGGGAGTCTCTCTTGGTCTTAGAGCTCTCAGACCTTGCCTCTGCGAGGCCTTCTCCTCACATGTCCCCCTTAGCTCTGCAAAATGTGTGAGCAGAGTCTCCAGCCAACCTGAGGCTTTTCTAGAGCCTCAGTTTCATCCACTAGTGACTCAGTGGGAACAAAGCTCTTGTGTCCCTGTTAAAGTGCCCAGAGTCTCCCAGAAGGAGTGATTGCCACATGGTGGTCACAGCTCCTTTGAGTCCAGGATCCCAAACCCTGTCCTGCCACCAGTACCAGCCTCTGCCCCAGCTGGGTCTCTACAAGGGTGAGGGACAGAGGCTGGGAGAGGGTGGTAAACTCAGCCTGTCATAGCCTTTTATAGAGGAATATCCAGGCTCCTTGATGTTGCCCCTGGAAGCCTCTGAGACTTGCTTCAGTTAATTTTATCTCAAGGCCAATTTGATCCTTGGCCAAGAGAAGTCATTTCCTTTACATACAGATTCTGCTGGGATCTGTGTGGTCCATCAGATTTGCCCCAGAACAGGGAATGTGTGGGTCAGCAGATGCCTGGGAGCTTTCCAAGCGCGCCCCCACCCCCCTACACACACAGCTTCTTGTCACCACCCAGTTGTGCACAGTGGATGCTTTGGGGTCTGCAGACTGCTGACCTGTCTCTCTGAAACAGGTGCAAACCCAGAGACTTCACGAGTACCTTCCCTCCTCCTGGAGCCAGACTTCATCAAGGGCATCACAGTGTTTCCAAATGGAGTCTGTCAGTATTTGATCAAGTCTCTCAACAAAAATAACAGCCAACATGAGAGTTTTCAGCTGTCCAGCAGTCAATATGAGGCCTAAATTTTGATTAATTGGTGCCTGACGGCTTTAATCATGTAAACCAAATGTGCTTTAATTTTCCTTTAGATTTTATTTTCCTCCTAATTTTGTCAATTTTGAAGGAATTTCGGTGGCCCCTAATGTTTCGTTAGAGGGTCACGGAAGTAGGTGGGGAAGTCTGGAGGGCAGTGCAAGGCCGCAGCGGAAGTGAGCGGACTCAGCTCAGATGGCTCCACCAGCTCGTTGGCAGTGGTTGTCCAACTGTGTTCAGCCTTGTTCTGACTCATGTTGAGGAGGGTCTTAAGGTGACAGTGAGTCTCATGGAGGTGGCTGTCTCTGAGTCCTAGGAAGCATGAGGGTCATTCTCAAAGCCACCACCCCCAGGGTCACACTTCTGCTGGCTGTGGCTACCTATGGCCATGGAGCTGCCACCAACCCTGAAGAGGCCCCTCACCTGCCTTCCTGACTGAAGGCTTAGTGCCCGGCCCAGACTGATGATCCTGGGGTGTTGGCCCACCCTCCATTCCCTAGGCCTGGCCACCTCTCATGTCCCTCAGTCCCCGAGGCCCACTGTCCCATCTTACAAATCCCAACTTGATACCTTTGGAGTTCTTTGTGATGGCTTCTCTCAGGGCCTGTGGGGACCGAGTAGTAGGCCCCAACCCTGTGCCACCTCCCAGGTCTCCCTTCCATACTTGTGGACTCAGTGGATTCCCTGCAGCAAAGGTGTGTTTGCTCAATAGAGCACGTTACTAAGAGCAGAAATGACAGCTGGCCATACACAACTGACCTTTCCCGCAGTTGTAACATGTGTTTCAGGAGGAGGCTGAAGACTTCACTCATTTAAGTGACAGTTTCACCATGTGTTAAAACTTAACGAAAAAATAAAATGCTCATCTAATAAGTCTTTTGAAAAGATTGCTAACAATTGGCAATTAGTTGATCTCCCCTCCACTCAGTGAGTATATAATAGTGTTGCCCATTTTCAAATGTAAGTTCTGTTTCTCCTCTTCTCTGAAGAGTGCTTGAGTTACTTTATTTCTGATAGAAATCTCAAGGGTTCTGTTTCCATATGTGAAGGATGCAGACCTTTCTGCCATTTACTCAGAAAGGGAGTATTTGGACATTTGGCCCTGCAGTGCTTGGCTTGGTTGACGTGCTCACCCCAACAGCCACCTGCCAGCTCACACCTACCCCGAGGTGTCTTCTCGATTGAAGCCTTGGTGGAAGGGCAGGGAGGAGATGTCAGGTCAGCATGGTCAGGGCTCTGGTACCGGCACGTGAGCTCCTGGGTGAGGTGCCTAGTCCCTGTCGCCTCTCACCTGGACCACTCCGCAGTGACTCCTGCCTGGCTCCCTGCTTCCAGCTGGTCCCTGATCCTGCAGCTTCGAAATGTCTACCCAGCTCGTTCCCACTCAGGCCTTGGTGCTTGCTGCTGTCTCCCCTTTTTAGAGCACAAGGCCTGCAGATACTCTCACTGCTGGTTCTCTCATCCTTCTACCTCAGCTCAAGTGTCAGCTTTCAGGGACACTGTCCTGGCCAACTTTACACCACTGCTCTCCTCTCCCCCTGCTTCATTTTCTTCATGACACCCACAGGCATCTCAAGTTATTTTGTTTACGTTTTAGTTGTCTGTCTCACAGTGGAAGCTCTACCGTGACACCCCCAGGATACATCCCCAGGATCTAAAGAGTCCCCACATAGTAGGTGTTCAGTATATCCTGTCTTCTCCCCCACAGAATTACATTTTATGTTTTTACTTTAGATTGTGAGCATTTTCCTGATTGTCCCTATTTATAGTGGCTGAGTCACCACAGAGCAGTCTAGTGGTTGACAGCCTCCCCACTTTATAGAGTGAGGAACTGAGGAACGAAGGAAGTTGTGGGGCTTATTTGGCCTTGTTGACCTGACATCGTTCTACTTGGCTCCCCTCCATCCAGTGGAAGGTTCAGAGAAAGGGCTGGAGACGGGCACTGTTAGGCCACTTCTCCTACCTACTTCTCCTTTCCCACCTTAGAGCCCCCATCACATATGCTCCCCTCACAGCTCAAAATAGTGATTCCATTGTCAAAAGGCACCTCAGTATGACCCGTAGTATTCCTAAAGTCCTGCTGGGAATCGTTGGGATCAAGTGTGCATAGTATCTACTCACACAGTTCCTCACTTCTTATGACCCAAGTTCTCCCACTCTCCGAAATCACACCATGGTTACTACTTTGAATATTTTCTCTCGTGGGGAGACAATTCCAGCTGCATCCATGGTTGACCTCCTAGTGCCAATCCTTGGAAATCTCTTCTCTCATGCTTATCTTAGTATGCGCTTGGTTTGGGTCCTCTTGGGCAAAATGGTATGTCCTGATCCTTTATTTCACCAGAACTTTCTTTGGGCCAACCTCTAGTTTATTCTTATATCCACAAGAAGTCCACACCATAAATTTTGCCAATGAAAACTGTTTTTTCCTCACTTATTTTGGACTTGACTGTTGTAGATAGTTAGATAAGGCCTAAAAGATTTCCCACGCCAGCTATATTATATTCAATATTTTAAACTTACTGGATTTAATGGCCAGAAACTGATGTAATTATGAACAGTTTCTAAGCAATAAGGGCAATTTTACTGCCCTGCAGAGAGTTGAGAGAACTGGCTGGCCTAAAATGAAGAAGGAGGGTAGCTATGGATAATTTTCTTCTAGAAAATAGTCATGTCTTATGGGGTGAAAAAGAAAAACATTCGTGTCTTCAGCATGTCATTTCCGCGGCCTCTAGATTGAGCAGGTGCCCACAGGTGCAGAGAGTTTGGGCAAGAGAGAAGAGCAGAGGTGTCAGGCTAGGTTGAGGAGCGTACAGACGTCAGGAGGGAAGAAAGGTCAAGAGAGAGAAGAAAATCCCTCAACACTGGTGTGTTCTCGCCAAAGCCTGCTCTCCCATACTGCTCGATAATGGAACGCGAGCCCGCCATCCTTGCTCCTGCGCACACTGCCTTTCCAAATCTGGAAATGTCAGTGGAGAGGAGCAGTGCTGCCCACTTTGGGCTGGCTCCAGAGGCTTCTGACGCAAACACTGCAGGCCACGCCACTTCCTCAGAGGCCTGGGCTCCCCCGCCGTAGAGTGTCAGCACCCTCACTACACATGGGAGGTGTCCATTCCTGCCTTCCCCAGCCACAACTGGCCCTGTTGCTGTGTCAGGTGCTCCTGCAGACAGACCCTCATGACAGGAGGCAAAGAGGACATGGTGACCAGGGCGGGAAGCCACAGAGGGACGACAAAGGGCAGCACAGCAACAGGGTGGGATGCAGGAGAGAGTCGGCCAGATCTGGGCTTCCACCCCAGCTCCACTACCGACCACCACCTCACCCCGTCTCTAACAAGGGATCACAGGGGACCATCCTCCTAGGAGCACTGTGAAGAGAACATGAGATGATGGCCCACAGTGGCTGTCCAGCAAGCTGCTGATTCACTTCCCATCACCAGCCAGGACAGACCGCCCCCTGTGAGTGCCAAGCGAGATGTGCAAAGCCTCTGGTAGCCAGGCTCTGAGAGACGTTGCCAAATGTGTGGTGGGCTCCATACCAGGGACAGCTTACTGGACAGTGTGCAGGGTCCACAGACTCCTTTGGTCAAGACCAGGAGCCCCCGATTCTGTCCAGGAGAGAGATTCTCTGGTCCCTGCTCCCACTGGAAATGAGGAGGAGCAACAACAGTGGTGGGGAGCAAAGGGGGCCAGTGGGTGGGCCATTTATGCAAAGTCACCCAGCAGGTGGGTAGAGGAGCTAGAGTGAAACCCTGTGTAGTCAGTCATTTATTATCATTAATCAGCCAATCAGCCCACAGCTGTATAGGAAACTTAAAGGAAGATGGGAGGATGGAGTGGTCTCTTGGGAAGAGCAAGGGTCTTAAAGTTGCAGTTAATGGGTCAAATCTCAGTGCCTCAGGCTGAGTGACCTTGGATGAGTCACACAAGACCTCCTTGCCTCCATTTCCTCATCTGTAAAATAAATATAGTAATACTTGTTTTTCAAGGTTGTCAAAAAGAAGATAATATATTTGAAAGCACTTAACTCCATTCCTGGATACAGTAGGTACTCAGAAATGTTAATTTCATTTCTTGACCCAAATCCCAAGCCCTTTTTACTCAAAGGCTTTTTGACTTATTTATTCCTGTAGATAAAGATGAATCACAACAGTTTCTACCTGAAACCTAGGTTTTGTTGGCTTTACTCCTGCACATCTGCTAATGCCCTGTGCAGACTTCCTTCCCCCACTCAGTTCTTCTGGAGCCCGCAATGTGGAGACTCCTGGATGTTCTTGAACAGCAGGTGGTTTGCCATTTTCTTCCTCTCCTGTCCCAGCCTCCTTCACCTTGAGGAATCATTGTATTCCAGATGCTACCACTTTCTCAGATCTCAGTACTACGCAGGGTCTTTAACATAGTGAGTTTAAGCTAGCTATACTATGCTTCATGCAGAATGTGGAAGAAGCCACGCATGGTGGCCCACCTGGATGCAAAGATGGCACTGCTTATGCTCCAATACCGTTCAGGGTGCTTAGTGCAATATCTCTGTCTCCCTGCAGAGAACCTGCATTCATGGAGGTCTGGGCCAAATCCTGGTGAGCAGGGCTTTGTGACTGGGCTGCCTCATCTGTAGGACCCAGCTCTTCCCTGAAGCCCCAGCTGGTACCCCTTGTCCTTGGTGATCAGCAGATCCACTGACAGGAATCCTTAGGGACACCTACAGTTCTCTTTCATCATCCCCTGCTTCCTAACCCTGGACAGAAGGGGCCTCACTTGGTTTTTCTGAGGAACCTAAAGTTGCTAAATGGACTCCAGGGAAGGCACAGATGCCCTGAGGCAGCCCAGGCTGTGCATGAGAATTACTCCATTCTGTCTCAGCTGCGCTCAGCATCCTGTGGAAGATGTGATGAGCATATGGGCCCGGTTGCAGAGCAGCATGTGTTAATGCAGACTTGCTATAATCTGAATATCCAAGGTGAGACCCTGGCAGCAGCTTGCGAAGTTTCTGGAACGCCCCAGAATGCACACTGCAATGCCAGGTAGAAAGTGCGTGCTGGAGGGACTGCCAGATTGCATCACGCTGACCAGAGGTTCTCCAGATCCCATCCTGGCGTCAGGTGGCAAGCGGGTGGCGTGTCTCAATACGCAACTGGGAGAAATGGCTTTGAAGTAACATGAAAACTCCAGCTGAAGAGAAGACAAAGTATATGTTAAGAGAACAAAATAAAGGGGCTGGATGGATAGGTTTATTTTTGAAATTTAAACTCTCTGAAGTAAAGTTGTCATAGTTACCTGCTTGTTTTTACTTGTATTTATGAGATCTGAAGGCTACAGAATTAAAATAATCCTCCCCTGTGTGATGTGTGTGTCTGTAGTAATAAGCGCCAAGGAGCACCTGGGCTGTGTGCACCGTGTCAGCTTCACCCCCTGATTTGTGTTTTCCTCGTCTGTCGGTGTTGCCTGGGCCTGTCGAGAGGCATCCCTGGTTAGAAAGCTGGAGCTCACGTGGCTTCACTTTGCCACACACATTCAGGACTACGAAAGATACAGACATATATTATCACACACTCATGAAGTGCCACAGCCTGCCCGCATCTGACTCAGTCACAGCCACGTATCTTTCCACACCAAAAACCATTTCTAAATACAGAAGCCTACGCTGGAGCATTTTACGAGCTTCATGAGGATGATGCTGTGAGTCATATTTATGAGCATAAATTCATGATGTGCCGTGGTGATAGACCACAGAAGTGCATGCTGATCTGCATGTTTTTTAAGGCCTCAGAGAAGGGTATACCCAGGCTTGGAGAAGACACTAGGCTTGGATTTGTCCCTCAGTGGCCACTTTGCAGTGGGCAAGCCATGGTCTTCCCTGTTGTCACAACTTGCCTGCAAACTGAAGAGGCTGGCCACCTTCAGGGTTCTGCCATTACCAGGGAGCATAGCATTGCTCCTCTTGCTAGTTTGCACTTGGGGAAGCTGAAATGCAGAAAAGAGCCATCCCAAACTCTGTACTGCACAGTGTTGTGTAGAAAGCCACACCTTACAATCTGTGAGCCTGGTAGGAAATTTGAGGGATGATTCTGCAGAACACTGGCATCTCCTTTCAATGTTTGGGTTATACCAAGTGGTACATGAATGCCAGATTGACACAGTGCCATGTTAAAGTGACCATTGCAGAAGGTTGAATAAAATTATGTATTTACCCAAAGTGCATTATCTGACTTTTTAATATATGTATGTACCCCCAACAGATGCAAAGGAATTGTCTTTCCAAGTTGATCCTAATTGTAAGCTCAAATCTCCAACTCTTATGATTTTTCCCTTAAAGACCCCATGTTTTGAACAATACCTGTCTACCAGGTGAACTTCATGTATTTAGTATAATTCATGTTTCTGTTTTGATTGGTGTTAGCCATATAGCTACCAGTCAGATGCCTCAGCAGCATGAGATAACGACTAACACTCCAGCCTCAGCTGATACATTTTTAGCATAAAGCAGAGAAATGTGAGGCAGACATGACTTTGTTTGCAGGAAATGGATGCCAGCCATTTGATGTTCTGAAATATTGAAATCCACTCATGGACTCGAGGTCCAGGAACCTCTGCTGTACATTATTGCAAAATAAAATTGAGTTTGCTTGTCTTGACTTATGGGGAATTAACTGACTATAATAATGAAAATAACTACAGGAAGTAGGTATTATGTTTATACTCTTCTCCAGTCTTCTCTCATGTTTTTTTCTTTTCTTTTTTCTACCTACCTTTTAAACAGAAACTTATATTATTTTCTTAAAGAGTCACTGCAGTGCCCTTTCTTGTCTTCTGTCATCACAGCCAGGAGAAGTTCTCGAATAGTCACTTAGCCATGAATTCAACATCACAGTGGACAAGGGTCACTTTACTCCTCCTCCATTTAGAATACCAAGGAGATTTCTCTGTGGGTCTCAGTGTGCACAAAACATTCTCTGCTTAGGTAGCACAAAAGAGAAGTAGGTGGATGATTTTTTGAGCAGACCCACAATTGGGTTATTGAGAAAATTTAAGTATTGAGAAAATAGAAGATTAAGGGCTACCTTGGTAGATATAGTGGACTCTAATATTTCTAAAAGAAAGTTGGTTCCCATCTTAATGTATAACCTTCAATGGCCTAAGAGGAGACTTGGGAGAAAGGAGCAATTCATTCCTAGGATCATGCATTTCGAAGCCACTTGAAATCCTAATATTGCAACCTGGACTAATTATAAAAAGTGGTTTGGTGTCATGGGTCAAAACAATTTAGCAAGGCAAATTAAAACTCTTTTTCAAACATTACCCGGACTTATTTTTACTGGTATCTCATTCTGAAAATCACATCAGACTATTCAGGTTTGATTGCATTCCAAGTGATGCATGCATGGCTTCCTTGTTGTTTTTCCATTTCCCTGTTGAAGGACATCTTGGTTGCTTCTACTTTTTAGCAATTATGAATAAAGCTGAAATAGAATTTTGCATACATGCTTTAATGTGGATGTAAGTTTTCAATTCACTTGGGTATATACTCAAGAGTGCAATTGCTAGGCCATACGGTAAGACTGTGTTTAATTTTATAAGAAATTACCAAACTGTCTTCCAAAGTGCTATACAATTTTGCATTCCCTCCAGTAATAAATGAGAATTTCTATTATTCTGCATCCTCACTAACATTTGTTATTATCAGTTTTATGAATTTTAGGCATTCTAATAAGTATGTAGTGGTATTACATTGCCATTTTAGCATGCATTTCCCTAGTGACAAATGATGTTGAACATCTTTTCTCATTTGCCACCCATGTATCTTCTTTGGTGAAGTGTCTACTCAGATTTTCTGCCTATTTTTAACATTGGGCTGGTTTTTTCTCTTATTGTTGAATTTTAAGAGTTCTTTTTATGTTCTGGATATAAGTCCTTTATCAGATATGTGAGTTGCAAATGAAAAGCCTATCTTTCCATTCTCTTATTAGAATTTTCAAAGAGCAAAGTATTTAATCTTGATAAAGTCCAATTTGTCAATTTTTATCTTTCAGGGATTGTGTTTTTGTGTTAAAAACTCATTGAAAAACCCAAGGTCACATAGACTTTCTCCTGTGTTTTCTTCTAGAAGTTTTACATTTTACATTTAGATCCATGATCCGTTTTTAATTATGTTTTATATAAGGTATAAGATACGTTCGCAGGTTCATGTTTTTGCATATGGACATGCATCTATTCTAGCACACTTGCTCAAAAGACTTCACTCATTGAATTACCTTTGCACCTTTGTCAAAATTTTGACAATATTTGTATAGTTCTATTTCTGGGCTTTCTATTCTGTTCCATTGATCTATACATGCATCCCTCTGCCAATAGCACAGTGCCATGGTTTTTGTAGCCATGTAGTAAATCCTAAAACTGGATAGTATGATTCCTTGAATTTTATTTGGCTTTTCCAAAATTGTTTTATTTATTCTGGTTCCTTTATCTTTCTATACAAGTTTTATAATCGATTATTCTATACTACAAAGATCCTCCTCGGATTTTGACAGAAATGTCGTTAAACTTAGATTTTGAAAGAAATCATATCTTTATCCTATGGAGCCTTCTAATCCTTGACTATGGTATATCCACTTATTTTTTTTCTTTCATCAGCATGTTACAGTTTTTGTCATACAGACCCTGATATATCTTATTAGCTTTATGCCTTTGAAATTTGTCAGAACTTGCCTTATGACCCAGCATTTGGTGTACTTTGGAAATTTTCCATGCACACTTGAATATATATTCTGCAATTTTTAGATTAATTTTTCTGTATATGTAAATTGGGTCAAGTTTGTTAATTTTGTTGTATAGAACTTCTCTGTCCCTTCTGGGTTAGGTATGCACATTACAGGGAGAGATTGAAAAGCGTCCCACCACGATTATGGATCTAACTCTCACTTTGGTTTTGTCATTTTTATTTATTTGCTTTATGTATTTTGAGGCTGTGATTAGGGGCATATGAATTTAGAATTGGTGTATCTTCCTGATCAACTGATCTTTTTATAAATATGAGATATTCCTCTTTAGTTATGCTTATTGCCTTAAAATCTGCTTTGGTATTAGCTATGCCAACTGTCTTTGATTACTATTTGCATGGCATATCTTTTTCCCATTCTTTAACTTGCAACTATTATGTGCCCTCATATTTAAAGTATGTATCTTACAAGCTACATATACATATATACATACATATATACACACACAGACATATGTGTATGTGTTGTTTTTTATTTTGTTTATATCCAATTTCAAATCTTAATCCTTTATTTGGAATATTTGGTAAATTTACATTTAATGTAAAGTATTGATATTTGGGGGCTTAACATTTACTCTTGATTTCTGCTCTTGGTTATTTCCTTCCCTCTTTGGGTTTGGGTTTGTTTGCTCTTTTTTTCCCCCCTAGTTTCTTGATGCGGAAGCTTGAATTATTGATTTGGGACATTTCTTCTTTCCTAAAATAAGTATTTAGTCCTATAAATTTCCCTTGAAGAAGCATTACTTTAACTGTATCCCAGATTTTGTATAGTCATTTTCACTCATCTAAGAACATTTACTAATTTTCTTTTGGGATGTCCTCCTTGACCCTTGGAATTTTTTTTTATTTTTATTTTTTTGACTCAGGGTCTCACTCTGTTGCCTGAGCATGAGTGCAGTGGCATTGTCATAGCTCACACTGCATCCTCAAACTCCTGGGCTCAAGTGATCCTCCTGCCTTAGCCTCCTGAGTAGCTGGGACTACAGGCACATGCCAGTTTGCCTAGCTAATTTTTTAATTTTTTTCATAGAGACAGGGTCTTACTATGTTGTTGAGGCTAGTCTGGAACTCCTGACCTCAAGCAATCCTCCTGCCTCAGCCTCCCAAATTGCTGAGACTACAGGTGTAAGCCACCACACCTGGCTCCTCTGGATTATTTAGGAATGTGTTGTTTAATTCCAAGTGATTGGAAATATTCCTATTATCTTTGTTTTTAATTTCTAGTTTAATTCCATTATGGTCAGAGAATATATTTTTTATGGTTTTAGTTCTTTTAAATTTGTTAAGATTTGCTTTATGACATAGAATATTGTATACATTGGCGAATGTTCCTAGATTCTTTGAAAAAATGTATATATTATTGTTGATGGATTCAGTGCTCTACAAATGTCACTGAGATCCAAGTAGTTGATGTACTGCTTGGTTCTCCTCGCTAATGTTTTGTCTACTCATCCTATTTGTTTACCATGAGAAGAGTTTTGAAGTCTCCAACTACAATTGTGGATTTATCTGTTTTTCCTTTCAGTTGTATCAGTTTTGGCTTTGTATATTTGGAATTTCTGTTGTTAGATGCATACACATTTATTGTTATGTCTTCTTGGTTACATAACCCTTTGATCAAAATATGTCCCTAATTTATCTCTGGTAATTTTCTTTGTTCTGAAGTCTACTTTGCCTGATATTAATATAGCCACTCTAGCTTTCTTTTGATTTACGTTGGCATGTTTCATCTTTTTCCATCCTTTTATGTTTAACCAACCTATCTCATTATATTTGAATTAAGATTCTTGTAGATAGTATATAGTTGGGTCGTTTTTTTTTAGTCATTTAGAAAATTCCTTGTGATACTTAGTTAATTTATATTTAAAGTAATTCTTGATATGTTAGGATTTAGTCTACCTTTTTATATGATTTCTGTTATTTCCAGTGTTTTCATTTCCTCACTTTTCTGTTCCCTGGCTTCTTTTAAGCTATTTGAACAGTTTTATTATTAAATTTTAATTTATCTATTGTGTTTTTTACTTTACCTCTTTATATAATTTTTTTTAATAGTTGATATTGGAATTACAAAATACTTAACTTTTCACATTGTACTATGATTAATATTGTACGACTTCAATTGGAATATATACTACTGCCAGGGGTGGTGGCTCACACCTGTAATCCCAGCACTTTGAGAGGGTGAGGTGGGAGGATTGCTTGTGGCCAGGAGTTTGAGACCAGCCTGGACAACATAGTGAGACTCTGTCTCTAAAAAAAAGTATTTTTTTTAATTAGCTGGATCTGGTGGTGTGCGCCTCTAATTTTACTTACTTAGGAAGCTGAGGTAGTAGGATGGCTTGAGCCCAGGAGTTAGAGGTCGAAGTGAGCTATGATCACACCATTACACTCCAACCTGGGCAACAGAGTGAGGCCTTGACTCTTAAAAGAAAAAGAAACCTTACTACCTTTGCCCTCCCCCACTTATGTTCCAGCTGTCTTGTATATTACATCTACATACTTTGAAAACCCCATCAGAATATGTTATATTTTATGCTTTTCTAAGACCAAACATCTTCTAAAGAAAGAGAACATCTATTTCTGTGCTCTTTATTCCTGATGTTCCAAGTTTCCTTCTGGTATTAATATTATTTCCTTCTCTTTGAAGAACTTCCTTTAGTAATTCTTTTATAGCAGCTCTGTTTCTGCTAGCTTTCCTTCATTTGAGAATGTCTTTATTTCACCTTCATTCCTGAATAACATTTTGACATCATGATATCATTCCTGAATGATTTTTGCTAGATACAGAGTTCTAGGTTGATAGTTTCTTTCTTTTAGCACGTTGAACATGGTGTGCCACTCTCTTCTGGCCTCAATGGCTTCTGATGAGAAATCCACAGTAGTTCAAATCATTGTTACCCTACAGGTAATGCATCATTTTTTTCTTCCTGCTTTCAAGATTTTGTCTTTAGCAAGTTTGATAATGATGTGTTTGGATGTGGATTTCTTTGGGTTTATGTTGTTTGGGTTTTACTCAGCTTCTTGAATCTGTAGGTTTCTTTCTTTCATCATACTCAGAATAGTCTTAGTTATTATTTCTTCAAATACCTTTCATCCATTCATTCTCTGTTCTCTCTTTCTGGAACTCCAATGACACAAACCTTTTGTTATTGTCCCACAGGTCCCTGAGGAGTCATTTGTGTTTGCATCTTTTTTTCCTCTTCATTGCTCAGATTGGATAATTTCTTTTTTTTCTTTTTTTCTTTTTTCTTTTTTTTTTGAGACAGAGTCTCGCTCTGTTGCCTGGGCTAGAGTGCCGTGGTGTCAGCCTAGCTTACAGCAACCTCAAACTCATGGGCTTAAGCAATCCTTCTGCCTCAGCCTCCCGAGTAGCTGGGAACTACAGGCATGTGCCACCATGCCCAGCTAATTTTTCTCTATATACATTTTTTTAGCTGTCCATATAATTTCTTTCTATTTTTAGTAGAGACGGGGGTCTTGCTCTTGCTGAGGCTGGTCTCGAACTCCTGACCTCGAGCGATCCACCCGCCTCGGCCTCCCAGAGTGCTAGGATTACAGGCGTGAGCCACCGCGCCCAGCCAGGATTGGATAATTTCTATTGCTCTATCTTCAATCACTGACTCCTTCCTTTTAACATCTCCATGCTGCTATTGAGTCCGTACAATGAGATTTTTACAAATTTTGGTTATTATATTTTTAGTTCTAAAATTTCCATTTGGTTCTTCTTTATATTTTCTGAGTTTTTTTACTGATACATTCTATTATTTTAATACTTGTTTCAAGAGTGATTGCTTTTTTTAGCATCTTTATAATAACACTTTTAAGGCTTTGTGAGATAATTCCAACATCTATGTCATTTTATTCATTGTCTTCCATTGATTGTCTCTTTTCATGTGAGTTGAGATTTTTATGGTTGTTTGTATGCCAAGTAATTTTTAATTTTATCCCGGCCATTTCATATATTACATTATGAGACTCTGTCTTGTTGAAACCCCACAGAGAATATTGATATTTTTGTTTTAGCAAGCGATTATGCTGGTTAGATTCAGGCTGCAGGTTGGAACTGTAATTTCAGTGTCAAAGGTTTTGTAGTTCTATGTGGCTCTATCTGGTGTGTCCCTCCCCTCAGGGGTCAGTCTGGGATGTGGGCAGAGAGTTATCTGTTAGTTTAGTTCCTGGAGTCCTTGGTATGCTATTAGGATCAGTTCCAGCATGCACAGGTTGGGGAAGAGCCCAGGAATTCACAAACAGTTTCATAGGATTGTTTTCCTGAGCTCTTTCTGATGCATTATCTCCCCAGTACTTTCTGGTTCCCTGGGTTTCCCATTTTCTCTCTGGCCAGAAACTGCCCACTTCCACAATTGTGCCACATTCAGGCCAAATAGTAAGAAAATAGAGACAGAGGAAAGAGTTTTGTCTGCAGGCTCTTGTTGCTGCTGCCACTGCCACCACTGCCACTGCAGAATGGCCTGGGGCACAAGAGGATGGAGGAAAAGGAGTGAAAAAACCTGGAGTGTTTCATCTACTCTCTGTGGACTTTGGGGAGTCCCCTTCCCCTCTCCTCAGGCTGGGTTTCTCTTGGAGCTTTTTGTCTGCCCCACAACACTCACTTCTGGAGTTTGGGCTTGTGGAGTTTGGGCTGGGAAAGAAGTACTAAGCTCACCATGAGTTTTAGTGGTGCTTGGAATTCAGTGTCTGCCCCCATCTGCTGTTGCTGTTACTTTTCAGTGTTCTCCAATAGCTGTGCTGTGAACTTGGTCCGGGGTTTTTTGTTTAGAGTTGGGGTCTTGCTCTGTCACCCAGGCTGGAGTGCAGTGGCCCAATCATAGCTCACCATAACCTCGAACTCCTGGGTTCAACTGATCCTCTTACCTCAGCCTCCCGAGTAACTGGGACTACAGGTGCATCAACATGCCTAGTTAATTTAATTTTTTTTTTTTTTTTTTTAGTGAAAGGTTCTTGCTGTGTTATCCAGGCTGGTCTCAAACTCCTGGCCTTAAGCAATCCTCCTGCCTCAGCCTCCCAAAGTGTTGGGATTGCAGGCATGAGCCACCTCCTCTGGCTTGTTCAGGTTTGATAGTTGCATGCAAAGGGAGAGAAAGGGTGGCATGTGTTTTTCACTGTCTTACCCAGAACTGGAACCTGTGACTGATATAATTTTAAAACGTTATTTTTCTAATTAAAAATATATCCTTATATACAAGACAACAGTTGTTATTAATAAGAGTTCAGTTAAGCAGCATAAATCACATAGTTTTCAATTAATTCTTTCAGCTTTGTTTATGTCTACATTTATGTCTCAGCTGCACATGATGATACTATTTTGGTCTCTTCCTTTGATCACATAATTCTCACTGTGTTTTTTTGTTTGCACCTTCTAACCAGCCTTGTGGGGGAATGTAGTCTTGTCATTTCTTTGCAACTTGTGGGTGATTTTCTGGGAGCATACCCTCTGCCCGCAATCCTACAGTAGGGCTGGTTGGGGGCAGTGAGCCTGGATGTAGGTCAGCTGAGCTCTCTGAGGCTGTTCTGAGAAAAATCAGGTGGGAATCTTCACCCAAGACCCCTGATGTGGAGTGCACCTTCAGTAGAAGTTTGTGTATACTTCAGACATAATTGAACTACAGCTGACATTTTCAGAAAGTAGTGTTTTTAACTCAAGTTGGGTGTAATTTCAGAACAAATTTACATGCAGCTCTTTTAAGATGCAAATCTTTGCAAAAATCACACCTGATGCAGTCGAACTGGCAGCTGTTCTCTGGCACACTCAGGAAGTGGGAGAGAATCTCAGTGGAGGTGCAAATTCATTCACGTGTAATTCGGAGTTCATGTGGAGGGTTAGTTACCCCTGTGACCTTCCTATCATTATGAGTGATTGGTTAAGAAATGTTCAGCCTCTTCTTGAGAACTGGGGAGATAATAATCCGGCTTTGGTTGCTGTGATCAAAGTCAGTTGAAGGCAGCCTGGCTCCAGCTTCATGGTGGGGAGAGAAGCAGGCTCCATGTGAACTCCTGCAGCAGCCCCTTAATTTCACTGAGCCTCTGCTACCTCATATATAAAACATGCCACACACTTACCTTGCAAGGTGAGGCTGTTGAGAAGAATAAATGAGAAAACATACAGGAAACTGCAGAGCCTTCTGAAATGTAAAGTGCCATATTAGTGTTTATTATAAAAATTTTAAACAATCAAAGGTGAAAATAGGATGTGAATGATGAATTAAGAGGTGTAAGTCTAATAGTAGAATCAAAGATTCGTTCCTTAAGCCATCTCTGCTCTGCCTCCCAGGACGTGGACTGGTTTTATTGCGGGGGCTGGGGGTGGGTTATGAATTACAAGGTCTCTGGGAGCTGGGGCTGGGTAAATCCCCCTCTGAGCCCCTTCCAGCCCTGAGAGTTCATGACTCTGTAAGCAGGTGCCACAGAGCCAGGGATGCCCAGGTATATTTCTCCAGGACTGTGGTGATTCGCGTGGGCGCACTTCCTGGGGTTTGGTTATTAGTCCCTCTTCTCCCAGGCCCCCCAGGTCCCCAGGCCCCCAGGATCATGATCCTTCTGCCCACTGGAAAGAGAGCATGTTGGGCTCAGAGCCCCAAGGACACATTTCCAGTTACTAGCCGGCCCCACAATGTCCCAGCACTGACAACACAGTTTTGCTTTAACTGGAAAGGTCAGGAGCCCAGACCCAGAGCCCCCTGAGGGATCCACATGAGGCAGCCCGCCCTGTACTGGCCATCCCCAGCCCCAACAGCCTCCCTCTCGCCCAGCCCCGGGGGTCACCAGCGTCTTGCCTCGACCCCGATGGCCAGCAAATCCCCACGGTCAGCAGTGCCCTCGGGGTGGGGTGGAGGGGGGTACATGCCCCCCAGAGCCTCGGGCAGCGCCTGCTGGCCTGGCACTCAGTGCCCACGCAGCGGGGTACGAACCAGGGATGGGCGGGCTGATCACCTCCTTCTCCCTCCCACCCTTGCAGATCACCTCCAACGAGACACACCTGGAGGGCTTCAGGAGCACGGGCAGCCTCCTGCGGGCTCTGGAGCGGCTGGCCCCCGCCAGTGGGTAAGTGGCCCGGGGGGCAGGCCAGCAAACGCTCTCAGCCATTCCTTTCTCCACTGCTCTCCGGCCCCCCATCGCCTCCACTCCGGGACCGCCACCTCCCAGCCTGCCATCGCCCGCTGAGGGCCCTCCCGGTGTGGGCACCCCGCGGTGAGGGAGGCGAGAAGGTCCGAGTCCTGTCAGGGGGACAGGGGGGACGGCACCCCAGCCTGAGGCCTCGGAGGAGGCTGAGTGGATGACGGCCCGTGGGAGGTGCAGGGGACCCCTGGGAGAGGCAGCACGTGGCCTGTCCTGCTGGTCTTCGGGTGCACAGTCAGTGTGTCTGGGACACCCTGGAAGTGGGAGCCACGCAGGCCTGTCACCCGGGAGCGCGGTACCCACTGTGAAAGCAGGCACTGGCGTCCCAGCCAGCCCCGCAGGGACACCGAGGCTCTGAGGAGCGAGAGGGAGAGCTCCCAGGGTGCACCCCCCCCCCAGGACTTGAGAGGGGGTGGCAGGTGGTGGGAGGGGGCTTACGTATTTTTACATTCTTATCCACCATGTTAGCGTCAAGCGAGCAAAGAAAAACTGCAGGGACTAAAGAGAAAGTTGCCCCAGGTATCCACCCTCCGGGCAGCCGGAGCCTGGCTGTGGCGGCTCTGTGAATGCATTCGCACCTCCTGCCCCAGGCCACTGTCCCCAGAGCTGAGGGAGGTGGCTAGAAGTTGTGGCCTGAGCCCCCCGGCTCTCCCCACCCTAGGGAGGAGGCCCCACCTCCTAGAGGTGCCCGGCCTTCACTGCCCCTAGGACGGGTCTGCCATTTCCCGATAGTTTCTGTTCCTCTCAGAACTGCAGGGTTCTGTGACATCTGCTTCCTGGTGTGTTTTGGGTTTGGTATTAATTTTAAGAGAAATTGTGTGGCTGAGGCATCGCTAAGGTGGTGGTGAGTCTGCAGAGAAGGCGCGGTGCCAGCCAGCCTTTTGCATGTAGTCCTGGATTTGGGGGGGCAGGAGGACCCACCCCTTAGCCCCCCACCCTTTCCTCCTTAGCCTAAACCCAAGGAGTAAGCTCTTGCTCGTGGCTTTCTGCGAGGCGAGGTAAAGGAGAGCCTGACTTGGGTCGGAGGGGCCCCGACCCACCCCGCTGGGCCCTGGCTGTAAGGCCGGACCACGGGCCTCCGGCTAGACCGCTGTGTGAGGAGCAGGTAACAGCCATCCCCAGGATCCTGGCCTTGTGCAAAACTCCGTGACAAAGACACCCCAAGTGGCTTTGTTTGTGCTGAGGAGGGTACGGGGAAAGCAGGGAGAGGAGTTTGACAGACAGCTCCTGAGAGCCCCTCCTGGCCAGGTGCCTACAAGACTCCTGCAGGTAGCAGGGGCCGCCGACCGCCTTTAGGCCAAAGCTATTGCATCCTCATGCTGGACAAATTTGGACCTTATGCGTCAAAACAAGGCTCAGTGCTCCCATGAGGCTGGTGGCCTCTTCTGCACTCACACCCAGCACGCCGGCATCTAAAATGTCTACGCCAGGCACATCTGTTGGGTGGGGTGGTGGCCACTGCGAAGTTGTCTCATTTGGGCTTTGTGCCGATGGCCCAACCAGAAAGGGTTTTCTTGTGTCAGCCGAGAATGCGTGGACTGCGGCGTTCCCAGTGCTGATGAGGCTGGTCCGCCGTCCCTGCCGGCCTCCCTGGGGCTGCTCTGGTGGGCGGGGCCGCATCAGACTAGCCCGGACGCAGCCGGAGGCAGGCCCGGTTCAAACGCATTCCCGCCTCCCGCAGGGCCTTTGATGCGCGGAGCAGGAATGCATGGCACCGCCTCCGGTCGCAGCCCCACTGCCCCCCGTGTCGTTTATGCACCCCCCTCCACCACCCGTCTGTTTGGTAACAGCTCTATTTCTGTGCAGTCAAGAGGGTGCCACAAGCTAATTTTACACTTCAAGGGTCACTGCTATGTGTCCGTCTTTTCTTTACTAACGGTTGTTAAGGCACAGGTTTAAATGTGTTTCAAACAATCTGCTCCGGTAACAAAGTTTCCATTTTAAGCTCTTAATTGCACACCCATGCCAATGAGAGTAAGCAGCCCCAAGCTCTTATGGGCCAGGAAGTGGCACCATGGAGCAGTGGGTCTGGGACAGTCAAGTCAGCTCCTGCAGCCCATGGAGGGACCCAGGGCCGGGTGGGGTCTGGCTGCCGTGGGCCTGACTTGCCCTCACAGCGCAGTAGCAGTCTCCTGGCAGGGCTGGCTCAGATGTTGAGCGGTGGCTACAGCCAGGAGCTCAGGCCTAGCTTAGGGGGCCCGCCATCGCCAGTTCTGAGCCCACGTGGACTGCAGGCTGGGGATTCTCACCTCACAGCCCTGGAGCCAGGGTTCTGCTTCCCCGAAGATGCACATGGGCAGCTCTCGGAAGCAGCTGGCCCATCAGACATCAGGTGCCAAAGGGGCCAGCCCCTTTGAAAGAGGGGCATTTTACCGGGGAGATGCCTGTTTAGTGTCTCCCCTTTGCTTTTCTTTTCACAGTTCGTCTGCCGACAGTGTTGTGGCTTCCTTAGCCCTGGAAATCCTCAGGCTGCTGGGCACTCGGCAAGAAGGCACTTAGCACAAGCCCACCGTGTGGCACCAGCCCCAGCTGCACGGGCAGGGTCAGCTCGCAAGCACACTCACCACGTCACCACCCACAGCTGTATTTGGACCTAATAAAGTCAGCTGAACCCAGAACCTGCTGGCTTAAGTGCTCTTACTGATTCCGGGGCCCAGGAAACCGACTGAGAATGGACTTCCTCGGTTCCTGTGGGATGCATCTTGGGAGCCCAGGTTTGCTGCCTGTTCTCAGAAACGTCCTTTTGCTCTCTGTGTGGGCCAGGCAGGCCTCCTCCAAAGTGAGCCGTGCCTGTGCTGACCAAGTAGACGAGAAGCACAGTCCTCAGCCTGCCGGCCTCTGTGAGCATCTCTCCCCCTGGAGACACCAGGCAGGAATTATCTCCCAAGCACAACTCCAAGGCAAGCCTTTGGAGGCTAGTTTGAGCCTCTTCCTCCCACTTTTACCTGCCTGGCTTTTTTCATTGCAGGGACAGACTGATTCCAAGAATCCCCGGGAGGACTGAGTAAGACTTACTAACTGGCACAGACTGTTAGAAGTCTGCCTAAGGAATACGAAATGCTCAAGGAACACTGGCTTCCTGGAAGGTCTGTCCACCCAGATGGGATGATGGCATCAGGGTAGAATCATTCTCTACTTTTACCTCCTGACCCCTTGCCCTTGAAATCTTTCTAGCTTCTGCCTCATGTTCCCTCATACAGATGCCTGAGAGCCTCCTCTGTGAGAGCCCAGACAGTATCTGGTGGGCACGGGAGGGATGCTGGGAGTGTGGTACTAGGGAAGGCTTGCTCTCGGAACCTGGACTGGAAGGTAGGGGTGGGCCTGGGTAGCTCCAACCGGATGAGTAAACCGAAGTCATCCCTTGGCCTCTCTGGGGACTCCTTTTCCCCATCTGCAAAAGGAGAGGGCTAGACTGGATCAATGGGTGCTAACCCTCTCCCAGCGCCAATGCTCTGTGCTTAAGAGAGGGCACTTGCCCCATAACAAACACTGCCCAGATGGATTCTGTCCCAGGCAGCAGCCACCTGCTAGTGGACTGGGTGGGACAGCAGAAGTGGTAGCCTTGTAGGCCCACAGATGGCCCCATCTATGGCATCATGGGAGGCTGATCTGATCATACCGTCACCGACAGCCCCACTTTGACACAGCGATCTGGGGGGTTTGCCAATTTCCATTGGCTTTACAATGAAAACAGCTCTGTGCACAACCGCATCAAAGGCCTGTATGTCTATTACCTTACTTAATCCCCACCACAACCTGCAAAGCTGGCCTTCTTAGCTTCATTCACAGATGAGAAAAGCAGCTCACAGGAGCCATGCCATTGCCCAAGGCCCGGTTACTTGGTTGCACCCTGGACTCTGACTCCATAGCCTATGTGTGTTCCCCAGGGAGACGTTCAGAGCTTAAGCTGTGAATAATTGGGGGGTAAGAGTATGTCCCACCCAGGAACAGGCAGCTTCATTTGACCTTTCGTAGCCTACTTACTGCCCATGGTTAGGAGGCCCCACTATTTAAGTCCTGTGTGCGATGTGCCCATCCCCAGGCTGGGTACGTCCATGTGGCCCTGGCCTGGCTGGAATTGCCTGTTTCTGGGAGTGAGGGGGAGCAGCTGACGCAGCAGCCAGAGGCCTGGATTTCAGCTCGTGGCTTTGCCTGCCAGACCCAAGAACAGGCCCAGGTCTCCTTGCGTTCCCTGCTTTCTCCCTTCATTCGCTTCTTCAGGGAACTGCCCTGGGGTTCTGGGAATAGAGTCCTCTCAGAATGTATTTCCGAACAGTGGAAGATTCTTCTTCCTTCTTTCCCCTTTTCAGTTGAGCAGGGAGGGGAGGACTCTGCTATTTAGCATAAAACAGGAAGGTTTTAACATTCCGGAACTATTTTGTTGAGTGTACCACTCCTGTTCCTGAGCCCCACAACATTGCCTTTTTGGGGAAAGGCATATCTGAGTAAGCAGGAGGCAAGGAGATGATGGTCCCAAGCAGAGCTATTGCCCTGCCAAAAGTGCTCGGTCACTAGTGCTAGTCCATGCCAAGCCTTGTACCCTGGTGTGAGGCTGTGTCCTCCTGAGGGAATCGATCCTTTTTGTCATTGTCACAAAGGATTTGTAAGGAAAGCAGCACCCCAGGTCCCAGTGAGTTCAGAGGTGGGTGACGTGAGCTTAGAATGGTAACCCCTCCTTCCCCTCCCTAGGCCTGTACCTGGTATTTGGCATTTTCAGGCTGTCTCCATTCTGAGAACAGAGCTGGCCCGTCCCTTGTCAGAGATCTCAAGATTCTGGCAGTGGGCAAAGGGCCCAGACCCAGACACCTATTGGCCTTCTCCTTCCCTGTCCCCAAGCTTCAGCTATTTGATAATTGGCTACAACCCACTGGCTCAGCCTCTCCGGGGTGAGTGGTGTTACTGAGGTCATAGAGATAGGTCGGAGGCAGCAGGAGGCCCAGGGAGCTGCACCAGACTGTCTCCTCTCCCTCCACTAACAGCAGGCCCAAAGCTTCAAGACCTTGCCTTAACTTACAGCCTGAGTGGATGTCTACTGAGCTGTCCCTTTGGGAAGCACCATTTGGGTGACTCTGGTCACAGGTGTCCTGAGGAGCTGACAATCATCTGGGGCAGCTAAGTAGGTGGGTCTGTCTTAGGGTTCTTTGCACTTGTCTGTCTTTTCACATTTCCCATATTACCTACCTCGTGAGATTCTCAGGTCAACCTGTCGACAAAGGGCAGGAATTCTCCGTGCTTAGCTCAGAAAGCACAAGCACAGGCTCTGGCAGTTAAGGCTCTTGGGAGAGGAACTGGGTCTCTCCTGCCTCCACTTGAAGCAAGAAGCCCTTTTTCTTCCCTCCCTTGGCAACAGAAAAATACCATGTAGAAATAAATCTGCCTGATAAATGCAGTGGCTGAGGTAGAAAGTGAGGGGGGAAGAGGCTATAAGAAAGGGGCTTGGCCCCCTGGGGTGGGGGAAGGACAAGACCAGCCAAAGCTCACGAGGCTTTGGCCCCAATAAGCTCCAGGGGGGCTG
The DNA here is from genome assembly GCF_020740605.2 of Lemur catta. NCBI lineage: Eukaryota > Metazoa > Chordata > Mammalia > Primates > Lemuridae > Lemur > Lemur catta. The sequence continues at coordinate 45,009,930 of NC_059145.1, forward strand.
AGAGGAGGGAAGTGTGGGAGCAAGAAACCGTGGGCTTTTAAATCCTACTCCTGGCCTCTCTCATCAGAGGCGTGATGTTGAGGTGGCAGAGGACAGATGCATTCTTTAGGTGTTTTAGTAAGTACTTTTGAATAGGTAATATTCAATCCATAAGCCGGGCAAAAACACCTACGATGTAGTGTGTCTCCCTCACCCTGCTGTCTCTCCCTGCCTCAGCCTCCTCCCCAACATGCCTGCTGTCACTAGGGTCTTTGTAGACATCCAGGGTTAGGCTGTGCATGCTCAAGTCTTCACAAAGACTCTACAACCCCCCTTTTTACCCAAATGTTAGCAGCTGTAAACTCTGCTCATTTTTCTGCTTCATGATGTATTTTGAAGATCCCTTTGTATCAAAACATAGCTTTATGTGCTGCGTTTTTTCCCTTTTGACTGCAGTGGTCCACCAAATGGATGCATCCTAATCTGCTTAACTAGTCAGTCCCCTCTTGATGGATATTGGGGTTGCTATTACCCACCAAGCTGCAGTGAATATCCTTGCACTTCCTTCTTGTGTGAGCATACCTTAAATTAATTCTGAGAGTAGAACTGCTTTGTCAGAGTAGCTCTGCTGGCCTTATCTAACATGGAAATTCAAGAGTTTATGGACACAAGGACCTTTCACTGTTCATGCCAAAACATACCTTGGAAATACATAGGGTTACTGTCCCAGCCTGTCTGAAAGGCTGGGGCTTCCCCTTTGCCTCCCTGCATACCCTGTACCTGTACTGAGCACTGACCTGCCCACCCCACTCCTGCTCCACTGAGGCCTGTGCTATCCCTCCAGCTTACTGGAGTCGCATGGGGTGGGGGGTGGAACAGACCCCATAAAGGACTTTTTCTTATCCAGCAGGAACTACTTGGTAAGAAAAAGAACTGTCTTCTCAGTACCCCCACCCTTCCTATCATTTTGTAATTGTACTTTTGGTGGTTGATTTGCTCAAGGCAAGGAAATGCTGTTAGATTCTCAACAATCAAAAATCGACTCAGCATTCTTTGCTTTATAAACCAAACAGCACGATTCAGCTTTTGTTTTTATTATGGTAACCAAAACAAGAATTAAAGAGAGTGTATTTATCTCAAGATCTTTCACTGTGAAGGATTGAAATAATCAGATCAAATCCTTATGTCTAGAACATCTGCTCCAACATGGAAAACCTTAATTCTTTGGCTCAATGGTGGTCACAGCAGTAGGATCAAATGTCTAATTCCCACAGCTGTCTCCTAACTACATTATGACTGAATAAAGGAGAAGGAAAGCTCACAGTGGAAAGCCCTCCTACTCTGAACAGCCATGTTCCAGTTTTCTCATCTTAACCTCCCATACCCACCGCGGGCCAGAAATGCAGGTGGGTAGCACCCCATTTAGGCCATCCCACTACTATTTCTGGTATTGAAAACGTGATTCCTCACTTTCCTCAGCATTCTGCCCTGAGGATGGGTTAGGTATCTTGCCAGCATCCTATAAACCGCCATCCCCAGGTAACTGCTATTCTGATTTCTGTAGTCATCTGTCTACAGTCATCTGACTGTAGTCAGTCTTTTTGGCTTTACCATCCATGGATGCTTTCCTTCTAATAGCTTGTCCTTTTTTCTTCAATCATTGAAGACCAAGAAAGTCCTAAAGCATGTATTTGAAACTTGCTTTTGTTCAATATTATTTCTGAGATATACCCATACTATGCCCACACCCATATTCTGTAAAATAGTATTTTTATTATTATGTCTCTTGTGTGAACAAAGCAATTGTTGGACAAGTGGGCTTCCGATGTGGCTTGTCACACTGTGCCCTACCAAGCCATAATGAAGCTTGATGCCACAGAAAAAAAAATCAGTAATACTGATATTGCCTTTACTTGAAATCTCGCTATTTTATTAGTAATGGATGTTTTCCTATATTACAGTTTTATTCAAGGAGCTGCCTAGTTCCATACCTTTATGAAAAAGTCCCTCTTCTTCCACAGTGACCTCCAATGCTACCTCTGAAGTGTCTGTAGATGCCTATGTCTTATTCTGGTCCATCAATCTCTATTTCTATCCTTGTATCAGTAAGCGTTAACACATTAATTGCCATGTTGAGTTGTATTTAACTCTCACTGGTTTTGAGCCTGGGGGCCTCATGAAACATATGTAACTTACACATCTCCTCACCTTGGGAGTTACGAGAACTATTTTTCAAGTTGCATTTAACAGATTTTTCATTAAATTACAAAGGATTGTTTTGTTTTCAGAGTGTTTGTTTATTCTATTTTCATAATGACACTGTGTCCCCAGGGAAAACGTTTTTTTTTTTTTTCCTACCGTGCCAATGGGTTAACTACCTTTAGCTTCAGTTAGGGCTTGAGAACTGCGAGAGCAAACCTTTCTCTCTTATCCTTTATATGTGTCTTTGCTATTCTTCCCTATTAGGACTTCTGAGTACATCTTAGAACCACCTTGCTGAAGCAGATTAACTTTCATATTAAGTTTTTAAATGGAACTTCAAAAACATAGTAACATTAGGCAAAGCTCTGAAGAGATTTTCTGGTTTAAAAAAGTTTTTTAAATGAAATATCCTACTGTAATGATTTATGTTAAAAGCTGAACTTACTGAAGATTTTTACTGTGTTAACCTACCAACCGCTCTAGGCTTGAAATACTAGCTGGTTCTGTTTGTCATACATGAGGCAGAACTTGAGACCTACCACCTCACCAGCTATGTGAATTTTTTTTTTTTTTTTTTTGCAAATCCAATTACATTTCGGACCACAGTGAAGAATTTGTTTTTGTAAAGCAGGGGCATTCACAAAAGGTTCTCCCCAGATGAAGCAGATTTTTAACATAAAGGAACTGAAGAATGTATGTTTGTCTAATAGTCACTATCATTATAAAAACAGTAAATAAATAATAAAAACAGTAAATCAAAAACAGCCCTCCCTAAAGCACAAAACACTTTTAACTTTTTAAAAGACCAAATCACAAGTCTTGACAGGTCTGCTCTAAGAGACGAACTAATCTTGTCAGACCTACCACGGGGATGATAGGATCATCTGGCAGACAGTATAGAAGGCGGCCCATTCTGGTTCTGATTTTGTTCAGATAATTAAGTGTTGATGTTTATCAGTTCAAAGTGGAGTTGAAGGAATTCCCCTTTCCAAATGAGTCACACTTGTGTGAAGGTGCTTGAAGTCCAAATCCAGGTAGTTATTAGCATTTTTCATTATTATCTTAATGGAATGAAACCATCTGAAGGGGTTTCGGATGAGGGATGTCTATGTGGCTTTCAGTTTTAATGCCTCTGAACTGAGGAGCTGTTGTTGGTCACTTGAGCAAAAGGGCCAAGGCTGAAGGAGTCTTGGCCACAGGCTACTAAGCCCAGAGTCCTTCAGTTGGAGACAGCAGAATCTCTCCTCCCACAAAAGCCAATCAATCAATCACAGTGTTCAAGGCTGAAACACTTTTTTGGGGTGCAATTTAACCCAAGGCCCGGTGCTAAAGAAACATGGCAAATAATCCCATCTTAAGGTAAGACCCTCTCTATTAAAACTTTTACTTCACTAGGTGCATTTTCCTCAGGATGAAGTTGAGTTGGATAAGCTTACTTAACCTCATGAACCATTTAATGACAAGGAAACATGACACAATCGAATGAATTAAAAGTTTAATTCTGAACCATTTTTATAACCGCATTTTCTCTTGAAGCATTGTATCACAGCAGGTTACAACAACTTTGGGATAAAAGGCAACTGGTAAACTGTCCAAAGCAAGGTTCCAAATAACACCTTTTACTGATTTACCCTACCCATACATATCCCAAATAAAGTTTTTGATCAAAAACATGAAATAGATCCACCTGCTTATTTTAAGCATATTAAAAAGGAAACTAATTGGACCATTTCTATTTGTCTATTTTATACAAAAAGGCTACACAATGTTACACTTTATTCAGATTACAATTAGAGTGATTATGAATTAGTGTTCTACACCATTACTCAATTCTTAAAAATTAGAAATTGCTGTAGCAGTATTCACTATAACTTAACACTATGAGAGACTTAAAAAACTAACAGTTACTGCAAAAAAAATTAAAGAGCTACTTCAAAGCAAGCAAAGTCAGTACCATTACAGATATTTAAAAAAAATTTTTTTAACAAGCAAGGCTAGAGTTTGATAAATTCCATCTTGTGATCCATTCTTGTGCATTCTTCACTTCTTGAGTCACTCCCAAAATCCATTTGTATTGTTACTCCTCGACCAAAAAGGACCAGAACAAAAAGTTTACTTCAATTGTTCCCATAGGAAACTCAGCTTGGTTAGTGTGTCAGGCACTTTCTGAGATACCAGCCCACCCCTCGAGCCCTCTCAGCAACTCTACAGGCCAATCACAAAGCAAGTTCAGACAATACAGCTGTATAAAGAGAGAAAGGCTGCTATTAATGTTTAAAACAGCAAATGTTACTCATCTGAGTATTAAGTTGCAAAAGCTGTGGCAAAAAACATTAAAGTTAATAACTTCCACACATGATCACATAACAACCAGAAATCTGAGAACATTCATATGTTCCAAGACATCTCCTTTCAAAGCATATATCTGTTTTTGTGGCAGATTTACAAATAGGCCTAAACCACTCCCACCCTACCAACCAAGTCTTTCTGAAGTTCTGTAGGCAGAGTAAAAGTATTTTACCCAAACTGGCTTTTTAAAACTTCTTACCTAAAGAATGGTTTACAGGTCAGTATCAAACCAGGCCAGCTGATTGCTGTCACCTGGAGGCAGCCCATCCATGAGGTCCTGGGCATGCCCCAGATCAGGCAGCCCATCAACTGGATAGTCAGCACCAGGGTGGTGGCCACCCATCTCATGCTCCATCATGGGGTCCATACCCAAGGCATCCTGGCCGTATCCACCAGAGTGAAAAGAACGATAGCTAGGATCTAGAAGAGTCAAGGGTGGCCACAAAATGGGCGGGGGAAGAAACAGACATACAAGTTAACACTGAGGTTAGGGCATCCAAAGTTTGGCAGTAATCTTGCCAGAAAGCATTGCTTTCTAGCCTCTTTCAACTTCTAGCTTTCTTCAGCCAAGTCATTACTCAGTGCCAGGCCACCCGTGAGACTACACAATGTTTCCACCAGAGTCACACTAGCAGGTTCTAATCACACCATTACTCTACTCCTGAACACTTTGCATTTACCCTGGCAGAGACTTAAGGTTCCTAAGGAACAGAAGCAGGAATCTACCGTCTGACCACCGAGGCAGTACGAAGTCGTGGGAAGGAGATCAAGACACAATAAAGAGGTCTGGCAGACATAATCTATCTGTTGGAAAGTCAGGTGATACTCACTATAGTACTGAGAAAACTCAAGACACTATTTGCAATAAAACATGTTTTATCTTAAGAGTTAACATCTATCCATCTGTCATGGTAAGAAGCCTATGAGCTTTAGTGGCTTAGTAATTAGGTAAAACCAGATGAGGTTATAAATTTAAGATGGTTATAGTCGTTAGTGGTCTATTCCATCCTCCATCTTCATTACCCAGATATGAATTAGCTTTTCAAGAAAACCCTGATAATGCAACTATGTAAATACCCACCCCAGACCTGAGGCAAGAGTTTCCCGTACTCTCACTTCCCTGGATAGGTTATAGATAAAGGCATTTTGAGTTCTCTGACCAGAAAGGAGAATTAAAAAACAGGCAAACTGTAACATCCTGCACGCAGAGGCCCAGTAGTAGTGTGTACTTGTTGGTGTGGTACGATCTTGTTGCTTGCTCAGTGTGGGGCTCAGAATTCCCTGTGCTCCATAAAGATACTGTTACTGACTCTGAAATTTAAGAACTGCTTCTAATTGCAGCCACTACTTTTCTGCCAACTGTGGTTTCCAGATGAGCAAACTGACTCTTTTGATAAAGCTTTAGAACTTTAAATTGATCAGAAGTTAATCAAGAAATATGAGGCACATACCATCCTGGCGATATCCAAGGGGTTCTCCCTGGGCACCAATATCAAGTCCAAGATCAGCAGTCTAGGTAAGCAGGCACAAGGCATGGAAGAAGAGAAAGCAAAATGAAAATTCTCAAAAGTATACTCTCTAATATTTTCTAAGCATACTTACTTTCAGATTACAAAAGGAAAAAAGAACTCACACATTATAAAATACTTCCAAACAGATGTTCTTCAAAACACCCCTCAAAGTTTTTTTATTTTGCACATAGTATTAAAAATATTCACTAATTTATTCTTTCAACAAATATATACTAAGCACCTATGTGCCAGGCACTGCTCTAAGGGTGCTAGAGACACAGCAGTAAACAAAACAGGCAAAAACACCTTCCCTCCACAGGAGCTGCTGACAGATAGGATGTGTTATATAATATGAAAGAAAGATTTTTAGCCTGAGCACCTGGACGAACAAAGCTGCCATTAACTGAGACAGAGAAGACTAAGAACAGGTTTGGGGAAAGGGGTGCGTGGGAAAAGTTAAGGACTCAAGTTGGAACATGTCAATAAGATGACTATTAAAAACCCAACTAACATATTACTCACTGGTAATCTGCATTTTTTAACCAAACCATCTCTTTCCATTCACTCAATAAATAGAACCCACTGTATGACTACCATAGTTGATCACTATGGGGTGGGATAAGATAAACTTCAAGGGTGGTCCTAATTTTATTAGAAACAATGTTTCAATGAACACCTATCCTACACCGCTACTGAGGACAAATACTGAAGACAAATTCATAGCAGAAATTGAAACAGAAAAGTATACGAAAAGTTTAGTGATTTTTTTTTACGTAGTGATAAACTGACCTCCAACTAATGGTATTTAATAAACTGCCTCTCTTTCTTTATACCCTTTTGAAAAATCTTTAATCTGGTTAACACTTTCATCTATCTCACTCATGAATTCTAATGTTAAGCAGCGCAACTTCTTTTTAATGATTCTGAACAGGCTCTTTAAAAGTTGTATTTCTCCCTCACAGCAGTTGTTGGAGAGCATAAAGAATGAGCACTCAAACAAGAAGCCACCTTACCTGGTCTAGGAAACTACCAGATAAATGTGCTGACATTTGCCTACCTCATTCCAAGCCATTGGCTCTGTTCTGAAGAGAGAACTGGTCAGCTCAACTGAAAGACGTTTCTTATAATCTTGTGGCTTGTCCTCAGACATACGGAATAAAACAGCAGCTGCATATGTCGCTAGGAGAGGAAGGAACAAAAGGCCCTTGAGAAAAAGCTAAGGCTTCACTGTACACATCTGCTACATGCTTTGGTTCCTTTTCTACTTACCCACACCTTCATTCCTAGAGTGAAGTAACTCTGTCAGAGGAGCTGTGGCTCCCTCAGCTTCGATAGCTTCTGCAGCCTCCTTGTCCTGAGCAAGTTCACAGAGGACTCCTGCAGCTACTCTCTGGATATTTTCAATAGGAGAATAAAGCAGCTAAAGAGAAAACACACACAAATAAAACCTAATTAAATCTAAAACTAAACCATGGCAAGCACCCCACTGTGGTGCAAACATTCCAATTTAGAGTATAAGAGGCATTCACACTGTTTGTATTAAATCATATTCTCTGAATTTTATGTTCTAGGGTGTTTTAATGCTCTGGAAACACTGGATTTCCAGAATATTTGCAGCTATGAACCCCTTCTCCAGAGGCAATTGTGATTCATCTAAGATTTAGAAAACCCAGAGTTGGTTGAAGGCTTATGACCTGCCAGGCCACTTCTCCTCCTTCTAAAACTGAGCACCCCTAGAAGTGTAGTCTTCTACCCTCTTCTTCAGGCTCTAGTCTCAATGTTTCTCCTTCTACTGACCAAGAAAAATGAAGGAAATCTTCATAAAATTACATGTTGCCCCTACTTGTCCCTAGTTTTCTGAAATTTTGTTATCATTAAAATCTTTAAATTTTATGGACATATAAAATCTAGAACACCTCACTTACAACCCACATACCTGCACAAACAATGGGATGGTATTTAGTCCTCTGATGACGATTCGGTTGTGAACATCCCGAGCTAGGATGTGAAGGGCTCCGGTGCAACCTTCAACTATTTCTTCCATGCGGACCCCCTCCTAACAAAAGAAAACGTGGTTAACAGATAGGGCATTCTCCTCTCTAAAGTTTATGAACATGAAAGGCTTTCCATTCTGAGTAGCAATTACAAGACTAGAGTTATTCACATTATATACCCAAAGTTCCCTATAATCTGCAATGAGTTCAGGAATGCAGGAGAATTCCATTAAGTTATGTGTCACCCAGAGCAGGTCTCCTGGCAGCACTAACTCACAACAGCACTCCTCCCCCACACACAGTGCTGTGCACAATGAAGTACAGCTTCCATAACCTCTGAATCCCACAGACAATTTTCTTACAGTAGGGGCACCAACCACTTTGGGTAAAAAGTATATAAAAAGAGAAGATGGGAAAGTAATGCTCAGACTTCGTCAATGTTTTTCTTTTATATGCCCCCTCTACTTTTGTATATCTTCAGTATGTGGTGAAAACTTTGCCAAGTTTTAGTACCAACTGTTAAAATTCCACTGAGTTGCCCCAGAAAATCCACTCTTCACTTCTTCCAAAACTATTCAACTGATAGCCTATATGGGAAAAGGAAGTTAGCTCTTGCAATATGTAAGTACCATCTGCTTGCCCTGTTTATAGGTTTGAGTTTTAAAAGGGATTATGATTCTGCTACTTTTAGCAGCTTTTATAAATAACTTGATTTTTATGAGGACACAAAACCTCCTTTCTTCCTAGAGATTTAAAATAAAAGGTACCCTCAGCATTCTATTTAAGCCACCCCATAGAGATGGGCCAATACCAAAAGTAACAAATGGAGAAAGCCATAGCCCTAATGTGAGCACATACATATAACAACTAGCAATACAAGATTCCCCAAATCTGTTCCAGTAAAGTCCATCTTTGTTTTCTAAAGTAACCTAATTAAATAAGAGAAAACTCTTTGAATGCCCTGAATCTTACAGTCTGAGGAAGCAGAAGTGCCTTTAGATTATGTACTTGTAACGAAGCTAGGTATAAGACTCAAAGCTTGGTATCAAAGTTGTAGGCTGAGATTATTATGAGTGAAGATTCCAGAAATGCTATTACTTATTCTTGAAATTTGTCGATACTATATTCTTAGGTCCACGAAAATAGTTTAAACTTTACGGAAGAGTAAAAAGCCTGTTAAATATTTATAGACAGAACTGATGTTTCAGTGGGGGATAAGAAGCTCTGAAATCAGACAGACTTGGATTCAAATTATGGCTCTACCTCTTCCTAAGGAGGTTAGCCATTGTATAGATTAAATGTGAATACTGCATGCAGTGCCTAACCCTACAGCAGTAAATCACACCCTATACCCCCTTTGTAACACTGACCATGCAAAGGACATGTCCTAGAAAACATGACTAGGGGCCACATTATTCCTTATCATCTCTGCAGCCACAGAAATGTGTCTGTGTTTTTAGTCATTAGCAGCCCTACAGATGGAGGAGCCAATAACCAAAGAAGTTCAGGATCCTTTGGATTTATGCATTCCTTTTAAATAGCTGGGTGTCACTATAAAGATTTACCCACCACAAACTGCTGCTGTGTTCCACCCATGGATGTACGGCGCTGAGTATCTTGATGTGCACGAACAAGCAATTGAACTAGTCGTGGAATGGCACCCTGCTCACGCAAAGGTGCATGATTGGCTGGGCAAAGGGCAAGATTTCTAATCAATCCAACGGTAGCCTGCAGATAAGAGGGAAAGAATTGGCATACAACCCAACAGAATCATTTCCTTAGCCTAAAATTCCCAGCATGTTAAATGTACCGGTAATAACTAAAAATAACACTGACTACACAAACATTTCAGAATCCAACCCCCGTCACACCCATACTTCCCATTTACTAAGAACACAATTCCTATGTATCAATCCCTATGCCTGGACAGCCTTCCAATAGCTGGAGATAGTTCATTTTCAATTCTACAACATTCTACTTTGACAATTTACCTTTATCAGAGGCCAATGGGATGGTGGGTGCAGGAGTTTAACCACAACTGGTAGTCCATAGTGAAGGCGAACAGCATTCTGGGCCATCTCTGCTTCCTGGTGTCGGCTGGTCAGATGACGAAGAGCACAGATGGCAGGCTCAGTGATGTCCTCCCTGTCCCCAGCACGAAGGACAGTACGCACAAGTGCCTCTATACCACCCACTTGGCACACCATCATCTTGTTCTTATAATTATTGCAAGTGAGGTTAGAAAGAATTCCAGCTGCACAGGTGACCACATTAATATCATCTGAACCCAGAAGCTGAACAAGAGTCCCAAGAAGACCTTCCATCCCTTCCTATAGAGATAAAAACAGATGGTCAGTACATACTCACCTGGACTATTACCAAGGCTCCAGTTTACTCAGAACTTACCTGTTTAGTTGCAGCATCTGAAAGATTCCTAAGAGTCCAAAGACAGTTCTGAACAAGACGTTGACTTGGATCTGTTAGATGAAGTCCTAAAGCTTGCATTCCACCTGGAAAATTAAAAAGGATAAGGCAATGGCCATTAGCTAGAAGTTTCTGACTATCAGCCCTAAATGTCTTCTCTAGTCTTCAGTGTCCACCTTCATTTCCAAAGCTTACCTCCCTCCCCCTAAGTACTTTATTTCCTCTCATTTTCTAGAATTTTGCTCAGTTTCCCTCTCTTTGCCAGTTCACCTCACTAGTGACAAACTGTCAAATAGCTACTATTCCTTTCTATGTGGAAAAAACCTTCATTATCTCTACTATCCCCCTGTAAGTAACATTCTCATTACTTATTTCCTTTCATCCATTCAATCATTTCAACATTATTTATTCAGTACCAACTCTATTCTGAGTTGGAGATATACCAGTGAGCAAAATATTAAAAAATTCTTACCCTCATAGAGTTTATGGTCTATCTGGAGGAAGCAGACAATTAACAAATACATAGTTAATGAACTAAAACCATACAGTTTGTCAGATGGTATTAAAATGGTACGGAGAAAACCAGCACAAGACGATGTGGGGGAGGGGGCTACAATTTTTGTAGAGTACTTAGGTAATCTTAGTGTGAAGGTGACATCTGAACAAACACCTGAAGAAGCTATGTAAATTCCTGGGGTAAATAATCTACGAAGAAGATACTGAAACACTTACTGCCAGATATTGTGTAAAAGTCACTGACTCCAAAACATGTGTTCCAAAGGTTCACAACCTTCCAGCATTTAGTACTCTTAAGTGAGGGACATTTACTCTGGGCAGTGAATATAAATGGAAGCCCAAACCCCAAAACTGGTTTAACTTCACCCATCTCTCTCCAACTCAAATGACTTCTGAATGCAGTTAAGAGACACTTTCCCCCTTGTCTCCATGGTCATCCTTTAGGTCTGTTTTATTTTCTCAGATTAGGTTAGGCCTACTTGCTATAATTTTCATGGTACCCTGTACTTCTCCTTCATAGCATTTACCACAACTATAATTGAGTCTACCTTCACTAGAAGACCATCTCTATCATGTTCCTTTCTCACAGCAGCTCTAGCTACCTAACAGAGTGACCTACATAAGACTGATGCTCAGTATTTGTTAAATGACAAATTCTCTCCCATCATAAGACTTCATTCCCTCCATCTATGTAACTATTAACTTTAAGAGAATTTTTCTGAAACCCAGATACCCATCAAAATGGCCTGTAGAGACTTTAAAAACACACGCAAATTCTGATTTAGCAGGTTTAAGGTAAAAAAAAGTCCCATGCAGACTTTTGGCATGACTTTGAGGCTCCCCTACCTCTGTTTCCTGCTGCCCTTACCCCCATACACTAAGAGAGAAACTTCCAAATCTCTAACCCTGTCTTCTCTTGAATTCTACTATCATACATTTCCAGCTACCTACTGACCTTTTAGTCATTTTAAATGTCAGCTTCTTATTTTGTTCAAAAATTAGCAATCCCTTCTGATGGTTCCATTTATCTTCATGGTATCAATGTTCTCCCCACCACAAACCATTTTTGGTTGCTCCCTTAGTCTCTGTATTATTACATTCTGTGATTCTTTCAGAAGTCTCAAACATTTGTTCTTTGCTGTGTATTTCTAACACCAAACTATTTCACTCCTAGAAGCCTATAATATCTCAGCTGTCTGGTATTCTTGCTTTTGGTCAAATTGTTAATCTACACAATGTTAGTATTAATATTCCAAACACACCACTGTGGTTGCTTTGCTACTGATAAAAATGAGAAACTTTTGATGGTGGTTTAAGACAAAAGCCAGATTCTTTAGTATAACCTTGAGGAACCTTTAGAATTTGGATCCCACCTAGCCTCCCAAACTGACCTTACTATTCTACAAGATATTTACAAATTGAGTTTTTCATGCTTTATTCCAGCTGGAATAAAGCATGAAAAACTCAATTTGTAAATATCTTACAGGGCCTAGAATGTCTTATATGTTATGGCCTGGCCCAGCTCATCAACCTCATCCTTGGCCATTCACTCCATTACTAAGTTCTATTTACATACACTTTCTCTTTAGCACCTGGAACTCCACAACCTCTTTCCTACCTCCAGGACATAGAGTATGACGTTTCTTTTTGTCTACTTGGAAAGCATTTAACCCACACTTCTCATATACAATAGGTTCCCTTCTCATCCTGCAATCCCATTTAACATCCCCTTTTCAGGAAGGCCCCTTCCCTCTCCATCTAAATAGCCAGCTCCCTGCCCATTAATTGTCACCACTATTTGCTGTTCATTTCTCACACAGTATTCATTCCAATTTACAATCACCACACTTTTTTGCATATTTTTGTCACTGTCACAAAATAAGACTGTAAGAATAAGCACAGGGACCATATCTATTGTTACTCAATGTATACCATGTGCTTATTAAATTGCTTGAAATACAGTAAGTCCTGATGTATCTTTTCAGAATAAACAAATGAACATCAGAATAACCTGGGAGAACTAATTAAAACGAAGATTCTTAGGCTTCCAATCTCATACATTGCCAGCTACCTTACTGTCACTTCAAATAAACTTTCAAATTTGTCTTGCTATAAAAACATCCCAGAGATTCTGATCTAAAAATCTGTATTTTTACCAAGCACTACAGGTTATTTCTGGAAAAGATGGCAGAATTTATATCCCCTCATTCTATGTGAACTCATCCACACTTGTCTATCATACCCAAGCCTATGGTCCCACTGCCAGCAGCTACCTTGAACAATCATAATCCCCCTTTCTCCCATAAATTTGAACAAAATTACTCTCAGCAAGTAGGAAAAATAGGTGTTACCAGAACTATACCTTTACCCAACATTTTCTTTCATTAAATGCCTTTATATTTTTCCTCTTTCAGTTTGACCTGAAACTTGATTTAAGAGTCTAGGTATACTGAGAGCCAGAACAGAGTTTAAAAAAAAAAAATCCACAGCCTGAGCAAGAGTGAGACCCGTCTCTACAAAAAATAGAAAAATTAGCCGGGCATGCTGGTGCTCATGCCTGTAGTCCCAGCTACTCGGAAGGCTGAGGCAGGAGGATTGCTTCAGCCCAGGAGTTAGAGGTTGCAGTGAGCTATGATAACACCTCTGTACTCTAGCCCAGGTGATAGTGCGAGACCCTTTCTCAAAAAAAATAAAAAATAAAAAAAAAAATAAAAAGAAAGAAAGAAAGAAAGAAAAATGTCTAGGTAGATGTTAGATGGGTTACTAAAGAAGAAAGGATGCTAGGTAGCTGAAGAGTAACTGTATCTTCATGGCAAAAAAACAAGAGGCCCTGGTGCAAACTATTCTTTTCCTCAACCACCAACATACACACAATATAAACTACAACCTACAAGTTGCCTCATTAAAAATACTTAAAACAAAAAAATTGTTTTTCCATATTAGACTACCTGTTCACTGAGAATACAGAATACCAGGGCAAAACACTGCATTCATGAGCATCCACTAACAAATCAAGAAATATCATTTTGCTATATAAAATTGTACTTCATTAGAATTTGTCATAATTTCCCATAAATATTCACAGGTCTGTTAGCAAAGCAAATTTTGGTTTTACACAAAACCGAAATTAAAGGCAAATTTTATCAAAGAATATATGCTATCATTTTTGATGGGGAGTAAGAATGCCACTTATACTAGTTTTAAACAACACCAATCCAGGTTGCAAACACTTTCAATGTGATCCTGGCTGCAAACTGAATAGAACCATCTATTTTTAGTCTGTTAAATTCTATTAAGAACTAATAAAATTTAGAACTAAAAAATGTAACTAATTAGAATAGCAGATGCTGTACACAAGACTCGGAATAGATACATATACTTACCAGCCTCTACGATAGCCGGTTTATTACTAGAGCAGACAGACAGCACCTTCAGAACTCTGCTTGTGGTCCACAGTAGTTTCTCATAAGTGTAGGTCCTCATGATATTTACTAAAGCTTGGGGTCCACCACTAGCCAGTATGATCAGCTAAAAACATGTATATATATTGTTAGTGATGGAATCTTGATCAAACACCTGGAAAAAAGGTGTATTACCAACCTATTATACAAGACTTTCAGCCAGGTTACCACTGGACTTAAATGTATTCCTGGGCCCCATCACTCAAACCCCCACACTGGGGGCCTTATCCAACTCCTCCTATACAGCATTCCACTCAAAATCAGGCATCCCAGTCCTTCCAAGAATATATCAACTCTGGCCCAATTTCCTTCTTCCCAAACCAATCATAACAACAACAACAACAAAAAACATACAGAAACCATGTTGGTATGTAATAGTAATGCCCAAATATGAAAGTTATAATATCAAAACTGATTTGTTGAAAATTTGAATCAGAATAGGCACTTAAAACTCCTTAACCATTTGGCCCTTTGATTTCCTTAATTATATCTATCTTAAAAAGAGATACCATAAAATAATCATTCACTCTTGCTCTTTACTTCTCTGTATACCGTCATCTCCTGCCCCTGCCCCAGTTTTCTGAAAACAAATCTCATCACTTCATGCCTCTGCTAAAAACTGTTTCCACTGCTCTTTTAACATTAACATGCCCTGCAAAGCCCTGTGGGATCTGCCCTGCCTATCCCAATAGCCTCATCTCAACCTTTCCTCCTCCTCACTCTTGATTCCTTAAACTCCCCAAACTCACCACGTTTCTCCCTCTCTAAAACTTTTCAAAGACGCCATTTTCTCACATAACCTTTACTTAGTCAAATCCCTTCTCAACCTTGAAAGCTGAACTCAACCATCACTTCCTCCAAGATGTCTTCTTGAACCCTCAAAACAGGGTCTATTTCACTTGTTACATGCTCTCATAGACCCTCTTCTTCTTCCTAACATGTGGGTTAAATATTAATTTGATTATTTTGATGTCTACCTCCCACCTAAGAATGAAAATAGGAACAGAATCTTGCCTTCTATATCACTAGTGCTTAGCACAGTGTTTTACAAACATTCAAATATTTAAAGGAATAGAGATGTCCAACTTTTCTGGATACATACAAAGGGGTGAGGCATACTATGAATCGGTAAGAGTGCATGGAATGACATGACACTGGGAGGTCTCCAATGCTCCATGAAAACCTTATTAAGAACAATTCTTTTACCTTGCTTTCCTGATTGCCATAAGCTAAAATCTGAAGGCAGTCTGTTGTAATAGCCAAGAATTTAACATTTGTTTTGTTGAGCAAGGCAACCATTTTCTGCAGCCCACCAGCTAAACGCACTGCCATCTTAGCTCCTTCTTGATGTAATAAAAGGTTGTGGAGAGTTGTAATGGCATAAAACAACACAGAATCCACCGGTGAACTGGGAAGAAGAAAAAACCCTCATCAGAAAAGTTGTGATTATATTCTTCTATTTCTCAGCTTCAAGCATTCTGACAATGTTTTCTTACCCAAGCATCTTCACCAGGGCAGGAATGCCTCCAGACTTAAAGATGGCCAACAAGCCCTCACGATGATGGGAAAGGTTATGCAAGGTTCCAGCAGTGCAACGAGCTGTTTCCACATCATTTGTATTCTGCATAGTACGTACAATAGCAGACACCATCTGAGGAGAACGCATGATGGCATGTCTGGAAGCTTCTTTTTTAGAAAGCTGATGGACCATAACTGCAGCCTTATTAACCACCACCTATAATATACAAATTAGGAGACATCATTAGCTTCCAAATACTGATATAGGTAAATACTCTGAAACTACTCCTTGAGAGTTTCCTTCAAAGCAGATTGAAAAGCTAGCCATGTCATTGTTTACCTGGTCCTCATCATTTAGCAGCTTTGTCAGTTCAGGGATTGCACGTGTGGCAAGTTCTGCATCATCTTGATAGTTAATTAAGTTTACAACTGCATGTTTCAGCATCTGTGATGGTTCAGCCAAACGCTGGACATTAGTGGGATGAGCGGCATCAAACTGCGTAGATGGGATCTGCATACCCTCATCTAATGTCTCAGGGAACATAGCAGCTCGTACCCTCTGAGCTCGAGTCATCGCATACTGTCCATCAATATCTGGAAAAGGTAAACTTAACACTCACTATCCACAGTTCAGCATTTATTCAAGGATCTGTTATCCTAAATGGTAAAGGTTATATTGTAATCACGCCCTTTTCTTCACCACAATGTTTTATTTAAGGTATTACATACTAACTTTTTAAGAGTAACTATTTAATTTTCCCAAAACTGCATTCTGACTTTCAGTAGGGCAATAATACTCTTACCAGCTACTTGTTCTTGAGTGAAGGACTGAGAAAATCCCTGTTCCCACTCATACAGGACTTGGGAGGTATCCACATCCTCTTCCTCAGGATTGCCTTTACCACTCAGAGAAGGAGCTGTGGTAGTGGCACCAGAATGAATTCCAGAGTCCAGGTAAGACTGTTGCTGCCAGTGACTAACAGCTGCTTTTCTGTCTGGCTCCATGGCCATGTCCAACTCCATCAAATCAGCTGTGAAAATGAAACAGTATTAGCATTAGTATATTGGAAATGTTACCTTAATTTAAAAAAAAAAACTGCAACAGGACCCATTGAAGTATCCTCAGAAATAAAGTCAAATCTGAAAGACAGCCAAGAAAAGCAGAATGATGGTCAAGATTAGCTAGTGATGAAATATCTATGTCTTTAGGGGACCACCTAACAGTTACTCACTGAATCAGTGGAAGAATGGTACTGCATCCGGGCTCCACAAGCAGTCATCCAGACTAGATTCCTGCCGGTGGCTTGTTTACTATTTCACCAAGCCATTAGAAGTAGTGAGCATAAAATGGAGCGAAAGGTGGCCTGACAAGTAAGCAGGGAGAGAGGAAAGCAGGGGGATCTGAGCCAGACTGGGTTAATGGCAATCAAGCAGAGTCCCAATTCAGTAACTAGAGATTTATAACACAAACCTTGAGTAGCCATTGTCCACACAGGATTTTCAAAACACTTGTACGGTGTACTTCAGATACCCTAAAAAAGTTAATCAAAAGTCATTAGAATTTAAACTTAGCTTGATTTTAATACTCATAAGTCACTGGGATGCCTGCTAAATGTCATGTATTTTGCCCACGAAGAAAACCAAATCCTCCTTTACCAAATGATACAATTAAACACAGACCTCATGTTCTCCTCCAGATACCTCAAACCATAGCTCTATCATTGTTGAAACCCTAAGTGAAAACTACTCCTTAACACATACCTCTTTTTAGTAGAACTATAAATTACAGATATTCAGGATGCTGATGTAAAAGCAAAAAGGTTCTAATAATGAAAGCCTGGGAGAGGTGAAAAAAACTATTCAAAAGTCAACTCCTCTTTAAATTCCTAAAGGCCTTTTTTTAATCTCTCACTGAAAAATTCATAGATCCCCTAAGCAGTAGAGGTCCAATGGGATTTTAAAAACACCAAATTTTCATTAAACTAGTCAGATGTTTTCTTTTCTAATACAGTGCCATCTATAACTTTATTATAAAGCAGATTTTGGTGACTGGATCAGAACAATGGATTTTAGGGTTTTTTTACTAAGAAATAAAATTACTTTTCAAATGAAAAATCTGCAACACAAATAGCAATGACTTATGATAAATACAAATTTACCAACTGGGATACTATTTTGATTAATATAAAAAATTTAATCATTTTATTCATATAAAAAATCTTAGTATTTAATTTATGTCTGTATGTTGTCTTTAGTGTGCAATACAGGAAAAACACCAAATCACACAGGGAACTATTTGCAAATGAGAATAATTTAAAGGTTCACAGCCTCCAGATAGTTCTAATAAAATTTCCTTTATTACAATGTCTTCCCCAAACAAGATCATCTTGCACTACAAATTAACGTAATGAATGTTTACAAATTAACATATTGGATGTGCAAAGATATGAAGTAAGATATTTAAGTATGAACTATGTTTTCAGTTACTGCACAAGGAAATAAAAATGTTTAATGAAGAAGGAAACTACGTGCTAACATCCTATTTTCTCTGTGTAAACAAAGCATGGGTTGATTATTCCTAGAATTGTTCTTCCAACACTAAATTTTTATAATCACCAAGAAACTGACACGTAAAGCTGACAAGAGTCGTGGATGGCTGTTTCAGTGTCCACAGTAGAAATAACTGACAATTTATGTACAAGGCAAAATGAAGGACAGAAAATAATAAAGATGATTCTACTCCACAAAAATCTTTTATTTGAAGATAATTTACTAAGCAGGATTATGTGTTTAATGTTTTGATTCAATAGGACTGGAGTGGAACATACAAATTTCCATTCTTAATGAACAGTCTAGGATGCAGGCAAGTGATCTGCAGAGAACACCTTGGAAAATACTGTGCTATTAATAGAAGGCACCCAGGTTCTCTGCCCACTGATGCTACATTTTAGGTTCTATCTTTTGATTATCTCTGTCACTAGCTATTTAACTACTTTCCCACTCTTCTGAAAAGTGGGTTCCCCTCACCAGCCCTCAGTATATCCTCCAACAGGAGACTTAAAACATGTTCTACACTGAGCTTCTCCCTTTGGTCAATGCCAACAGGCTCAGAACCAACTTGTCACGTTTACAGGCTGTATGGCAGTTTAAGAAGGGCTTCAATACATCCAGCTTCCAGGAAAAAACTTTTAACTATGTTGTTTTCTTCTTGATGCAAAGACAAAATATTTTAGTCATGTTACTGTGTAAAATCTGTTTATGTAAGCTGACCTGATAACTTGACCATGATTTATAATGATTTTATAGAAAAAAAGCAAGCTCATGTTCCAAAGTACACTATCCATTTGTATGTTGGGACTTCTCAACACTATTTTTTTTAAGCACTTTAAAATGTATGCAACGTAGGCCGGGCGCAGTGGCTCACGCCTGTAATCCTAGCACTCAGGGAGGCCAAGGCGGGTGGATCGCTCAAGGTCAGGAGTTTGAGACCAGCCTGAGCAAGAGCGAGACCCCATCTCTACTAAAAATAGAAAGAAATTATATGGACAACTAAAAATCTATATAGAAAAAATTAGCCGGGCATAGTGGCTCATGCCTGTAGTCCCAGCTACTCGGGAGGCTGAGGCAGTAGGATCGCTTAAGCCGAGGAGTCTGAGGTTGCTGTGAGCTAGGCTGACGCCACGGCACTCACTCTAGCCAGGCAACAAAGCGAGACTCTGTCTCAAAAAAAAAAAAAAAAAAAATGTATGCAACATACATAAAAACTCTTCTTGCTTCTCACTGCAACCCTATGAGATGCAGGAGGGCAAATGTCAATCAACACGTAGATAAGTGAAAACTAAGGGTGAAAAGGGAGATCTACATAGGCAAAGGCAAAGACCCACTCGCTCCTATAATACTGCTCTACAAACAGATTCAAGTATATCAAAAATCCGAGCATTATTCACTAAAGAAATCAAATAGACTGTCCAGAGAGAACTAGGGCAGAATCTTGCCCCAAAGGAAAAACTTCCTCATTCCTCCTTTGGCCAGTGCCTTCTGAGGGCTGGCTCCCCTCCACCACACCCTGCCAATCACTAACAGCCCAATCCTAGTGCTTGCAACCAACCAAGGCTTACCAATCACTTAAGTAAAAGGGTCAACATCAAAGGACAAAGTTCAAGAAAAATCAACAGAAAAACTGACTCCATCACAACACAGACAGAACTTAAAAATGGGGGTAGGGTAGGGAGAGAAAGAGAGCATTTCAATTTAGTACCCTATAAAGAATGAAAAATACAAAAAGTTCAACAGAAACTGAAGTTGAAAAAAAATCTCCTAGAGCATAAAAAAAAGACAAAGACACAAAATACAAAAGAAGAAAACAAATGAGGATCAATCTAGGAGATTAACACTCCAACTAACAGGCATTTCAGAAAGAATTATGAAAAATAAAAATGGAGAAAATCCACTAAGTACCAGTCAAAATGAGGGGAAGGATACTTAATATTACAAAATACAGTTACGTGCCACATAATGCCATTTCAGTCAATGATGGATACATATACTACAGTGGTCCCATAAGATTATAATGTATTTTTACTGTACTTTTTCTATGTTTACATACACATTTACCATTGTGTTACAGCTGCCTACAGTAATATACCGTAGAGGTCTGTAGCCTAGGAGCGATGAGCTATACCATATAGCCTAGGTGGGCAATAGGCTGTACCACCTAGGTTTGTTAAGCACTGTACTAAACGTTCCAATGCACGTGATCATTGACTACAGACTCCATCAGAATGCTTCATGTCCTGACAGCTTTATCACCAACAAGTGATGTTTTGACAAATAAAGTGGATGTTGGAGGATGGCCCACATACGTATTTCCATCCAGTCTCATGAAGTGGTGGGCATGTGCATCTTTCATTTTTCTT
Source organism: Lemur catta (assembly GCF_020740605.2). NCBI lineage: Eukaryota > Metazoa > Chordata > Mammalia > Primates > Lemuridae > Lemur > Lemur catta. The sequence continues at coordinate 45,030,800 of NC_059145.1, forward strand.
CTTTTTGCTACTTAAACATATACTCTAATTATATATTTTATAAAGACTACCTCAAAATTCATCTTTGTATTATTTAATGATTTAAACCCCACAAATGTCTATCAAAGTCAATGTGAAAATTCTTGATACAACTAATACAGATTTCACATTAAAGTTATTTTTCCAGTTCCTAGCAGGACAAAATTATCTTATTAATAATTACCTTAGTTTTCAAAAGTTTGAGTATTGGGGAGTAACTCTGCTACATAAAAATAGATACATTATAAAACAACAGTTTTATACTGGCAGTTCACACTAACAATTCACTTTTCCAATAATCTGTACTAAAAGAACCAAAGCCAATTACTTATTCTTTGTTTTAAAATAAGAAAATGCTACTCTATTTTAGGAGCTTTATAAACTTTTGATATACCTTCAGGGATTAAAAAAAAGTTCCTAGTAAAATTTAATCTGTAAATCTAAAAATATATGTATGTACATTTTCATTAACTGTCACTGGTAGTTACTTGCCATTTAAAAAATTCATACAGTTTCCTCAATCTTCCAAAATGTTTTAGCACTTTTCATTCAACACAAACATTTTAAGTCACTACGCACACTATCTTCCTTTCTGCTTTCTTCCTTCATAGCTTTCTTCAGTTCTCTGTGGTGTGTTTGTGTATGTGTTCCTTTCTGGGAAGAGTCTTGTCTTCCTGGAATGGCCAATAAGCAAAAAATATCAAATGACCCTTGCTGATCCCAACACTAAAATGTATGCTTTTGGTATTGTCTTTAAAAAATGTAGGTGCAAAAATGGCTACTAGAAATATGAAATGTCTTTGTGACTAGGAAAAATTAGGATGTTTACCAAATGATCTCTTCCTTTCTTCATAACTTACTGTCTTCCTACCTCAGCCATAAAATAATATGTGCTTAGTATAAAACACTACTTCTTTGTTGTCTCTGTACGTCTACCACATAGTTAATGATAACATTTTGGTATATTTGATACATTAAACTTCCTGCTATATATTTTTTTAAATAAAAATATAAAAATCAATTCCTTGTGAAGTCCATTATAAAATATCATCTGGATTGTATCGTATGTCTATACTATAATTTAAGCATATCCATTCTGGATATTTAGTTTATCCTTCCCCCTTTGTCTGCTATTCCTACAATCTACAATGCTGAAAAACACCCTTGCATATAAAGAATTCTCTTAATTTCTTGCACTGCCAAAAATTCTAGGAGTAGTATTACTGGGTTAAAGGGTAAGAAATTTTTTAAGTCCCTTGATACACAGCTCCAAAATACGGACAAAGCATTAATTGATATAATTTTCACAGAAGGCATTGTACAAGTGGCCAGGTTACCAAAGACTTGTTAGTATCAACTGTTATCTCAGACAACTTTTGATAGATATGTCCATCCATGTAATGTATATACCACCACCCACCCCATCCTACAAGTTTTTCTAAATTCGGAGTAGTTCAAATGCTTAAAAAGAATTTTTTTTTTTTTTTTTTTACATACAGCCTTTGGGCTTGCTAGATTTTTGATGTGGTACATGTACACAATATACACAAGAAGCCCCTTGGATAATCGTTGATATAGCAAATTTAGGCCAATTGTATGTGTCTTAGAATATAATTTTACCATTTAAAATAATTAGATTATGGTAGTATCTTTTGCATTTCTGATTAATTGTTAGTCTCACCAATGAGTAACTTCATGCAGAATCGTTGGTCATTTAATACAACCATAAAGTAGTACTGGTCCTTTGGAAAAAAAAGAGAATGTTTTAAAACAATTTCACTCTATCTCCAAGAACAAATTATTACAAAAAGCAAATACTGTTTTTCTGCAGCTTGTATTACAATAATATAAGCAACCAGAGACTGATATTTTAAAATACACCTATCTCAAAGCACATTCTAAACAGGCTTTATTTAAATAGGCACACTTTTGTAATTTCCAAAAATAATTTTATACCAAGTAAGTTTACAAAACAAAACAATGATTCATATGGTTTGTGCACTACTAATAAAAGTATACAAAGAATACATACATAATAGCTTCTTTTTTTTTTTTTTTTGAGACAGAGTCTCACTTTGTTGCCCTGGCTAGAGTGAGTGCCGTGGCGTCACCCTAGCTCACAGCAACCTCAAACTCCTGGGCTCAAGCGATCCTCCTGCCTCAGCCTCCCGAGTAGCTGGGACTACAGGCATGCACCACCATGCCTGGCTAATTTTTTCTATATATATTTTCAGTTGTCCAGATAATTTTTTTAATTTCTATTTTTAGTAGAGACGGGGTCTCGCTCAGGCTGGTCACAAACTCCTGACCTCGAGCGATCCACCCGCCTCGGCCTCCCAGAGGGCTAGGATTACAGGCGTGAGCCACCGCGCCCGGCCAATAGCTTAATAATGAGGCAATGGGCTGGGGCAAGGGGGAGATGCCAGCAAAGGGAATAGGATGAGAAAGGTTATTAAAGATTGGCTTCAATTGTTTAGCAGGCTTTTGTTTTTGTTTTTTAAAGTCAAACAAACACAACAAAACCGCATCTGTTGATCTGGGTAGTGAATACTTGGGTGTTTGTTACATATTCTCTATAATTTGTATAGCAAAAAAAAATGGCTGAATGAAAATAAGAAAGTAGGCATGTATCAGCATTTCAGATCAAACAAAGCCCAAATGTTATTTTCAAAATAAGAATACCTTTGTACCTTTAACCTTTTAAAACAATTAAAATAGAGTTACCCAAAAGAGACATTAGTATGTTATGTACACTTTTCGTAAATCAGCTAAACCATACTCAAGTCTCAAATATGAGGATAAAATATTTCCATTTCCTTGAAAAGGTAGCAGTAACAAAAGCTAAAAAGGCTGCACATCTATTTTAGAAAGCTAAGGATTGTAGCTGTGTGGGAGAATCTGTTTCTGCTACATCTTGGAACTGAAAATCCTACTTCTCTCAACTTCACAAAATGATTGCCTAAATACTTTTAAACTTGAGGACAATAGTTAACATTCTTGAGACACTTTTATACCCATTTTATAGTCTCATAAGGCTGAACAGAAAACAACTCTTAGTTCAACTAAATTTTTAATAGAAGTGGCCATTATAATTATATACAAAAACTTTCCATACACAAAGACAGAAAAATATAATCACAAAAAGATTTCATTCATAATAACAAAAGCACATAAGAGTAAATGGAGAGATAAGTCTTGTTTTTGACTAAAAAAATTCTGTATTGTATAAAGGTGTCTCTAACTTAGTTTAAAAATTCAATGTACCCCCAACAAAATTCTAGTTGATTTCGTCAGGACTGAAAAATTATTCTCCAGTTCATTTGGAATGGAAGTGTAAGGGTAATAAAAATTCAGAAATAACTCTGAGAAGGGACCAGTTCTATCAGATACAAAGATAACATTATAAACCAACAGCACAGCCATTATTGTATTATTAGGAACAGATAAATAAGAGACTATAGTAATCAGAAAAATACCCAGATATAACATGACAATTTCCTAACTGAAGAAGGTAATATTTCAATTAGTGGGAGAAAGTGGATTACTTGATTAATAGTATTGGGAAAAATGGGCTTGTCATTCTAAAAGGCATTTTTTACTTTTTGGAGACAGAGTCTTGCTCTGTCACCCCAGCTAGAGTGCATGGGAATCATCATAGCTCACTGCAACCTCCAACTCCTGGGCTCAAGTGATCCTCCTGCCTCAGCCTCTTAAGTAGCTGAGACTATAGGCACGTGACACCAAGCCAGGCTAATTTTTCTATTTTTTTGTAGAGACAGGGTCTCACTTTTGCTCAGGCTGATCTTGAACTCCTGAGCTCAAGCAATCCTCCCACCTCGGCCTCCCACAGTGCTAGGATTACAGGCATAAGCCACTGTGCCCAGCCTACAAGGCATTTTTTATCCTTGTTTTACTACATTAAAATCAAACCTATATTCACCAAGTATTTATCTGTAAAAAATTAAAATGAGATAAAATATGAGTATATGTAAAAATAAAACCATGCACGATCAATGTAAGCATGAGTTGAAATTCTGAAACAAAAAGGAAAACACATGATAATTTGTATGTGTGTATAATTTTTAAAATCTGGCAAAAACCCATCACATAAAAAGTAATTCAAAAAATGACGTACTGCAACCTGTGAAACATGATTAAAGGCTAATATCCACAATACACAAAAAACTGAGGACAAATCAATAAGAAAAAAATAACTATACTCCAGGGAAAGGACAGGAACAAGTATTTCAAAGGAAAAATTAAAAAGCAAGCAATAAATATATATAAAAGATATTTAGATCCATTTACTTTCTGCTTGTCAGATTGGCTAAGATTGATAATACCTACTGCTGATAAGGATATAGTTAAACTGGCAAGCTTTTGGAGGGCAAGCTAACACTATCCATTAAATATTAAGTATAAATACGCTTTGACTTAAAAATTCCATTTTTGTAACACAAATGTATTCTGCAGGCATATTCACAGAAGCATGCCAAGAAGTCTATATAGTGAAGCATTCATAGAATAAAAGCTGGAAATTACCCAAATGCCCATCAACAAGGGATTGAATAAAAAATAATTTATCCACTAAATGGAATACACATTCACTCACTGAACAAATTTTAAGCAACTTTTATGTTACTGTCATTACAATAACAATGAATAACAGTGTCAAGGTCATACATCTAATGAAGCTTATATTCCACTACTAGGGAATTAAGCAATAAAAACAAGACAATTTAGAGTGAAGACTGCTGTGAAGAAAATAAGGTGAAAGAGTGTGACTGGTGGGGGAGGAGTGCTATTCTAATGGGTGGTCAGGGAAGGCCTCTCTGAGAAAGTGACATCTGAGCAGAGAAGGAGTAGCTAGCCAGGTAAAGATGGGGCAGAGCACTCCAGGCAGAGCACAAGTGCAAAGGAAGGAATGAGCTTAATGTGGTAAAGATATTGATCAATGAGGATGTAAAATACAATCCAATGGGCACTGGGAAGCCCCTTAAGCAACATAATCCGTGATAGAGGCTTTTTAAAATTCACTCTAGCAGCTACATGGGAGGGAAAAAGGCCATAAAAGGCAAAAGCAAAGCAGGGAGACAGCAGTTAGGGAGTTGCTGTAGTCCTGCAGGTGAGAGGGGGTGGTGGATTACTATGCAGTTGTTAAAAAGAATGAAAAAGGTCTACACACAGAAAAAAATGCTCAATATGTATCAAGTATTCAAATAATTTGCACAGCTTTTTACATAATTCTTTGCATACATCTGCAGAACCAAATGTATAGAAATAATATATTATTATTAGAAATAATATTTGTCCAGGTATAAAAGGCTAAGTGGCTTTTAAAATGAACTTTCTGCAAAAGAAATGTGGCAACTACTCAGCCAATCATTTTGCCTCAAGTCACAGACTGCTAAAAACAAAAGTGACATATTCTTTGGAAAAATAACCAATGTTTTCTAAAGCAAGGAAACAGCATAAATTATTTTTACATTTAGGAAAATGTCATTTACTTATATCAAATTTCCTATTTTTAGTAATTTAGCATTTTCATTCATTCCTAGTTCTTATTCTATTAAAGTGGCAGTATTCTAAGAATCAACTGCATTACAAAGTAATGCCAGGTTTCTGACTAAGTCATTTATGGTGCTTTTGACAGCATTAACTTCAAGATACTGCCTTGCGATATCAGCTTAAACACCTAATTTTGTCCTTGACATAGTTAACAAGGTAACATAAATTCCTAACAACTTCAGTTCTGAGCCCAATGTTATTTCATTGAATCTTCCTAGCAACCTCATACAGTAGATATTATTCCCCAAATTATCAGATGAGAAAACTGACTAACAGTAGTTAATACAAGAGTACAGCTAATAAATTGTTCAGGTAAAATTCAAATCCAGGTCTGTTTGTAGCTCAGTACATGCCCTTTCAATCTTATGATATTTCCCACCCCTCATTCTTTACTTATTGCAAGAGTTTCCCTTTTCCACTATACTAGCACACTGACCTTTAAAAAAGAAAATTTTAAAAGCTCAATGAATGAACTGTGAGAGCTGAGACTGTACCTTTAGTATGTCACTGTTTCCAAAGTGATCAGCATATACAAAACTCTTAAATATTTTTGTGGTTCCAATGTGCCAATAAAAAAATAAAATGCTCAAAAAGTAGAAAGTAGAACATACAAACTGTAATAGAGAGGCTTAGATAGCCAATAACAATTATTTACAACCTAAGAGGTTTCTTTTTTAATTTTTTTTAATTTCAGAATATTATGGAGGTACAAACGTTTTGGTCATATGAATTGCTTTCGTACAGTCTGAGTCAAAGTTCTAAGTGTGTTTGTCACCCATATAGTGTGCATTGTACCCATTAGGTATGAATTTACCCATTCCTCCGCCCCGTTCCACCTACTTGATTTCTGCTGAATTTTACTACCACATGGGCAAAATGAGCGTTCACAAGAGATTTCTTAAATGCCTTCAGAATCGTGAGGGATTCATTTATGATGAATGTATATCATCCAGAACAGAAAACTTTTTCTGTAAAGTAGCAGAAAGTAAATATTTTAGCTGCTACAAGTCATAAGCTCTTTGCCACAACTACTCAACTCTGCTATTGTAGTGTGAACACAGCCACAGATAACATGCCTGATAATGAGCATGGCTGTGCCCCAATAAAATTTCATTCACAGAAACTGAAATTTGAATTTCATATAATTTTCACGTGTCACAAAATATTATCCTTTTTTTTAAGCCATTTTAAAACATAAAAACCATTCTTAGTTCACAGGCTATACAAAAACAGATGGCCAGCAGTAGTTTGCCAAATCCCCATTTGTTTATTATATACTTTCCCTGAGAACAAAGGCAAGTAAATTTATGTTTTAATTAAGCATATTAAGCCTAAATGTGAAGACCTGTAACAGAAAGGGTTTTTAAAGTGGGGCCAACAGGTTACTGGGAGGTCACAAAGTTTTCTTCCATAAGTATCTTCAAAAATAGATTCTTAACCTTTAGCAACTTTCTGTCCTGACCAAACCTGTCAAATTTATGTTATTCTCCCAAACAGAAAGACATTTGCTGCCTTTGACGGCCTTACCCTAGAAATAAGTCTCATAATTATGAGGCTCTCATATTTAGGAAGAAAAGAATGTACCAGAAAGTAGAGTGAACTAGGAATCTTTATTTCCAAAATGTGACTGCTTTTGTTATTTCAATACAAAAACTTCAAGGACTACTCTCATCTTTGTTCTACTGAGTCAAAAAATACACCAATAAATGAGTCATAATCTGGAGCTATATAAGAATGCTCCATTGCTATATTTTTTCTCAATTTATCAGATGTGATGTTAATCAAAAGGCATTTTTTTTCCCCACAAGAAAGCTTTCCCATGACTCGTTTATTTACACAACAGTTTCAGGAGCTAGCAATACCAATAGTATAAATACAATGTATAGCTTTCATTCATTTATTCAACAAATATTTATGCATAAGCTACATACCAGAATCTGTAATAGATATGGGGTATACAGTAGTGATTTAAACAGACATGGTCCTAGCATTCTTAAGACAGAGACAGACAACAACTGAATAAACAATGGCAAAGAGTGGGTAAGTGTATAACTAAATAACAAGTGGGAGAAGGGAGTGGAATGACATAAGCACAAATGGAAGGTCCCACTCAGAGTGGCCAGAGATTTCTTGAGAGTAACCTTAAAGCTGAGACTTGAAAGATCCAAAAGGGCTAGCATGCAAGAAGCAGAGCAGCCAACATTCCAGAAATAGGAAAAAACATGCACAAAAACCCAAAGTCATGAAATAACACGATCATCTTTCAAAAACAAACCGTTGAGGCCGGGTGCGGTGGCTCACGCCTGTAATCCTAGCACTCTGGGAGGCTGAGGCAGGTAGATCGTTTGAGCTAGGGAGTTCAAGACCAGCCTGAGCAAGAGTGAGACCCCGTCTCTACTAAAAAATAGAAATTAGCCGGACAACTCAAAATATACAGAAAAAATTAGCCGGGCATGGTGGCGCATGGCTGTAGTCCCAGCTACTTGGGAGGCTGAGGCAGGAGGATCACCTCAGCCCAGGAGTTTGAGGTTGCTGTGAGCTAGGCTGTTGCCTTGGTGCCACAGCACTTTAGCCCCGGCAACAGAGTGAGACTCTGTCTTGAGGAAGAAAAAAATGAACCGTTGAGATCAGTGTGGTTTGATTATATAGCGGAGGAGTTAAATGTAATGAGATGAGATTGAAAATAGCCAGATCATGTAGGGTTCTCAGTGCCACTGAAAGTCATGAAGGATTATAAGCAGGTGAATAACAAGATCCCATTTAAGTTTTTAAAAGCTGGTGCTGGCTATAACTTAAAAAATTGGAAGGGAACAAGAGAGAAAGAACGGAAACCAATAAAGCAGCTATGGCAATAGTTCAGGTGATAGATGGTGGTGGCTTATGCTAGGGTAGTAGCACTAGGGACAAGAAGTAGCTAGATTAGAGAAATACTTTGGAGGCAGAAAAAACAGGCTCTGTTGATGAACTGAATATAGTAGATATGAGAGAACTTAAAGTAGATGAGAGGAATTAAAGATGTCTCCTAGATATCTGGCTTGACCAATTAGGTTGTCATACTAAGTCTGTTGCCATGTAAGAAAAAAGAAATGTGTTTCTAAAACTGCACTGTCCAAAACAATAGTCAATAGACACATGTGGCTATTTACATTTAAATTTAATTTAGTATTAAAAATTTAGTTAATCAGTCACATAGCCACATTTCAAGTGTTCAATAGCCACATGTAGATGATGCCTACCATACTGGACAGCACAGACAGAGAATATTTTCACCATCACAGAAAGTGTGGACTACTGGACAGTGCTATTCTAGAAGGATGTAAGAAATGTGCCAAATGCAGAGTGATCCAGCAAAATTAAGCTAAAAGGCATCCATTTGATTGGTCAACACCAGCAATGAACTCAGCAAGAGCTCATTCACTGGAATAACGTAGACAGAACACAAACTGGAATGGGAATGAAAAGTGGAGGCCATGTACATAGGCTATCTGTTTCAGACTCTGAAAGGGAGCAGAAAAATAAATGAGGTATTAGGTGGAGGGAAACAAAGGGTGGACAATTCGAGAATAATCATTCAACAAACCATTATTGAGCACCTATAAGTTCCAGATACTATTCTGGGTACCAAGGATACAAAAACAGGACAAGGACCCTCAATGGGAGAAAAAAAACAAAAAAGTGAACAAATGTTACTCCAGAGTATGATTAAGTACCACAAACTAAATAAATGAAGATATTATCACAAAGTAAAAGTGGGTGAACAGGGAAGACCTCAATGTGGAAGTGATATCTGACATCAGCGATAAATGCTTGATCAGTTCGAGGAAAGACAAAAAGGCTGAAGAGGAATGAGTGGAGAAAAGCAGTAGGTTCGTCACCTACTGGGATGTGGTCCAAACACGTATGAGTTTGTGCTTTTACTGAACGAGATGGTAAGCCCCAACTGAAAAGTTAGATGATCTTTAGAAAGAATTACCCTGGCTACCGTGTTGAGAATGCATTTGAGAAAAAGTGTAAGCAGGAGACCAGTTAGAAGCTCTTTGCAATAACACAGGCAAAAGATTAAGATGGTAGGCTATAGATAAATGGTTAAGATTTTGGATATACAGACATGTGACACATAACATTTTGGTTGACTATGGGCTTCACATACAACAGTAGCCCCATAAGATTATAATGGAGCTGAAAAGTTCCTATCATCTAGTGATGTCATAGCTATTGTAACAGTGCAGCACAATGTGTTTTGCTGGTGTAAACAAACATTGTGCTGCCACTCCTACTCAAAAGTATACAGCACATACAATTATGTACAGTACATAATACCTGATAGTAAATGACTGTTACTGGTTTATATAGTTACTATATTAAAATGTTATCATTATTTTAGAATGTATTCCTTCTGCTTACAAAAACAAAAGTTAACTGTAAAACAGCCTCAGTCAAGTCCTTCAGGGGATATTCCAGAAGAAGGCATTACTATCATAGGAGATAACAGCTTCATGCATGTTACTGCCCCTACAGACCTTCCAGTGGGACAAGATACAGAGGTAGAAGATGGTGATAGTGATGATTCTGAGCCTTAGTAGGCCTACAATAACATGCTTTCGTCTTAGTTTTTAACACAAAAGCTTAAAAATTTTTAAAAAAGTAATAGAAAACCGCTTATAGAATAAGAATATAAATAAAGGAAATGTTTTTGTACAGCTGTACAATGTGTTTGTGTTTTAAGCCAAGTGTTGTTACAAAACAGCAAAAAGGTCAAAAAAAATTAAAGTTTATAAAGTAAAAAAGTTACAGTAAGGTAAGGTTAATGTGTTATTGAAGATAAAAACTTTTTAAAATAAATTTAGAGTAGCTTAAGTATACAGTCTTTATAAAGTCTACAGCAGTATACAGTAACAATAATGTCCTAGGTTTTTCACATTCACTCACCACTCACTCTCCCAGAGCAACTTCCAGTCCTGCAGGCTCTATTCATAAGTGTTCTACATAGGTGTACCATTTTTTATCTTTTATATGGTTTTTTTTACTGTACTTTTTCTATGTTTAGATATGTTTAGATACCTTTGTGTTACAATTGCCCCAACAGTATCCATTATAGTCACATGCTGTGCAGGTTTGTAGCCTAGGAGCAACAGGCCATACCATATAGCCTAGGTGTGTAGTAGAGGCTATTCCATCTAGGTTTGTGTGAGTATACTCTATAATGTCCGCATAACTATGATCTGGCCTACGGATGCATTCTCAGAACATATCCCTATTGTTATGTGACACATGACTATATCTTGAAGGGAGAGCAGACAGGATTTGCAGGGAGGATTTAGATATGGGGTGTGATAGAAAGAAGTCAAGAACCACAAGATTTTAAGCTTGAGTAGCTGGAAAGACAGATTTGCATTTTGGAAAGACTAAGAGAAGCAGCTTTGGGGGAAATTGGGAGGTCATTTTTAGATATGTTAATTTCAAGATGCTTCACAGACATCTAAAATGTTGAAAAGAAAATAATAGCTAGGTGTGAGAAATCTAGAGAGTTCAGGAGAGAAACCCAGGCTAGGGATATATGTTTGGAAGTCATCAGCAAACAGATGTAAATACTATCTGTT